>NC_133832.1:10921923-11229230 GCF_047830755.1 Zonotrichia albicollis
CAAAGGGAACCTCCTTGTATTAACAGGTCAGAAGTGCAGAAGAGTAGAAATCTTAATGCTTTTTTAAAGCATCCAGTTCTTGAAGTTTAAGCTAAAGCACAGCATCCTGTCACATCCCAGCTGACCCAGTCACAGTGAATCAGCTCCCAGGAATCTCCCACAGCTCTCACAAATGCCTGAGCCCGTGTGGCAGCTCCCTGCTGCCAGGGGCACAGCCCTGCTCTGCCCTCCCGCCTCCCTCTGCAGCTTGCTGTGTCCCTGTGCCCACTGCAGGGATTGTCACCTGCACAGCCCAGCCACATCAGTCCTTCATGGCAGCAGAAAATGGCTTTGTTAAAGAATGCAAATCATCTTCTGCCAAGGAAGTGGCTGAACCAGAGCTCTTGAGGTGCCTGAGCTAGGATAGGAAAGGAGTGGGCTGTGCAGCCAGGGTGTGAAACAGAGAGAAGAATCTGACTGAGGTGTGCAATTCCTTCCTCTTAAGTCCTGTTATGTGATGTTTTTGTGGTTTGATCACCTGCTCCAGTACTAGTCACATGCTCTGGCCTGTGCTTCCCATCAGCCATCATGACAATGCTTTCTGACCATAAAAAGAAAATGGCCTTCCCATTTCTTTTTATGGTACACAGAAAAAGTGGATAAATCAGATCAGATCAAAGTGAATGGGAGTGGAATATGAAACCTAATCTTTCCAGTTGTTAGGAGAAAAGTAAAATTGTACTGGTAGCTCTGCAGTGATAGGAGACTTACAGAGCTTTCAAATTTTAGAGCAGAGCAGGGATCTGATTTTGTGTGCTCTGGGTAAGATCCATGGCTGAAAATAGGCAACAAAGTGGAATGCTGTTGTGCCAGGCCCTCCAGGAGGAAGATTGCACACATCAATAATCTTGCAAATCAGTGTGGCACAACTGGATACAGATCATATTAGATAAATGAACAATAGAAATACATGTAAGGAGACAATGATGTTGTTTTCCATTATTTCATCCCTTAGAATGGATTTGTAATGAGTTGTAGAAAATGTTTTATACACTTTTGTATTTTTGTCCTGGTGCACCATGGAAAGTGCCTCAAATAGTTCTCCTCAACTGTGTTAAATCATTTTGTCAATGTATTACAGATATAATAAAAGCTTTTCCAGTGCATTTGGCTTCCAAAGAAGGATGTGTAGAAAAACATCAAAAATCTTTGAAGTTAGATAGTTGGAATAGAGAAAAGAATATGCAAGTCAATAAAGAGTGAAGTAGATAAAAATGCAAACCACCTGCCTTGCTCCTGGGAATTCCAGATTTTAGTGTAGCTACACAACTCCCCCACAGCACTAAAGAGCAGAGTCCTGTACTAGCAGAGCCATTTCACTGATGGCTTATCCAGCAGTTTCAGAGGTCAGGAATAGATCTGCACTGTTGTCTCACTTGGCCCCTTTCACATTTTGGGGGTAACATGTAATCCAGAGTTTAAGATAGCGAGGAGTATACACTTGGGAAAACACAAGGAAAATTATGTGGAATTAGTACTTGCATAGGCTGACTCTGGCTAGTCTTTGCTCATTTTCTTTTCTCTCCATCACTTTTAATATATATCAGTAATTTTATTCCCAGTCCTCCTAACAAATTCTCCATCTAAGTGATGAAAAGGTGGACTTGGAAACAGGCAACTCCTTTCCCTGCAGCAGGAACCACAGAAAGTTGATGCTTTGCCTGTAAACGTAAAGCCTCTGATGTAATTTCACAGGAATAAATAACTGCTGTCAGATACTGGTAACCTCACATTTTCCCAACTCAATGCAGCAGTACAGAATACTTTTCCAGACTTTGAAAGTGTATATTTTAAACTAATCTTTTAATGAAAATCAATAATTTAAACCAGGAAGTCAAATTTCTTCAAGAAGTCGCCTTATAACATACTGACCCACAGCTATGAGTTTACACGAGTTAACATTTTAATATGTAGTAATGTGATTAAAAAGTCAGATATCCTATTGATGCTGGTATTTATCAGGGAAGTACAAGGAAATTGATTGTTTCAGGATCAGTAGTAATAAGCATGTGGGTATATTCTTGTAGAGGTAATTGGCACCACGCTGTTCAGAGTTTTTCTTTCTTGAAGCCAAGAGAAAGCTGTGATTAGGAATCTATCTTCTGTTTTAGACTTCTGAGGAAACTGTGCTTAGAAAGCATAGGGGAGAATTAATACCCCAGTTGGCAAGATTGGAGCTGTACAAGGAATTGAATATAGATAATTAAATGATACTTTGTCATAAAAAAAAATGGTTTTACAACAAAAGCAGAATTGTATTGCAGTGCTGTAACTTTAAAATCTTATTTTGGACTTTTTCAAGAAAGAGCAAAAAAGTACACAAGCATAGTCTGTGAGGAGTGTGTTTTCAGGTGCCTTTTTTGTACAGCCAAATACCTGCTTAGTTCAACTAAACACAGAAACAAAGCTAAATTATTTTTCTCTAAAGAAAGCAAAGTGGCACAGTGAAGATGAAAATATGCATTTCAGACATGACTCCTACAAAGGCCTTTCCATGCTCTGTGGTTGGATGAAAAATTAACATTTGAAAGGTGGGGATTCTGTGGCTGCATCCTATCAGTAGGGGCAGATAGTATGTGTGTTTTCCCGTTAACATTGTGAACAGCAGCCTGCACTTCTCTCCCAAGGGATGAGATATATGTACATATAAGTGCATCTGGGTTTTTAAGCTTGTATTAAATTATTGTGAAAGCAAAGGTATTCAGCCAAATGTGGAAAAACTCCTAAGGTACATCGCAACACTAATATAATATTCAGCATAATTTGATTAAATCAATTAGTGAGAATTCAGCCAGACTGACAACATAACACTTTTTCCTTTCAACAAGGAAACAGACCTTCTCATTCCAAAATACAAGTAGCTACTGTATGTTAAAGACCTTGAACACTAACCAGTAAGGCCTTTAACTTCAAAAATCATACTGTATCCTTAACTTTTTACTTAGTGCTCTATTGTCTTGAAATCGAATCATATTAATTGCCATGTATCAATATCATCAAAAAAACCCATAGTGTTTTACTTAACCCAGGGTAATTGCTTGCAAAGAATCATTAAGATTTAATATCTCTAGAGTATTGGAAATAGGGGAGAAGATTTTTAAATTTACATAAGCCAAGTAGGATCTTTTATGGGTTGGGGTGGAAAGGGGTCCACTTTCATTGTACAGCGAAGAAAGTTTAATTCTCTTTTCAAACTCAACATTCAAAATTTTTTCTATGAAGCAAGTTGGGCAGAAGTAGTCTCATCTTGAACATTGTTCAAGTAGCAATTTGGAAATATTTTAACTCAAAAACTAAGTGGTGTATTTTTAGAGTACTATATTACAAGTTCCTACTCTAAAAATGGATGTATTTACGTGGTGAGGTGTTACAAGTTAGTCCTTCATTCTTGCTGTGGGTTTGATGACACAAAGCAGCTGTAAAGCTGGAAGATCTGGTGCCCTGAGAATTGCTCCTGCCTTGTAAATTAAATCTCTATTCATTAAGAATGCTAAGTACTTCCTACGCTACTTAAAGCCTATGTAAGGTCCCACAGAGGGGCTTTGTTATTAACATACTCAGGCAAAAGCTGGCCTAGCTTTGCTACTGCTGTTTTCATTTCCAGGGGTGATTTATAAAATTTCATGTACATTATGTTGGTTTAGATATTTATATCCATGTATTGTATAAGATGAGGCTCCAGTCACTTTGCCCTGGTTATTTTTCATTGTGATTCTGGAATGAAATGAAACATAGATGGGTATGGCTGCTGAATTCAATCTTCTCCTGACTTGTCCTCTAATGCCACACACTATCCTGCTTTTACCTTAGTTCAGAGTATGGAAATGTCAAGAGAGTTTTACAAACCTTTCAGTGGAATTAGCTCAAATGTTAGCAGGATTGGGTCAGGATTTGCAGCATGTCACAATGCTGATTACAGACAGGCAGTAAAAAACATAAAGATGGTGATATAAGCCAGCAAAGCAAGCCAGCTCCAATTTAGTTTGGCAAAGTCTTCCTTATGCTTTCCATTTCACTTTGTGTTTCAGCACTCTCACACACATGTGTGAAGGTACACATTGTAGATGTCTGCAAATTTATTGTCCAGCATTATGAAATTATGCCAGTTTTATCTTCAGAGTGCTTTTGCCTATCCTCATGTCCCTATTATGCTTTCATGAAGACCAAGCCAGAACAGATGTTCTTCACTTCTTCAGGACTAGATTAACACTACCATAATAAAACCATTAGGAATGGTGATTAATAGAAATCCAGGCCTTGGACAGGGGCTCTGAACTACCATGTTTGATGGATTTTCTGTCCTCACTGGAGACCATTTGTGTAGCTTCTGCAATGCCCCTTCAGCAGCAGTCAGAAATCTGTGCCAGAGGGAGAATTTCCCACTGTCCTCGCTCTGTGTACTCGCAGTTAAATGTGTTTTGGTTGCATAGTTGATGGGCAAAGACCATGGTTTACACAGCAGCAGTTCTACCTTTTCATAATCAGTAAAGTGTTCATAATCAGCAAAAATCATGACAAAAAATATGCTGTGACACTTGTTGGAAATATGTTGTTCGTGTTTTTTTGTGTTTTCTGACTTGTTGAATAAAAAATGTAGGTATCAGTGTTAGGAGTTGATTTTTGTATATTCCAATATATCTAAGGCATGTTTATACCTTGTAACCTTCTCTCTTCTGTAAATACTCAACTGGCTATTTGTTTGTTTCTGGAAAATCAGTGTTTCAGAAGGGCCGGGCCATAGACACGGGAGAAGTGGAGATTGGAGCGCAGGTTATGCAGACCATCCCACCTGGTTTGTTCTGGCGCTTCCAAATTACCATACATCACCCCGTGTACCTGAAATTCAACATTTCACTGGCAAAGGATTCTCTGCTGGGGATTTATGGCAGAAGAAACATCCCACCTACTCACACTCAGGTAATTGGAAATGATCCTGGTTCTATCACACTTATATTTTCAATCAGCAGTGTACAGGAGTGTTCACAACACGCTTTCAAAGCAGAGAGGGAGGGAAGGACTGGCAGTAACCAGTCTGGTTAGCCTTTTCTTTTTACTGAGCTCTAGCAGTATGTCAAACCATGCTCTCCCAGAGCACAGTGTCAGAGCAGACAGGTCAGCAGCTGTGACCCCAGGGATGTGACTGTCTGGGAGACTGAACAGGTACACATTGTCCTGCTGCATAAATCCAGTGTCTTCCATGCAAGTGATGAAATTCCAGTTCACTTGAAAATGCTTTAATTTTTATATGATTCCCTTAAAACAAATAGATAGTACAGTCAGTCTAAAGAGTTAACAGAAAAGGAAAAAACTCTCTCTGGTTGCTAAGATCAAAATTATTTTTGAGTGCGTACTCCTGGGGATTTTGCAAGAGAAAATCTAGCTAAGCAGTCACATGCAATATTGCTGGTCACATCCTGCTTTTTTGTTTAGGCCTAATGTATTTGGCATATGAAGCTGTCATTTTTATGGAAAGTAAATTTTTAATCTTTCTTTATAGCAGGATCACACTCCACAGAGTGTGATAAACATATGTAGAATCATGGAAAGATTGTCTATAATGGACCACTGGAGATCATCTACTCTAACCTCAAAAAATTTTTACTAGAGTTTTGGTATTGGAAATATGCACTTTCAGGTGTCACTGACTTTAATAGAAGTTGGATCTTCCGTCAAGCTGACAATGAACTTTACTGAAAATCAGAATGCCTAAAAAACCTAGAGAAATATGTCTATTTCTTGGACAGGGATTCATAGAAATCTCTCTTTGAGGTTAACAGGCGTTGAAGTTGTCAGCATCCACCTGGTATTAAGAACTTTCCTGTAAAAAATATATACTAATTTGCATTACTGAAATTAAATATAAAGAAAAAGTATATTGAGGTTTTGATATCTGATAGTGTTATCAAGGAGATTAAGGATTTAAAAATCTGATAAAGAACTACAGGTTTTTCATTTGCTCTTGGCATTTGAGATTAATAGCTGCATAGCACAGGCACTACACTTTGGGAATTTTGGAATTATTCCCATTGAAGAGATGTAATTTTTGGACTGAATCTGCTGTATCTAGTGTAGCAAGTCTGATTTTACCCTGCTATAGCAAACAGTTATACCAGTTTTGATGCCACATTTCTGAACTATGATAATGCTTTCTGTATGTAAACTTAAGCCAAATTGACTAGGTTATGTAATTGCTGTCTGCATTGGTGAATACTTAGGCAATTCCTCTTAAGATTTCAACTGTTAATTCATGTTTGAGGGAGACACGCAGAGTAGATTCATGAATATTTGCTAGGTGGTTAATTTTTGCTCATTATTATTTCAGTTTGATTTTGTAAAACTGATGGATGGAAAACAGTTAATTAAACAGGAACCAAAAAACTCAGAGGAGCCTCAGCAAGCTCCCAGGAACCTGATCTTGACTTCCCTGCAAGAGACAGGTTTCATCGAGTACATGGATCAAGGAGCTTGGCATATGGCATTCTACAATGATGGAAAGAAAGTAGAGCAAGTGTTTGTGCTAACTACAGCCATTGGTAAGAAAAATCACTATATAATTATTATTATGATGATTATTACATTACAAAGATGTGTTTGATGTATTCCAGCTCCTCTTAAGTATTCTCTTAAATATGTTTTATTTCAGCTTAGTTTAATTAACCCCAGTGGAGCAACATCATGTTAAGCCAATGTTAGACAAATAGCAATATTTGTATATTACAGATGGATGTTATCAAATTAAGTGTGAATTTGTCATGTGTTAAGATTTTTATATGATAGCTTAAATGCTTGAATGATTTCTGGTGTTATCTTTTTCCAAGTAAAAGAGATTATATCTGCCCTCTCTACTTATGTGGGCCATAAATACTACAAAAATTATCCAGGCTTTAAGTCTTTATTTCCAGTATTTTAGTCAGCTGTAATTTATAAAATCTTTTGCGGATTTGTTTGTGAGTGTTGTTTGATGCATGGATGCTGGTTTGTTATGCAGTTACTCAAATGCACCGTTTTGTTTGGAATACAGAGAACAAATACAGGAGGCAGTGTCCTGGTTGCATATGAGATTCCTCCTGCCTTTTTAACATGCATAGGTGGGCAAGTGTTTGCAGATGTAGGTGTTGTGAGTGAGCAGTCCTCACACGTAGGGCTTTTTGGAATTTAAATTTAGGTGAAGTGTTGTATTTATGACAGTCTCAGTTTGCTGCAAGACTTTAACCACTATACCCTTTAGTTAACCTGTTCTACCATATGTTGAGCAAGATGTCTTTACTAGTAATGGACGTGCCATCTGCTCTTGAGAGCAAGTGGATACTATTTTTACTGTGTGGTAAACACCTTGCAGAGCAGGACAGTATGATTCAAATACCCATATTCTGAAGGACTTGCATAGAAGAAAAAAATTAGAAATTGAGATAGAGTTGTAATGACTGGTTCTGGTGTAAAATTTCATAGTTTCTCTGTTCAAAAAAGTTGAACTTCTACAAGAAAATATGCCATTATTGAATTCCATCTGAGAGAATAAGAGTCAAGCAATTTATGAAGCATCTTTGCAGATGCTCTACAAAGACCATAAAACCATTCCAGTGTCCAAATTCCTGATCCCTTGTTTATTTTTATTGTAAGACAGCAGGGTTTATACAGGAGGATTTAAATAATATTTCATTTAGTAGCAAAACTTCTACTCCTCCCCTTCCTCACACCCCCACCCCAAAAATGAAATTAATTGGCAGTCTTTAATTCATGTTCCATCCCCTCTGTGGCCAATAAGCAGAAGAGACTATGAAAGGGGGAAGTGTGTGAGCCACAGTGCAGGCAGGAATCCTTGTGCTTCACCTTCAAAATGCCTGCAAGAAGATAATTTTGGGAAAAAGTCTGTTCATGCTGCTGCAAGGCTCTACTGTTTGTGCATTTGAGCATACTGCCAGCTATTGTGTTTTCATAACCTGTGTATCACCTTCTCCTGGTCTTCTGTGCTGCATAACTTGATTGTTTCTTCTTTTCCACAAAAAAAAATCTATATCCTTGATATATATATCTAGGAGATATATATCAAGGATATCTACATGTCTAGAGGATACATATCTATGTCCTTTATGTGCATCAGAACTTGATTGTTTCTTCTTTTCCACCAAAAAAAAAAAAAAATCTATATCCTTGAGGCATTCTTCTTCTTCTTACCCAGACTGGTCTAGTCATATTTGACATCTCTGCCAACAAAGGAATCAGCCAGGACCAGAAACCCTTAGAACAGAGCAAGAGCTTGGATGCATCTCTGCCAAATTCTCCTGAGAACCAGCCATGCCCCTCATCAGCATCTGTCAGATTGTATTTCAAGATGCTCTGTGTTAGTTATGTACAAAATTGATTTTTACTGAAATTCTGATCAGACTTTCCTGAGGAGGGTAAATTGCATGCAAAATGTGACATGCTTCAAGTACTTCTGTTAACTAAAGAAAGGGCAGCCCAAAGTGGGCATTGCACAGAGGGGAAATAGCTTCTAAAATCATTCATTCTTCAGGTCAGTGTGGGGATCATTTGCCATGTGATTCTAGGAAAACTGAGAGAAGGCAGGCAAGTGCACACATAGAGCAATAGAAGAGTCAATAATGAACAGTATTATAACTATTATATAACTAATATAACCAAATTAGTAATGACCAGCATTTCTGAGAAAAAATCTTCATTCTAAAAATGAGCTGTTTTTTAAACTTCAAAACAGACATCTGTGTATAGGTTGTGGATATCTGGTGAACAGATGCATATCAAATGTCTGTTCTTTGGTAAAAACTGATAGCCTGAAAAGAATGAATTCATATAACCATAGGAGATTTCAAGAGGAGCTAATCCTTACCTAAGTGTCCATAATGATCAAAATATACTTATATCAGTTATATATATATACACTTATTTTTTTAATTAATTGTATATCTGAATTTTCTTCCTTCTCCTCAATTATTTTGTGGGAAAGGTGTCAAGTTTCCTATTTTCCATAGCCAGGGGTACTTCACCACATGTCTTAGTGGATGTGGCCTTTGGACAGTGCCAGTTCCCCTGGCTCCAGAGTCTCTCTCCCATCCAGCACCTGCCTGGGCTGCAGAGCCCCTCAGTCCTGGAGCTGGTCTGACAGTGACCTGCTCCCCACAAAGGATCATCTTAGCTTCAATTTACTTTATATTCTTTATGGAAAATCCATAGAAATCAGTGAATCCACTGCATTCCTGTAGGAAATACATGTGTAAATTGGAACCAGCTAACCCATGTACAGATAGGAGCCTGTCCTCAGATGTGTGAGGTTAAGTGGCTTAATATCCAAAGCTGTGAGATAAAACATGGGCAGGTTTAAGATCAGAACTGAAGGTGGGGGTTTTTCCCTTCAAATCTAGTTCTTAGTTCTTTATCACATTGAATTTCATCACTGTACAAAAGATTATTTTTTTGTTTATCTGATTGTATAGAAGTGGAAATCCTACCCTTCTCTAAGGGATTCAATTCACACGGTTCAAATGAACACGATAGAAGGCAATTTACTCTATAAACAGGTTTCAAACAAATTACTTCAGCAAGAAAAGAAAGTGTTTAAGGTGGACATTTTTCAGCAAATACTCAGGTTCCTGCAGTGCTTTTAATGGTGGTAAATTTTACATGAACACTTACTTTAAAAGCTTTTTGTTGTAATATAAATGATGCACCTGTTATCTCAAAGCTGTCAAGAAAAAATCTAATAAATATTTGTAAGCTGCTTGAACAGGAGTTTTGTTTTATGCTCCCTGTGAATGAAAATGGGCTTTTTACTGCTTCTGCACCTATTTGTATGTTGAGATGTGTCCTGCAGAGTGAGGTGAAGATGCCATTCATTTCAAATTTAACCAATTTACGTTTTTCTTTGTGCACAATTGCCTGAATAAACAGAAATCCTGGATGACTGCTCTACTAATTGCAATGGAAATGGAGAATGTATCTCAGGCCACTGCCACTGCTTCCCAGGATTCCTTGGTCCTGATTGTGCAAAAGGTAATCTCATATTAACTGACCCATGGTGCATGACAGGGATCATGATTATGGTGTGTGACTGCTGGGCTTGCAAAGATTCAAAGTGATTAAAGGAGATTAAATTCCTTTTTCCAGCCAGATGGCAGATACAGTACAAGCACACATGTGGAAAGTTTCTTTATGCTGTACTTGAGTTAACACGGATCAACCACTTCTCCCTCCCTGACTTTCAAATTTAATAGGTTCCTCCATCCACCTTTGCATCCTGTCTGTGATTGTAAAATACAGTTTTAATAGGTGGTTAGCATAGCATAATGTTTTCTGCTACTTAAAAGTGACAAGCAGGTTTCACTTTGGAGAAAACATAAGTAAATCAAATGCTTCTGTAGTCTTAACTTAAATAGGGTGCAGATAAGAAACCTAAAGCAGCTTAGAGGCAGTTTTCTAGCATTAGGGCAAAAAAGCATGTTAAGCGAGCTTACTTCTGTTTCAGATATTTCTGTAAGTATTATCCATTATCCACTGCATGTGATGTCCAGAAATTCTCATGATTTCCCAATGTCTCCTCAAATGTAGGGTTTATTTTTTTAAGACTCAGTTGGCTCAGAAATTGATACTGGATTGTAAAAGTAAGCTTCCACATTGCTGGTTTACATACAGATCAGCAATGGCTACAATTTCAATGATATTAAGGCTTCTTAGAAGAAAAAGGCAGGATCTTGCTTCAGTTCACAGGAAATAAATACTAATTTTACTGAAAATCAGGCACCCCTGCAAATTTTCTGCAGAGGCCAATCAAGGGGAGAGTTGGTTTTATCTTTTAAGATATCCCATTTCTGGTCAAAATTAAGGTATACAAGAGAGACTGAGGAGACAAGGACATTGTATTACTGCTGTACTGCCTAGTTCAGAGATTTCAGTCTGTGACAACCCTTGAACCAAATGAAGAATTGAGGAGCTGGAGTGGAAAAGCAATTTTACAGAACAATAAATGCAATAAATGTTAATCTATGTAAGTATGTAAATACATTAAAAAGGTCAATCTGCCTTCTTCAGATTCCTGTCCAGTGCTGTGCAGTGGAAATGGAGAATATGAGAAAGGTCACTGTGTGTGTCGAAATGGCTGGAAAGGTGCAGAGTGTGATGTTCCAGAAGAGCAGTGTATTGATCCAACCTGCTTTGGCCATGGTACCTGCATCATGGGTGTATGCATCTGTGTCCCCGGATACAAAGGAGAGATTTGTGAGGAAGGTTTGTGAAATTTCCTTCTTCATGGTCAGGAGGGTTGATTTTTGCCTCTAATTTCCACCTGGTTTAAGGTAGTTAAAAATTCACAGGGATGTGATCAGCTTTCTGTGAAGCAGAACTATTTTTCTCAAAACTGCCTTTACTGTCTGACAGAAAGTAATGTTAAATAGAAGTTTCTCAAAGGTAAAGGTATTCAGGTCTTGGTAACAGTCCTCTGGACTGATCACATAAAGTTCACATTTTTATTTGAAAAGATAAAATTATTTATTTCTATTTGGCCAAAAGCTCAAGGTAAGGCAGTCAGAAGATCATTTAAACAAAACAAGATGTGTTAGTTCTCCAAAGCAATCAGACTAGTGTAATCAGCTTTTCCCTTTTTCATTCTGTTGCATCTTAGATTTTTCTGACAATATAAAGCTGAAAGGGCAGCAAACAGGTTAGTTTACCAGAACATATTGTGTAATTCTGTTGTCATATGTCATTTTTACTGGGAGTCTTTGCTCACAGCACTAAACTGGCATCCTTTAAGGCTTGGCTAACAAAAAGTGGAAAATTCTGTGAGAAGAAGGTATTGTGGTTTTGCTGCTTATGGTGCTGATGTGTCTCTGCCCTCATCTATAAACAGGAGCAGTTGTTGTTTCCCTCAGCATGTCTGAGATTGCTCATCAGCTTTGACTTTTTTCCCTTGTGCATAGCCTCAGAAAGCAGAACTCTTCCTCTTGCTTTCCCTGATTTGATGATTTTTCACTAGTCGCTTTAGCCTGGAGCTCCTGACAGCATACTTTGTGTGTCCTGCTGTAGAGATTTTCAGTAATTCTTCTGAGTAGCACACACAGGAGGCTTTTTATGTTGCTTGAATTCTCTAGTCAGAAAAATGTCCAGGATGAATTTGATAGATTTGACATACCTGGAATGGTTTTTAAAGGGAGGATCAAGAGAATGCTTCTGACATAGTCAATTGTTGGTAGTTTCAGAAATCAAGAAAACCCAAATGGGAAAAAGCAAGTAATACACAGATTTCCTCAGTGAGGCCATGATGCTGAACAAGCCTGTGGTGGTGAGAGGCTGACTGCTGTTTTCAGTTGCTTTGTTTCTTGCCATAATGAAATCCTGCAAAATGGTTAGGGAAAAAACTGACATAAATATACTCAGACAGTTATTGAAACTGAGAGTGGGAAAACATTAGATTTTTACAGTAAGAAACTTATTTAAATTATAAAATAAGGTGTAATTATGTAGAAATACTGAAATATGGTGGATGAAGCAAACCTGTGTAACCAAGTACAGTGGGGTTTTATTGTAGCAGTGTGTCCTTGATATGAGTGTTCACTTTGTATTGTAAAACATAGCTAGTGCAGTAGTTAGGGAATTCTGTAAGGAATTAAGATTATTTTATTGTATGTAAACAAGATTTAGTCTTATAGCAGTGCTGTTAACAGACACAGCAACAGATGTACTATCCAGGGAGCACCAGTAACTCCATGTATTCATTGCTCTGGAGGTCCCTTTGTCCTGCCAGATTATCATTCCTAAAATGGAGTCATTCTATTAATTTTAAAATATCAGCAAAATAAAGAGCTGTCTCAGGATGAGGGAAAATTGCTGTGTATTTTTGTCCTATGCTTAGCAAGATGTGCATTGTCCAGAAACACTTGATTCCCTCTCTCAGAATTACACTGTGCACAAGCCTGGAAGGCTTAAAAAGGTACAGAATAAATCCTGAAATAAAATATTGAATTGGTGGCAAAGCAGTTCAAGAGATAAAGCTTTACTTCTTTATTTTTAGATTGAAAGGTCCTATAAACTGGAGGCCATTAATTTCTATGTCTGAAGTATTTAGCCTTCCCTTCCTGAAGCAGAAAACATTTTTTCATTCCTGTAACACAGGCTGCTGTTTGTTAAGTTTACAGTTTAATTATTAAAACAGTGCTTGTGCTGGTACTTGAGAAATACCTAGCAGAACTTTCACAGTGTCTCTTTAACATCCGTCTGAAGCACGATGTAACATCAATGGGCTTCTGGCTAATTCTTTCCCATACTCAGACCCCACAGATCCTTCAGCTCCACAGTCTTCCTGCAGCCTCCAGGGAAGGCTGGCTGCTTCCTGCTTAAACCCTGTCTTGTTAAAGCAGTGCTGGGGCTTTGTGAAAGAATATGCTGCTCATACAGCACTAACCAGCTGATTTAAATTCCTCTACAGAGCTCCTGAATTTTTCACTAGGAATAGTTTAATCCAAATTGAGAACAAATTTAGTTCTTTGTTTGCAAATTGTTCATCAGTAGATTATGACTTTTATGAAGCTGTTCATTACCTGCAATTGCCCAGCACATATTTTTTATGTGTATGGGAATTATTTTTTTTTACAGCAAGCATTGAGTCAGAGATTCACTACTCAATCTTAGTGGATAACCTTTTTTTGTAGCAGATTTTCAGCTACAGAGAGAGCTTTTCACAGGAAGGTGAAAGAATAAATCTTTCTTTTCCCAGATGTAAATAAAACACAGTGCACTAATACCCTAATGGAAATACAAGGCACAATTACAGAATTAACTATTAATTGCTCCAACTGTTTCCCAACTCTACTACTGAAGCACAGACCTCACCAACTGAGACCAATAGATCTGTCCTGGGAATCTGTGTTTTAAAAATAAGACAAAATCCATGACAAGAGATTTATATGGCCTCTAACAGTCTATGTGCTTGCTTTTTCCCTTGTTTTTGACTTATACCTTTGCACAGATGTTAACAGACTCTTTTTCCCTTGTGTTTGCTAACATTATTTCAGTTGAGTATTTGCACCAAAAAATCTTCAAATTAATCTAAATCCCTGTTGTATTTCACTGGTAAATAACTGTAAAGGTGTGAGTTTCATGCTCTAAGTCGTATATTCCCTTCCTTCCAGAGGACTGCCTGGACCCCATGTGCTCCGGGCACGGCGTGTGCGTGCAGGGGGAATGTCACTGCTCCACGGGCTGGGGCGGGGTCAACTGTGAGACTGCGCTGCCCGTGTGCCAGGAGCAGTGCTCAGGCCATGGCACCTTCCTGCTGGACACAGGGCTCTGCAGCTGCGAGCCACAGTGGACAGGACCTGACTGCTCCACAGGTAGGATGAGACTTGGCTGTGTCAGCATTGCCTGTGCTTTCTGCTGGAGGCGTGAAAGAAAGTAGTTGCTGTGCTAATAGGAATTTTAAAAACAAGATGGGGATGAACCATGAGTACTGTGGCAATGCTGTGGTGTGTTCTTAAGTTTGTTAGCAAACAAACTTTTGTTTGTTAGGGGGAGCAACTAACAAACTTAAGAACACACCACAGCATGGCATGGCACTTCATGGGCTGTCAGCAGCTGGCTTTCAGTTGCCAAGAATAAGAAATGTATTTTCTCTGTGACAAGAATGTTTCTGTCTGGTGGCGTGACATCCTGCAAGAGGGCTGATGCCTCCTGGCATGCACTGGGGGCAAATGTGACTCTCACCTGAGCTGCTGAGCACCTGTCAGGCTCATGCAATCAGGGAATCCACAGTTCCAAGAGAGATTGGGAAGATGTTTAAAAAAAAAAAAAAAATTCTAAACACAATGACTGATGAGTAGGAAAGCTCTGTCAAGAAAAAAAAATTAAACAAAAAAGACCGTAATTCTCTCATGCTGGGATAAAAACTCTCTTCCTCCTCAGAGGACCATCGAGGTTTGATCCCCCTAAACTAGATTAAGAGTTGAAATGGATTTCCTACGTGCTTTATACATTTACATTTCGTTTTCCTGAAATCAATGCACTCTGCACATTTTGCTCTGTAGTGGAGCATGTCATTACCAGTGTCTGTACTACTATTTTTCCCCCTATAGAGCCCACAGAGCCAGAATCTCAGATGATAAGTAGCACATCCTAGTAGAGAATAGATGCAAGTGACAGATCTGCTGAATACTGTGAAATACAGCCAGTGGTCCAAGTCACCAATTTTTCTTAGAAATCATCATTCAGAAGAGCACTTGGAACAGTATAAATTTCTGCACAGCTCTTCAAAGTGTGTGATTATGGTCTTTAAGTAGGGACTTATAAAATGCTCCTCTACATGATGAATTTTTAAGCAACAAAATATTGACCTTCTAATAATTTTCAGTGTTTGTTACAAGGACCTTGCGTGCAGTCTACACTCCAAAATTAATGCATGCAATTTTAGTTTGACACTGTCAGATATGGCACCTGCTTTGATAAGAATTGACTTTTTATTGGTTTTCAGCAAAAGCCTAGTTGTTTGCATTTTTATCCTGTATTTTATTATATATTAAAAATACTCCCTGAGGCTTAGTATTATAGCAATATTTCCACTGATGAAGCAAATAATTAAGAGAGGTGTTACTATGTACTAATTTTTTACTCAAAAACATTGCAAACTAATTCTGTTTTAATACAATGTTATTGTAGCTCAAAAAGCAATGTTAGTCTCAGATGGGTCTGTTGTGTCAGCTGCATGGGACAGTTAGATATTAAGTAAGGAATTAAAAGACTAATAAATAAACTCCAGTGCTTTGAACATTTTTGGAAGGGAACCTCTTTACCTCCATCAGTAGAGAAAATACCTCTCTTCACCCCTAGTGTATCCTGAGTTGTCAAAGGATGCTTTTCCAACTGCCAACAGGCAGCATAGCCAGATGCTTCAGACTTCTCCTTTCAAATATGTTTCTTCTTAGGTGTTAGACCAGATTCAGGATGCCCTTGGCAATATGCTGAGTGTTAGACTGAAGTATAAGATGTTCATTTGTGCCTGAGATGCTCTTCCTAGGATCAGTGATTGCTGTACATGTGGAAAATAAAGCTTGATTTTAGTGAGTAAGGAAAACACCAAATGAATTTAGTAAGGAAGCATAAGAGGAGTAACAAGGTCACAGTAAAGGAGTTGTCATATGTGAATGGAGAAAGCTATGAGGTTCTGTGCAATGAAGAGGATGAAATGGTAAAGCACAGACTGCTTGTCTGGAGTCAGACAACAGCAGAGCTTTGCAGCTGAGAAGCCAGCAGTCTCTCAGCCTGCCTCAAACCCTTGCACTTTGCCATCTCTGTACCACATCATTCACAGTGCTGTGAAAATTTGCCTTTCTGTAGCACCTTGAAGAATATAGGGTCTTGCCTTGAGGATTTCTGTGTTCCCCAGCAAATTCCAAGTACTTTCAAAACACAGGGATGTATTCTATTTAGTCTTATGGGATTTTAAAAATAGAAGTTAGTATATCTTGGCAGACTTAAAAAGGGAGAAATAGCAAAGGTTCTAGAATGGTTTTGAATATACTGGTCCCGATACAGTGTGGCCCAACCTAAAGAGGGATGAGCCAACTCTATGATACCTTCCCCTACCTACCCATCTCTAGCTCTTCAAACAATAGAAACTTTAAAAGTGGCAGACTGGGGAAAGAATCAGTATGGGCAGAAGAGAGATGAAGGGTAACTGTGATCTGTGCATATCCTTAAGAATTGCCAGTTTGGAGGCCCAGCCTGAGCTCTGGAATCATTAATGGATTTTTTGAGGCTGGAAAAGACTATGTTGTTTATGTTGTTTGATTTTCTGTAGAACATTACCAAAAAATAACAATCATCCTTCAGTTTTAGCTTGACACTCATAGTTTCTGTTTAGTTTTTTGAAAGTGAAGCTTCACACAGAGACAGAAAATGAAGGGTAGTCTACCATTTCCTAGATAAATTGTTTCAATTGTGTCTGGCCCTCTCTTAAGAAGTGCACCTTCCACTCCTAGTCTGAATAGGTGCAAAGTCTTGCAATCATGTTTCTTTCTGTGAGGTGAAAGACTGGCAAATTATTTGAAGTCCTTTCCAGTGTCCAGCCTGACCTCTACTCTGACCTGTGAACTGGCACAACCCAATCTCACTGCACCACCTCCAGACACTTCTTTTTTAAAGTTATTGCCACACAATTGTCATCCCTTGGGGGCCAGAAAATCCTCTTGCAGAACTTCAAAGCAGCTGTTAGGATATGTTTTCATTGTGTTTAAATTGGTTCTCAATAAATGCAGTTCAATATGGCTTGAAAGTAGTTCCGACACTTAGTATCGCTAATCCTGTACTACTTGTAGGGCACAACTTAGGCTGCATTTTTGTTCAGCTCTGTTAAGATCCATCCTTTCAATATCCTTGGCTGGATATCTGTTTCAGATATATTTGGCCTCTTTCCACCCTACAATATTGAACTTCCATGAAAATTCATTTTCATTTGTTAGCTCAGATTTCAATTTGCCTCTCCCAGAGATGACGTGGTTTTCATTTTTTTGCCTTGCTGCTTATGAGCATCTTTGTAAAGGCTCTTCCTATCAGCTAACTACAAACATACAGATAATACACCACTGATTCTTCTGCCTTCTTTAGGCAGCATCAACTGAACTTCACCCTGGAAGGATTCTGGCAGATTTTTTGCTACACCAATCAAAACAACATTGTGTCTTTTTGACAGCCATATGTGATCAGGAGAAGAAATTTTAAAAGTACCTTCTGTCTGTCTTTGGTTTATTATATGGACAAGATCAAAGTGTTCTAACTATTCTGTATGGATATAGATTGGTTATATATACTGGCATGGATTTACCTTGAGGGAGATGGATTAGTCTCTTGTGCCAGTTTGCCAACTGGCCTTAATGCTGAAGGTCAAAAACAAGCTGTGCCTTTCACTGCTTCAAAATTATATCAGTGTCAGAAATTTGTAGAGAAGCCACACAGAGTTGTTCCAGCAGAGTGTTTTCAAGTGCTGTACCTGGGACACAGCTTATAATTCCAGTTGTAAGGATCCCAAGCCTGCAGTAATATGCTTGATTCTTCCATTGCTACTGGCCTGGGCAGATGTTGCTTGCTGCCTTTACCTGTAGTGTGGTCCATGCTGAAATACACAGAGATCTAGCATCTTCTTCCACAGGAACTTTATTTCTTTAGTTGTTTTACTTGCTGTACCTTGAACAGTCATCTGTCCTGCTTTCTGCAGTATTCTTTGGACTGTGCAAGAATTAAGGGGAGTTAGGTCCATTTTGCCTGGAGAGGCACAGGCATCAAAGTCAGGCTAAGCTCATCTCAGGCAGAGATCCACAGACATCTCTGAGAAGAGCTGTTTTTCACCATTTTGATTCTCAAAGTGTTTCCAAGGCAAAAAGGAACAGCACCAGCACTGCTACAGCTCTACATTGTCCAAGATGTTCCCAACAGTAACATCAACCATAGAGCAAACAGGTCATCTTCAAACATTGAAATGGCTTTAGCTCATGCTAAAAAATAGATGTGATTTCATCTCTCTAATAATTAGCCTGTGAAAAAACAAATGCTTCTCTGATATAAAGCACTGAAAATTAAAAATCCTTTATAATGCTCACAACACAGATGAACACCTTTGGTTTTGGAATTAATTCGTTGCTATCTTGTTTATCACTTTGCCCATTTAATTTTAGGGTTTTTCCCTAGTTTGGTCATCCTTTGGCAAGTCACACCAAAATGCTTGAAGACATTCAGCCATTACCAGTTTAGCCATCTGACAGTAGATATGCACAAGAGACTGAGTTCCATTTCTCATTTAGTCTTCCCCTGCCTCTATGAGATGTGGAGAACAGAAATTTCATACTTTGTTCTAAGTCAGACTGATTATATAATATGTTTTGTGAAAGTCACCTGTACTGAAAAAGGTCATCCTTGGAGTATTTCAGAGTCTCAGCATCTTTACACCATGCTGAACCCTGCTATGATAGTGTGTGAAAATCCATTATCAGTGAGACCTTCAGCATACATCTCAGCTGACCTGGGCAGTAGGGGTGTGATCTACTGATAAATGACACAGTCAGTAGGATGGAAGACTCATATTGCACTATTTTAATATCACCAGGACTTCAGTATACATCTTTCTACTTACTGTCTATGGATCTTTGTTGCTTTATTTATAGGCTGTCACCCAAAATGCCTTGATGTTAATGAGTCATCTCCCCTTGAGGTGTCTAGGCAGTGCTTTTCAGAAAGAGAAAATCAAACTCGTAGTGCTGACTGCTCCTGTCAGGTAGAAGGCAAACTCTGGCTAATTGAAGGTGCAGCATCAACTGAATAAAAAACCTCGTCTTCTGTTCTCAGATTGACACCTTTAACATGGAGCCTTGAGATTAAGGGAGAGAAATCAAGAGAAAATGGATGACAGAATTGTTCAGGGGGGCAGAGCCTTGCATAAATTAGTGTACCTGCAGTGATACTAGCAGTGCAGTCCCAGTGTGTTTTAGGTGAGAATCCAGCCCTGAGTCACTAATTAATTGCAGCACTGTGCCTAAAATATTATAGGCTGAGAAATCTGTGACAGAGCTGATGCCTCTGACATCCTGTCCTGCATTCATTTCTTTAGACTCTATTCAGACAAAGTAGGCCAGTTTCTGTCCCCTTACTCCAGGACATTTGTCATAATTCTGCTGAATCCATTTATATCACTGAAGCAACCTAATTATGATTGGGAAAAGAATACTGGCAGTTCTTAGTCACAAAAACATTCATCCTAAAATGATTATATGGAGATGGTATATATTTAGCATATCTATTTTTGGTTAAGCTCTCCTAGCAAGATCGGTGGTAATTTTACAAAGGGTAAAAATGAATCAGCAGCCTCTTCCTTCGATATCTTGTGAAGCAAAAAACGTCTTTAAAACTGAAGTGCTTTGAAAAATGCAAAATGCTGTAATTGTTGTAAATTGATATGTGCAGAGTGGAGTAATTTAAAAATCATTAGAAGTCTGCATTTTTTACAGGAAAGTACTTCAAAAAGAAATTAAGGCATAATACAGTATATTAATGTAGTTCAAGACATCTCAAATAGGTTTCAAAATTAAACATCAAAAACTGCAGCTTGAAAAAATAATTAGGTGAACCCATTTCATCGTAATCAGAAACTCTTCAGGTTTAGGGAATTGCAATATGTGGGTGTCAGTCGTTCTCATTTCCCAAGGACAAGGCTGTTCACTACAAAGAGCTTGCAGTAGTGAAAATAGCCTTGAAATTTCCTCAGTACATGATGTAATGTCGTGCATTTTCTGTAGACTGCTCAATTGCACATTGGTGCTGCCCCTCTGCTCCCTATTTTAGACAAATCTCAAGAACTTTTTAATTATACTGGAAATGTCCTTCGCTGTTTTGTTCTTAAGAAATGATGGACTTGCTTAATTTCATCTAACTGTCCTCTTTCTGTAATTTGTGAGGAGCTTTGCCTGTTACTGCTCTGCTAATTAAAAGGATGATTGAAGTTCCCCTGCTGTACATTGTCTGACATTGTAGAAAGGCTCTTCCCTACTACTGTATATTTCATTGAAGAGAAGAAAACAATGTGTGACTGGTTTGATTTGTATCTCCTGTAGACTTGCAAGAGTTTGCAAAAACGTATCTGATGAGCAAGGTTTCTGTTAAAAAAATACTAGTTAAAGATTGGAACATTTAATATGTGTTGCTGCAGAATTTAAAACATGAGAAATTTAAGGTAGTGAAGAAGCACTCTAATAAAAATTAATTATCCTTTATGTTTAAATCAGTCCACAGGGAACCAAAAATACCTGATGTAGTAATTTATTGATTTAAGAAATAGGATGAGTCAAGGGTATGAGATATACAGTGAGGAAACTTGGGGTGTTTTTCAACTGTTTGTTGCTTATTTCGCAGATATGCCAAAAATAATGGCCCTTTCCTTTCCTTTTTCTTCCTGAAAATTAAGTTTCTTAATCTATTGCTGTCTGCACTTCATTCAGCAATTAATGGAAATATTCCTCATTCCAATGTAAATGCAATTTAGTTAAGTCAGCTTTTGTAAATCCTAGTCTAATTCACAGCAAGCTATTACTTTTTCCAGAGGGTGGAATCCACAGACCCAGTTTTGGATGCTTCTATCTCAGCAACTCTTGGCTTATCCAGGAGGGAGATAGCCAAATTGCTCTGGTGATGGCAAAATGGTTCTGTTTATTCTCTACTCTGGGTAGCTGACAGAGCCTTTCCTCTGTGTCTGTATGGCATTGTGCCTCTTCAGGGAGTCCATCCTGTCAGGAATGTCCCTCTCACTGTGCTTTGTGCTAGGCCAGCCCCAGGGGAGGGCTGCTCCTTAGGATCCTTGGGCAGCCCTGGTGCAAGGTCCTGCAGATTGCAAAACTAGAGCTCTTAACATAAAGCTGCTGTCATTATCTAGTAGCAAAACCTGGTGACTAAGTGGGATTTCAGTAGCAACTCAGGTGCTGAAGAGGTTCAAGGACCTTTGAATTAAGTAGGGTAAGCAAGGGGTTTAAGGGTGTATATTTATAGTTAAATGCCTGCATCCCTCTTTTACATCTCAGCCTTATTACCTGCACAGAACTCAATGTGCTGAACAGGGGTTAAGAACCATGCTGAAACAACTGACAGGGTAGAGGATGGAAAGGTCTTTCATGAATAGTCTGTATTAAAGAAAATGTCAAGATGGATATTCTGACTTTGGAAAGCTTGTACTCCACAATAACCCTTTGTAAAAGAGGACTCTGAAGTAGAGGAGCTGTGGGAGAGTTCTGCTGGTGGATGCTGCAGTAGAGGGAGAAAAGTAGCCCAGATGAACAACAGAACAGGAATGACATAGGAAATCTTCCACTTTTAATTTGCTAAGCTGAATCCAAAGATGAAACTCTCACAAATTATCCATACCACTATGGTTTAAAGGAGGGCTCTTGTGTTAGAGTGACCTTCTGTTTCCTCACAGCTGAAAAAGCACAAATGGGAATTGTAAGAGCAAGGGTACAAAAGAGCAATAGAACTAGAGGTTTTGTCCTTCAGTGAATTTTGGAGCAACTATTGTGCAAAATGTGCTGCATCAGTCCCTAAAAGGCAGATATTTATAATATTTTTTTGTTGTCATGGTAAGTGTTGTACAAAAATAGCTGTCATTTCAACATATTTATGCAGCAGAGTCTGTGCATCTTAACTTCCTCTGAAAATAGGCAAGTCCTATTGGTGGAAGTCAAACCCATGAGAACTTCCCTACATAATGCATTTCTGAGGGTTTTGGTTGTGTGTATTGTTGCAAGGGTAATATCTGTAGACATATAAGGATTTCCCAGTCACTGCCCTCTTTAAGGACATTTGCTTAAATATGTTTAAATAAAATTAAATTTGTAATAATTATCCAACAATATTTAAATGGCAATGGGGCAAAAACTCCTTGTGTATTGTCGCTACAGTGTACATTCAGGTATGTCATTCTTCAGTCCAGGAAGCCTTGGCTATTTTATAAAGAGATTGTTAAAATAGTGTCTATCACCTTGGGATCCAAAATAATTTTCTGATGGAGTGCAGAGGGCTGATTGTTCACATGACTTGTGGTTGTTAACTCCTGCTCTGGTCCCCCATATGGTGAATTCAAAAATGCCCTGAAGAAGGGTGGCCAGCCTGGTGGTGCCTCTGCCAGCTCTGAGGAGCTGGTACCAGGCTCCACAGAGAAATGCAAGTCATGAGCTGCACCTTTGGTTTGGCAGCAGTCGGGCAGGGAGCAGCTGCCAGATGCATGCTGCTATTTCTGTTTGTGCTGCTGACACAGAGGAAGTTACGGTTTATTTACTGGGAGCTGCTTTGTGTCTGCGCTCACCTGCCCAGGCTCAGCTGTGAGCACAGGGACATTTGCTCCCTGCCTGTGGATGGACACAGTGTTCATGGGCAGATGCTGATGCTGTGGAACTTGAGCTAATTGAGACTGCACTCCTTGATTTTGTGCAAGAGCTTGTCATGCCTCACTGCTGAGTTTGTCCAAGGAATTGTTTATTTGTGCTAAAATGGGAGGAAGCAAGGCCAGCTTCTTCATCTGCTTTTGCCTGTGAACCTAAGATGTTACTTAGAAGCTGGTAATGACTTTCAATTTCTCACAATAATTTTTCTTGTGATACAGATTGATTGTTGGGAACACACAGAGCCTTATTTTAGCTGATTCACTCTTTCATTGAATCATAGAATGACTTGGGTTTAAAGGCACCCTCCAACTTCCCTGCTGTGAACAGGGACATCTTCCACTAAATCAGGTTGCTCAGAGCCTCATCCAACCTGGCACTGAACACTTCCAGGGATGAGGCACCCACACTTCTCTGGGCAGCCTGTGTCTGTGACTCACCACCCCCAGAGTTAAGAATTTGTTCCTACCTAATCTAAACCTACTCTCTTTCAGTTTAAAGCCATTTCCCTGTGTCCTATCACTAAATGCCTTTGTCCACTTGTCCTCTCCCTCGTCCTTGCTCCCTTCAGGTATTGGAGGGCCACAGTTAGGTCACCCTGAAGCTTCTCTTTTCCAGGCTTAACATGATTTCCATCTGTCCATGGACTGGCTCTTCAATGTAAAAAATAAGATAAAAATCACATCCTTTTAAAAGCAGTCAGTCCCAGTGCATAGATGTGTGTTCTGCAGATCATTATCCCCTTTCCTTCTGAGTGCCAGCTCTGTGTCTGATTTGGGCAGCAATGGCATCTCTGTCACTTCTGGGCTGCAATTGCTTTTACAGAGCTGAATCTGAATAGCTGTTTCTCTCATACATTGAGAAGTATTGCCAATTTCAGCATATTTAGCTCTTTCAAACAGGATAAGTAAAATATATCTTCATTACTAAAGTCAGCAACATCCAACATGCAGAGCACAGACCAGCACAATTTTTGTGAGTGGACCGATATCCAAACATCATCCTGTAAGCCAGTGAATTAAACATGGTGCCTACTTGTTGCAAATAATGCTTAAATAAATAATTACTTCTTTACTGGATATCAGTAATCAAACTTAGTAATTGAATAATTGTGGAAAGCTTTATATTTTGAGCAGAGCCTGAATCAGTGTTAACAATCATTGTTCTGTGTACCACAGAAGATTTAGTGCTTACATAGACATATCCTGATGTCCTCAGACAATCTGGTGAACTTCTGCTGAAAATAGGTGTCTCAAAACCTTTATTTTCTTTTGATGCTGTATTAGTTCAGGCTGTCCCTGGGAGACAGCTATAGTGTATGAACCTACTGAGCCATCTCTTTGCCTGTTTCTCTTTTCTCCACAAAGTCATGGTTGTTCTCCATGTTCCTCATGGTTATCACAGGCTTCATGCCTTCCCTGATTCTTGTGGTCTGTCACTTGCTCAACAGGTTTCCCATTTTTCCTGCACAACTGGCTTTTCAGTCCGAGGAGCTGTGAATCGCATTTCCCCTCTGTGAGTGAGCACAAAGACATTGCTTTCATCTCGCTCATCACAGCTCGTGACAGATTGTTCTGGACTGCTTTCATACCAATCTCCTGATCAAACAAAATATCCAACAAGGTAGACGTTGCACAGCACTTCTCTTGTGGTTCTTGGGGTGTTGGAGAGGATTTCAGAGCTTGTTGCTCAGAGTATAAGTCTCCAGTGATGACTGACATCTCACTGCTGTGCTACAAGTACAACTTGAAATTAAACAGTGAAGACAAATTATAAAACAGGACCAAATATGACAAGGAAACTCCACATTTACTTGGGCAACAATATTTTAAAAATGTCCTGGTCAGATGTGCTTCTCCTTGCCCTGTGTCAGTCTAATCTTCCTTGCTATTAAGTTACACTTCTGCTCATTTATTTTAACATTGCCCACGCTGGCCTCGTCCAACCTGCCAACCTGTATCATCTCTAAAAAACAGAGACAAGTTCTGCAGCTCAAGTCTCTTGTGTGGCAAGCCCAGCATAGTTGTGTTCTCCTTTACACCAGTGCTGTGGCTGGGTAAACAGAGATGCTCCCAGTGCCAAATGAGGAATTCTTTTCAGTGGTATCAATTTTCAGTGCTCTGGCTGCCTGAAATGAAATATCTGTTAGTATGTTTACCATTACCAGTCCAGCTTCTTCAGGCTGTATTGATTAAATTTTCGTACTGTAAAAATACCATTTTGAACCCCAGCAAAATCGATATAGAGTGAGGTTTTATATATATATAAATTGGATTTGGATCAGGAAGAAAATCTTCATCAGATGAGAAATAAAGCTGGGTGAAAAAAGTGTGATAAAAGATCTCAGAAGAGGAAAAAGTTGCTCTGTCATTTCCCCAGCCTCTCTCGTATTTGCCCTCTAGACTTTTCTGTCTGTCCACTGATTACTTTTCTACAAATAAATTTTCAAGCAAATTGAGGCTTCCAGTTTCAAAAAGATACTTGTAAATAGATGTAGCATTATCAGAACCTACCTTAAAGGGCTTTTTAAATGCAATTGCATTAATATATTTTTTGATACTCGGTAGTGCTAATGGCAACCTTCCTACTGGAGGCCAGAAGAGTTATTTATAGAGTACCTAATGCATCAAGAATAAGTTCAATGAGATGATGGAAGGATTATTTCCAGAGAGCAATTAAAACCACCACTTTATGGGTAGTGAAACATTGTGAGTAACCAACAGTGAGGATATGGCATTTCAGTTCCAGTGGGTTTATTTTATATGTTGTGGCCTGTGGTGAGAAGATAAGAAAGGTAGTTAGGTAACTGCAAGGCAAGCCTCCAGAAAGGTTTTATACATAGAACTTAGAGTAGGAAGGTTAAAAATTAATTAATGTTTGGGGAATGAAGAAGTTTTGGGGAAGTTTTACCTTTGGTAGATATAGTTGATGGTTGTGCAGTAATTTTGTTTGACTTATCCCAAATAAGTCAGGCTGTGTGAAGTTTAGATCCCCCCCCACACTTATTTTCTGATTTACTGGCTATTCAATAGTCCTTTTGTGACACTCTTGTCTCTCTGAGGAAGACCCAACCTCCTGAAATGCCTCTTTGCCTCCTGGTAGGACAGCTCCTGAGATAATACTGAGCAAAACATAAAGAGTGCCTGGGCCAGTCCTTTACTCAGATTTCAGCTGTGCTGGTTTGTTTTTTTTTAAATGCTAGTGAGACCACACAAAAGCTTATTTTCTGGAATCACTAATTTATTTCATAACAAAACCCAGCAATCTACTGAAGAGAAAATAGATACAGGTTATCAGTCATGCATGAAAGAGAGTACTTAATATGAATTTAAGTATTAGAAGACATCAAGAAGACATAAGAAAAAAATGGTATTTGAGGGGGCTAAGGCATGTCCAAATTTGTGTAATTCATGGAAAACTGTAAATAGTTGGAATATGTTATGAGCCTCTCTAACATCGTTCAGAGCCAGAAATGAGGGCAGATGCAATTTACAGTTGGACTTGGTTTCTCCTTAAGATTTTTTCCAAATAATTCTTCCTTGGCTTAACATAGTTTTATATGCATGCTATAGTCTTGCTTCGTGACAGTGTCAGAAAGGATAAATATCAATAGCTGAATAAATTTAAGCATTCTAGTCTGATAACAGACTGTAATAGAAAAGTATTTCAGACAAATGTTTCAGGTCAGGTGAGATGAATCTCACTCTTTGAGTCTTTTGTTGAGATGGGCCACCATGACCCACTTTGGGCAGGAAAGAATCTTTGGAAATGACTGTGAAAATTATTTTGGAGAGATATATGATAATAAATTCAATGCAATAGTTTTGCAGAAAGAGTTGCTTTGAATTTATTCACACAACAGTAGCACATTGTTGTGGTATTGTGAGGTGACCTTTAATATATTTCAGTGTCAGATATTAGCATGCAATGCTTGAAGAGAAGGATAAAGAATGTTGCTGCAAGAGAAACTCAGATTGAGAGAATATTTTTTTGTGAAGATGGTCTGATAGTGGTATGAATTGCCTGTCATAGTATAGCCCTGCTCTCTGTTGCTGGGAGCTTTTCAGTGATGCCAGGTATGATTTAATTTGAAATGATAATAGATGATCCTGTGAAGTCTTTTGCAGCTCTATTCTTTATAAATTTATGTTAAAATATATCAGTCATTTGGGGATAATCTATCCTATTGATTTATTTCTGATGGTACTAAATTTCACATTAAGTTCTGTGGCAAGTTCCCATCACATGTTCCTCAGTGGTTGGAGGATGGGGAAGAGATGGGCACTGCACCATTGCTGCCTCTCCACACAGGAACCTGATTTCAGTTTTCCAAAGGGAACATGTTCACAAAACCTGGCAGCTGACAGAGGAGGACTTCAGCATTAATGTTTTTGAAGACATTTGCAAATCCCTTTGATTTCCATCTCAAGCTTGAAGACACTGGCTAAACCCATGTAGTACTGCTGTACCCCTGAAAAAGCTTTCCCTTGCTTGGCCATAGGTCACAGAATGGTTTGGATTAGAAGGGATCTTAAAGATGATGCAATTCCAACTCCCCTGCCATGGCAAGGGCATCTTCCACAAAACCAGGATGCTCCAAGCCCCATCCAGCCTGGCCTTGAACACTTCCAGGGATGGTTTATTGGCATAGCTGTGGCTGACTAAGAATGTTCAAAATTACACACCTAACTAATGTTCTGTGACACTGCTGGGAAAGCCAAGATCAGATGCACTTAACGTCCAGATTGCCAAAGAAATTTATGTAAATTGGGAAAATAAGATAAGCTGTACCATAAAAATAACATCTCTTCTAATACAAATATGTACAATTTGATGTCTGCATGAAAGCTCTGCTGTGCACTCCTAGGTAACCTTCTTTAAGGGGAACAAATTTCCATAAGTTTTTAAAGAAAAAAAAAAAGCTCAAATGCTTTTGAAACTCCTAAAACTTTACATTTTTGAACTTTCTTGTTGTGTAAAAAATTATATTAATAAGTCAGTTGCTGAAAATAAAAGCTAGAACAGTGTTGTCTCCAGGACACAGCAGGAAGGTAATTTAAAAAGCTCAGGAACATTGTTGAAATTATCATACCAACTTATTAAATGTAATGTATATTTAAATTGAAAAAAATTCTTTATTAGGGCTAGATAGGTGATTTTTTTGCTGCCTCTAGCTGTTAAGCTTATTGGGTGAAAGTCAGGGTAGATTAATTTCTAATCTTTATGGAAAACCACTTATTAAAAAATGGATAGGAAAATTATTAATATAATACTGAAAGTTTAGACTATCTGTAGTACAAGACTCACCACTGAACAAAAGTATAATGAGTATTTCATCGTATTTGGCCACTTTTGTTTACATATAGTTTTGTATTCTTAGCATGATTTTCTAGGAGTTATTTCTGACACATGTTGAATTAACATTAAAATCTTCCCTATCATTACAAATTATAAAA
Source organism: Zonotrichia albicollis (assembly GCF_047830755.1). Taxonomy (NCBI): domain Eukaryota; kingdom Metazoa; phylum Chordata; class Aves; order Passeriformes; family Passerellidae; genus Zonotrichia; species Zonotrichia albicollis. The sequence continues at coordinate 10,950,329 of NC_133832.1, forward strand.
TATTTAGCTTTAATTTCCCTTTTCATAACACATAAGTAAGAACTTATTATAAAACACATTTGAAAGAACTCATTGTTGACTTAGGTAATTAAAATGAAGAGTGTGGAGTGAATTTTTAATGCTTTTTAGATTAGCTCAGGAATGATCAACTATTGGTCTCCTCCTCAAGAATATGTACAAATAATGGTTCACAGCTCACATTTGCCTTTTTCCAAGAAATTAATGAGCATTCAGAATTAAGGGCATGTCCGTAAGAATTCTAGACTGAATTGAACATTTTTTAAATCTCTTCTTCATTAATTGGTGTGAGTCTGAGGACTTGGAATTTCAGGTTTGATGCAAACTGTATTTGATGAAAGTCTGAGGGAAGCTGCTGGGGTCAGCTGAGGCCATCCCCCGGCCCTGTGCCAGCACAATGCTCACAGTGACTCTGCATGCCTGGGCTTTTTTCAAAACCAAAATTATCTTTCCTGGCCTACATTTAGAGAACCTTGTGTGGATTTCAAAGTGTACAGCTACAAAAACTGCCACGGGGCCATGAATTACTGTGAATTTGGGTGACTCGGTATGCTGGGAACCCTGAAAATTCACATGTGCTGAGGAGTGGGGTCTGAGCCACAGACCAGCCTGCAGCCCAGCTTGGGCACAAGGTGTGCCCAGAGCTCAGGCAGGCAGGTGCATGTCCCACTAAACTGTGGCACAGAGGAGTGGCAAGGAAGAGATGGATTTATGTAAGCCTAAACACCAGCATGGTCGAGGAGCTAAGGTACTGTGAGCGTGGCACTGTACATGGTAGGAATGAATGGCAATTAATGGAACAGCACAAGTAAAGGCTTGTGATGTAATATCCCTGAATCAACTAATCCAAACTGTTCCTCCCGTCACCTGCCTCCCTTGTTACCTTACAGAAGTCATCTCTTTGCTCTTGTCCTTTGCAGTCAGATGATGGCACAGCTTGTGGCTCCTCAGCAGGACAGTCTCTGTCCAGGCTGGGATTTGCATCTCCTCCCTCATCCTGCCTGTATGGCTGCTTTGATCTCTCCTTGGGCTGATTTAGCTCAGCTAGCTGGCAGGTATTAACCCAGGAAAATAAACTGAATAATTATCTGACAGTTCCATGATCTGAATCATCTCACCACTTTCCCATGCTAACTGCTAGGCAGGGATCACAGAGCCACGAGATGGATGGAGAGAAGGAGGAGGAGTGGAATAGCTGTTTCAGTCAGAGAAGACATTTTTGGCTGTCTCAGCTGCTTGCACTGACCCACAGCTCAAAGCCCTTTCCCACTGTGCTAGCTCTGCTGCATTTTGTGGTGCTTCTGTGTCCTCTAGGACCAACTGCTTTGGAAGGAGGAAGATGCTTCCGTGAACTGAACAGTTGTATGACTTGCTGTCCACCTTCACTTTTGTGTGAATTTTTGCCACATCAGCTTTATTTGAAGCTATTTACCTAGTTAAAGTTACTGTATAATTTCCCATTGCAGTTGGTCCCTGAGCACTCACTGGAGTTTCTCATTTTGTCCAGTCTCTGGCAGAAGCCCTCAATACAAACACAAATGCTAATGTGGCTCCCTGCTACACAAAGGTTTCTGGGCTTGTTTATCTGCAGGAGGAGTTAAGAAATATTTTGCATTTAAAAGCAGGACAACCTGAACTGATAATCCTTTTTTTGATCTTAGTTGTTTGAATTAGCTGTGGATTAAAGCTGCATGTTCTACCACAGCATTAATAGGATGACATTAGGCTTGATTTCCCTTGCTTTGCATGAGAAGTCTGTGGAGAATCTTGGATTTGCTTGGCAGAAGAATACATTATCATGGTAAACAGCACTTCTGAAGACTTATGAAATCACCAAAAAGAATGTAAGTCTCAAGGTTGCCTCAATGATGTGACAGAGTGTGAATTGGCTGAACTGCAGGTCAGCTAGGGTAGCTGAGGAGTGTCTGGCCCAAACTAAGAAACCTCATTTCATTACATCTTGTGCTTACAAAATTGGGTTTGGTTTTCATTAAAGATCATTTAGACTCAATATTTTGGGGAAAAAGTTCATTTTTAGAAGGAAATGCAATAACTAGGTAAGTTAATTTCGAGTATGATCTTGTGTTGGAAAACAGAACCAAAAAAAAGTAGCCTTATGAGTGAAGACTATATGTACTGACCTAGGATTTTTTTTATAAGATAGTAATCTAGTATCTCCCCTTCATTAAAGATTAGGACCTTAAGTTGTGTTTTAACATTTTATTCCATGTGTAGGGAAAACATGGAAAACTTTTTAACAGTTTAGGTCTGTTTAATTTTTTGGTTTTAAAAGGGAAGTGTGTGCATGATCTATCCCTGTCCCTCTGGTAGGAATGTGCCTACATTACCTTCAGCTCCGTGCTGTTATTTCTTTTGTTTGTTTGGAAGATGAGTTTGTCATAATCAGATTTTGTGGGGTAGTGCAGCCATGCATGCCATGTGTGGGAATGTGTTCAAGGTTTTCCACCGCTGGTTCTTGGGTCTGTTTACAGACAGCGAAGTGGCAGGAGCTGCTAGCACTGCTGACAGGATCAGAAGCTCTCTGTATTGCTTGGTTTCCCCACTTCAGCCATTGCCACTTCTGTATTCCAATGCCTACAGTCTTCCCTGGAGTTTTGGAATCAGTTGAACTAAGCCAGTCCCAAAGCTGCAAAAGTCTCTGTAGTAGAATGTCAATCCAGAGGGTCAAAATGATCATCAGTTCCACTGACCTCAGTATATTGTAAACTAGACAATATTTCTTAATATCCTCTTAACAATCTTTTCCACTTGAAGTAAAATATCAAAAGCAGTAATTATAGTAAAATAGAGAGAGATCAGGGGAGATCAAGCTCAAACCTCTAGCAGCCTAAATTCTTTAAGTATTTGCTAGATTTAATTTTACAAGTAGACCGATGTCCAAGCTGGAACAATAGGTTCAAATAAAACCAGTGATCCTCTGCCAGTCTGCTTGGGAGTGATGCTTTTGTGATCTGGTGGGATCAATTTACTTCCTAAACACAGGAGCAAGTATTTGGACATCTTCAGTACCAATGGAATAACAAAGCAAGTCCTCCTATAGTCCTCCAAGCAATCTCCCAGGTTTCCAAGGAACAAACAAGTAGCAAAACAAAAGAGCCAAGACAAATTATGCAGCAAGGGGGAAGAAATCCTTTCCAGTACCTGCAGGCAGGCAGTCCAAGGCATGAAGCAGTAGATGAATATATGATCAGCAGGCAGCAATCAAGACTTTCTAAGGTATAATGTCCCAGACTCAGCACAGTTTTTCATTTCAATATAATAGAGCAGTCTCTTTTCTTGTCTTACATACTGTTTTTCAGGAATATCATAGAATCATATCATCATTCCTAAGGACAATACTTTGCAGTTGCTTTTACTGAATTTTGCATAATGTTCTTTACTGTGCCTTCTGCTTCTGAATTTGAGTTGGACAATGCTCTTGCAGTTTGTCACTCACCCATCCTTTTGATTGTGCACTGTGCTGTCACCCTGGCTATTACCAAAAATAAGGGCTAAGCTCTCACTCAAGACAGAGCCCAGCATGTCTTTGATGTCACTGTGCTGTTCCAGTTCTGTGCTGCTTTTTTCTTTATGTTAAAATGATTGGAAGATAAGATTTCAATTTAAACTTTAAAAACTTTTCTTGGTATGTAAGTGACAGCATTTGTCACTACAAATGCTTTTAAGGATGTTTATATACAATACTTCCAAGATCTAAATGATCATTGTTTAAAATCTGTCAAGGGAAAAATCCTGCCACAACTAAATATGTAGCGCTGACATTTGAAATGGGAGTAGACATGAGTGTTTGGCTTATACTTTAAGTGTTATCAGCTGCTTTCTGAGAGGAAGAAGGAGGAGACATTTCTGTAGCAGGTTAATTACAGGATAACAAGCAAATCCTGTGTCTTTACAATAATTATTCTAAATAAATTCAAACTACATGGAACCTTTCTATAATGAAACCATTATTTTCACAGACAACTTTAGTATACATAGAAGCAGAATTGCAATTAGCATATGGTGATGTATTGAAACAATTCAGGACTTTCGTATCACTTCACAATCAGGGCTCTTCTACAGTGCCCAGGTAGAGAAATCTTCCAAGGGCAATGAAGGAGGTGTTACTTGAAACAGCTTTCCTGGTTTCTTAGCAGTTGACTCATGAAGGTCAGGAAGGAAAAAAAAAGTCTGAATCCTTGAAAGCCATTTTAGAACTGGGGGGATCTGAATGGCCTCTAAGTCATGTTATGTTGCATGCTGCTGTCAGAGTGAGGTGCTTGCCTCATCTCTTACTCCCTTTCTGGTGGCTCTCTGTCCTGCAAGTGAAAGCCATTTTATCATCACTACAGATATTTGAATATCTATAAGATTGGTTTGCTTATATGTTTTTTATGTGCTACTCTCCTTTAATTCAGTTCACAATATTTGAGTTTGTAAGAGATTTTAGAGCTGAGTCTCAGAAGAATTAGTCAAAAGATACACTCTTTCATGTCATTGTTTGTCTGCATCAGACCTATTACTCTACCCTCTGCAAAGCCAGCATTTGCAGTCCCCACCCCAAATAAATAAATGATAAATAACTGCTAAAGAAGGAGGCAGCCAGATTGCATAAGGGTCAGTACTGAGTGATAAAATCCCATGTTTGATCCAGCTGATGAGTGACATTCATACAGAAGTGAATTAGTCTTGATGCAAAGTCTATTTTCAGTATGGAAACGCTGTTCCACGTGGTGTACTTTTGTTTTTCTGTGCAGAGCTGTGTACCCTGGACTGTGGCAGCCACGGTGTGTGCTCCAGAGGGATTTGCCAGTGCGAGGAGGGCTGGGTGGGACCCACCTGCGAAGAGCGGACCTGCCACTCGCACTGCGCCGAGCACGGGCAGTGCAAGGACGGCAAGTGCGAGTGCAGCCCAGGATGGGAAGGGGACCACTGCACCATTGGTAAGGGCCTTTTGTACCTCAAGAAATGAAATACATGAAATCTTAATCCAGTCCTACACAGATCACCATCATTCTGATTGAAATCTGTTTGGAAAAACAGAGACTCAGAAGCCAGGCAGATGTGAAAAAGGTGCCTCTGCATTCTGTTTGTCCCACAGAATAGCAACATGGCACAGCTCTCTCTGTAGATTATTAAAATTATTAAAATGTAATAATTTTTAAATTAATCTTTTATTTCCTATGTAGAGGAAATAAAATATTGTTTTAAAAAACCACATAAAGGAAAGATAGCTCAGTCCTAACATATCTTTGGGATGTGTTCATATGTGAATTTTGTAGTCAGGAAGGAAAAAAAAGTTTAAAAAGTAGAAGGTGTGAAGGAACAAAGCTATTATTTACCTTACATAATTCTTGCATTAAATATCTTGCCTTTCTGTCTGAGGATTTACATATTTTACTTACTGCTAATGGTGTTTTTTCTAGAGCTGACTGCTAACAATATTCCTAACAAGGTAAAGCTTTCAGATCATTTTAGAAGTCATTAGTCTACTATAAAAATGTAATAGTTTTATTTTTAATGAAATTCAACAGTTTTTTACAAAGTCTAAGTGTTTCTCCCTAAAATGTCCCAAAGTGAGATCATCATCTAATTTTCAGAGATGAGCAGCATAAGGTCTCATATTTGTTTCTTGAAAAAAAAAAATCTAGAATGTGTTATCTTTATCTGGAGCATTTTAAGATAATTCATTCCCTGGCTCTAGAATTCACTAAATCTAGAATTAGGTTTGTGATGGAGGAACAGCCTAATTTTCTGAAGATTGTTTAGAGCAAATGCAGAGAAGGACCAGAATACTTTAAAAGATGAAAAGACCTGCTGTTCACACAGTGAACAGGCAGTGCCAGGTGTGGTCCCTGCACGCTTGTCATCAAATGGAGAACGATCACAAACACAATGCTCTGGTCACAGCAGCAGGAATAGATCTGCCTGCAGGAAGAGGGAGACATTTTATATCTAACCCCCAGGTGTCAAGCCATAAGCAAATGTATTTTCATTTGGTACAGAAGTTTGATCCATCTCAGTTTTGTTCTTTTCTTTTTTAAGCTCACTACTTAGATGCTGTTCAAGGTAAGTTTTTCATATCAGCATTCCAAAAAATAATGAAAATATACAAAAGTATGGGAATGGAGTGTTTTCTGTTACTCATTTTGTTTGAGCTTCTGTACTGCTAGGTTCCCAGAATAGATGACACATTTGTTTATGGAAATATATATAGATATATATGCACACACAGAGATTTACAGCAGAAAGTGCAGTTTTTAATAAGTAATGTGCTCAAATCATTTGCAAAGTTGTACCAATGTAAGCATGTTTTACAGGGCCATCTGATGTGCTGTGTTAGGCAAATCAATTTTTTGCTCTTGTTTACCATACAAAGTAATGCCAGAGCTGAGGACTTGCTAAAAAGCTTGTGTTGAAACTGTCTCCCATGAGAAGTAAAAAAAGTATTCTTTTGTCATTTATGCTTGAAGTAAGTTTCTTTTGCTAGAGCAATGCTCTCGTTTTCTAAAGCTGTCTGTGCCAGATGTGATCTAGTTCTCTTCAAATCATTTGATACAAGAGTTAAGTTTGATGTTGCTTTGTGTTTGGTGCTGTTCATTTGATTCCTGTGCATTGCTGCAGGTCCTGCTCGTTCATGTCAGTGTGAGAACCTTCCCAGTATGACAGCACTCCCTGTGCCTACCCCACACCAGTGGTGCACAGCCCCTCCCAAAAATGCTGCTCACTGAAGCACCAAAATAACCACAAGTTCAGAAAGACCTCAGTGCTTATTTTCTGTTTCTTGTTTTATTTCTTTGGAATTAGATAATAATAAAAGCACATAAGCATTCATTTTATTGCATTTATAGACTTAGGGGGTAACCATACACAGTAGCAAAATATAATAATTTTGAAGAAATTAAGAATTTAAGAAGAAAGAAATTAATTAACTCAGCAGGACAGTGATTGAAAGTGGAAGAACGTCCGCATTACCCAAAAGAGCTCTCACATCCTGCCCTTTCCCCAACTCCCTGAAAGAGGCTTTTACTGTATCTTAGGTGGTTGCCAAGTTCATGTTGTTTTGGAGTATCTTCTTCCATAACTCAGTGTGAGAAAATGGTGCCACCCATTTCCATTTTTTCTGAACAAGAGTCAGACTCTCTGATCCCTCTGTTTGCAGATGTGATTGATAAACTGTGCCAAGGGTGAGAAGGAGGGAGATCATGTGTCTCATGTAAAGTTACCAGGAAATGTGCTGCAGGTGGGGCTGTGAATCACAGCCTGACAGACCAGATTCTCCAACTGGCTCCTCCGAACTCCATTTGGAGGATCTTGGGGCTGTCAGGCACTGATTCTTCTCTCCTCCTCAAAAATGCCCTCTCCTTGATAACACATGTGTGTTGATGATCAGTATCAGCTGCACAGGGGCTTTCAGACCCTTTATGGGTTCATGCTGGCAAAAAGAAAGGAGCCAGCTTAGAAGTGATGCCACTCATTCTGTCAATCTTACTGCCAAGCTTTATCCATTGTCCTTTGGCTCCATGTGTGACATGGTGAGGATCTGAGATATGTCTGAGCTGGCACTGCACCATGCAAGCAGATGGACATGAGTGTACACATCCAAGAGACCATTCCTCTCTCACTCTTACAGGCAAGAAATCTAGATATGAATGTCCAAATTACTACTGATTCAGAGAGCTTGCAGGTCTGTAATTGAGAGGATGCTATAGTCCTTGGTCCAGTTTTAATCTAGAATCAGCAACACCAAGGGGCATGTATTGGTCCTGTTGGAATCAGCTTTAAAGGAAGAGAGTGGAACAGGAAGGCAGAGCTCCCTCAATTGCCTTCTGTGGGAAGAGTGTGTTGTAGCATAAATCAAATTGACTTTTTCTCAGTCAGATGAGTATTTATGAACAGAATAAAAAGGTCACTTCCACTCCCTGCAATGTGTGGGATTATGTCCACAGATGCCAGTTTGTCATTTGGACAATGTTTTCCATGTGTATCTTTGATATAAATCTTGACTATGTGTGTGATATTGTTAGTGAACTGTAGTTTATTTTTCAATAGAGAAAGAGATGGATATGACTTTATACCATGACTTTACTCACTTTACTTCTCTGCACAAAATATTAAACACTAAAAATCCTTATTCCTCACTGAGAAGCTACTTTTGGGCAAGCAAAGGGAAAGACACAGTTGGGGATTTTTCCATATTTGGCCAGAAATGTAAGTGGCTCTCAAGCTGTGAACATTTGAAGGCAGCAAGTATAGTGCTAGAAGTAGGAATGTTAATGAATAATTGCAACTGCAAAATAAGAGAAAATATCCCTTCATGAAAGCTTTTTTTTCATACTTTCTTTTTTAGATGGTTGCCCAGGTCTCTGTTATGGAAATGGGAGGTGCACTCTTGATCAGAATGGGTGGCACTGTGTTTGTCAAGTGGGCTGGAGTGGCTCGGGATGTAACATTGTCATGGAAATGGTGTGTGCAGATAACCTGGACAATGATGGAGGTATGATACATAATTTATGTGTCTTTGTTTATCTGTCACATCCTTGACTGCCATTTAAATCCATAGTTTTGGTGTATGCTTTCCTTTTTATCACAAAATGTCAATGTTTGTCTGTTTGCTCAAGACAGTTGTTCCACTGACTTCATCTGAAGTAACACAGTGAGGACACAGACCCTTGAGCTGGATGCTATTGAAGGCAAAAAATATCTTTGGCCATATTTACCATCCCACTACTTGTTTTTTTTCTCATAAAAAGCAAAACAAAACAAAAGTTTAATAAGTAATTTCCTGTATCTCCTTTCCACTCTTCCTCATAATTCTGTCAGTCTTTCAGAAAAAACAGCCAAGAGACACCCAAATGAAAGAAACCTCTGTGCCTGTCAAAATGCATCCAGTTAGACTTCTATTATTATTAATTTAACATATATGTAAGCATAAAGTGCACATTTGCAGTTGCTTTTAACATTAGTCTCAATATTTCTACTGAGACACAGCACAGTTCTTGCAATTATCGGGACCTACTTTTGAAAGACTGTTGAGAGAACTAGTGTAGAAAGTGTGCAGAAGAGATTCTGGAAAGTACTGTAAACAGAGCCTTGTACTGAAATAATCATTTGCTCCTTTCTATCAGTTGAATAAGGGCATTTAGCACTAAGTACTCCCCTCAGTTCTCTGTGATCTTGATTTCATTCTAAGGTTGCATAAGTTTTAGGTTTGCTGGGGAAAACATAGTTCTTTCATACATTGGTCTCTGCTTCCTTTGCAATAGTTTGTTCTAATACAAGACTTGGAGTTTTGGGGTTTTTTTTAAGAAAAAACATCCAACTCTATTTCAAACTTGTCAGTGAGAGAGAAGCCACAATATTCCTGACTGGTTTCTCTCAGAGTTAATTATTTTTCGTGTCTCTTTTAGACTCTGTCATTTACTGAACGGTCAAGGACTGTTGCTTTTCTCTCCTTCACCTGCTACCATCCCTTACCACGTGCTTGTCCCATCCTCAGAGCTGTGCAGCAGAGAGTGGATTCAAGGCCAGGTTTTATCAGGCTCTGAGATACCTGCAGCACTGCAAGATATCCCTCCCCATGGCAGGGGCTTGGAACTATGGAATCTTTAAGGTCCCTTCCAACCCATACAGTTCTGTGATTATATGATCAGCCCAAAACATAGTTAATTTCTTTTTCCTTAGATTGTACGCTGAGATGTATTAAAATACATATTATCTTATTGTGTCACACTTGAAGACCATATCAGTGTCCTGGTTGAGATCTTACACTTGACTGTAGGGGCAAACCTTTCTATGATGATTGTGTTTTCTTCTAGGTCATTGATAAATTAAGCTTGATGTAGGTCCAAGAACTGAGGTCACTGTGGGACCTCAATAGAAACATTCTGACTCAGTGATGATTCCTCATTTACAGATATATTTTGAGACCTTCTGATTTTGTATCCTGTGGGCTCTAAGACCCTGCTGTCCTTTGGCAAAGGCTTCCTTATTTCTGAACCCTATTCAAAATCTCCTTATTCCTCTCATATCCTTCCTTTTCCACTTTCTTTCCAAGAGGTCCAAGAGCCCTGTCTGTGCCCACTGTCTGTGCTCTCCTGCACTGGAGAGTGTCCCTGTCACACAAGGTCCCACAGCTGGTGTCCCTGCCCCCTGTGCTCTCCCATCTGTCGCTGCTCTCCCCTGCTGCCCGAGCCTCTGACTCACTGCACTCTTAGATCTGCCCACTAAACCCTGGTTAGCCTCAATGTATGGAAAGCATTTTCTGATACTCTCTGTGAACTGGCTCTCTATAAACTGCCCTGTACTGTGATTTTGGGTGCTTTATATTCTGCAATAACACTGAGTTATTGGAAGAGTTGGCACTTAGAACTCTAAATCTCCTTGAATTTGTCAGTTTAAGGCAGATACTTCACATCATTTCACTGCAGGTTTTAAAAGCAATTTTCTTTTCCCTTTTTAATGGGAACAAAACATGGACTAGGACAGCTCTGTTGACATTAAAATTAGAGATAAGTGCAGAGAGAAATATTTAATTAATCTGACTGCTACAGATGGGCTAAATGTAATTAAGTTTTCTTCACAATTTCCTATAAGAGAAGAAAATTATATCTACATATTATAACCACTTCTCTTTATATATATGAAGTTTGTAGGACCTTATTTGGCATAAGTATAAATTAGTAAAATTCCCCCTAAAGCCACTGAGTTATATCAGTGTTAGATGAAATCAGAAGCTGTGTGTTTCAGGGTTTGTATACCAACACAACAGGAAAGTCAGGAATTAGGAAGGAGGTGTGACATTACCTCTTAAGTCCTGTTTGCTGGGAGGTTGAGCCTTCGACTGAGAATATTATGGTGGTATAGCAAGTTTTCATCCACCAAGCTAAACACCTGGAGTAGGTTCATCAGGATGGAAGTTAATAGTATTTTCCCCTGCAGCTGAGGTGAGTTAAACACAGCTGACAGGTGGTAGCTTCTTAAGGCCTTAGGATGTGACATAGTCAGTGACACATAGCCCAAGAGATAATTAAGCGCCCTTTTATAGGCCAAATAGTGGAATTCTCACCTAGCAAAGGTCTTAATAATTCCATTTGTGTTTATATCAAACATTTATATCTCAGTCCTTTTGTGCTTCAAGTTCATGAGGAGGAGGTCACCACCACAGAACAAAGCTGAAGTAAAGTTCAGCAATTATAATTTCAAACAAACTCTAATTTTAGGACTTAGACAAAGGGATAATTTTGTGTAGTTTTACATTATTTTTTCAGTTAATTTGTCACATGGTACTTTTGGGGATGGAAAACCTGAGATTTTTATAATTCAAAACTACATTCAGTGACACAGTAAAAAAAAAAACAGGTTAGTCCCAACCATAAGGATTCAGTAATGTCATTTAATTGGTATGAGGAAGAGTTGGTGTTGTTGTTTACCCTGTATTAAGAGCACAAAGCTTTGGGAGGGGGAAAGTATTAAGTATTAAAAGTATTAAAAAGTATTAAAAAATTAATTTTTAAGGACTGATATAATTATATAAAGAAAAGCCATAAGCATATTCACAGTCATCCTGGTCCTGCAGCCACTGAAGCACCAAGACCCCCTCGGTGCAGTTCCTGCTGGTGGTAAGATAAAACACATGTGGAACTACTCTCAGGGGCAGGGAAAGTGCAATTTCTTTTAGAGCCCCATTAGGATTTGCTGCACTTGTTCCCTGGCTGTACCAGAGCTGCCTTTTCCATTCCAGCTCATAAGTCTCTGTTAGCTTTTTCCTGCTTGCAGGCTTAAGGGCATGTTTACCTGTTCAAATATCACTACAAATATCAGTGGAAAGGTCTTAGCATTATAACAGATGCACAATGGCATGGTTTGCAGTTGTTCTCATGGAGTGCTTCTGCAGTCTGTTAGCAGTGTGATGTCCATTAAAAAATGCCAAGGAGTCAAGCAGGTGTCCTTTGCAGTGGGGCCTTTCCCTCACTGTGGCTTCCCTCAGCATAATTCCCCATTCCTTATCCTCCTTCTTTCCTGTCACAACTCACTTGATTTCAGTTTATAAGATGAGCAATTCAGCTCATCTGAGCAGGTCATTTCCTCATGTCCTGCCACTAATTTAGATTCATTGGAAGCTCCAGTAGCTTCAAAAGATCTCTAGAAAGCTCTGCTGAATTCTTTGCAGGCAAAGTGCCTGTGTCTTGGGGCAGGAGGCAGAACACACTGCTGAGGTGTGGGGACACACAGGGCACTCATGGGTCACACCCCACTCAGTTGTAGGCAAGCTACAATTTGCCTGGTTTTTGGACATATATTTACCTAGTTGCTGCACAAACAGGTCTTTGTCTCAAGCTGAAAGTTGCAGCCTGTCACTCCCATTAGTTTCTTTGATACAGATCTCCCTTTTAAATTTGCCTGCATCTCCTTTTATCATTTGTCTTTCATGAATCAATCTTGCCAGTTTGTTTTTAAGGAAAATGCTGTTTACTACAAGCTTTGAATTCTTTTCCAAATATGCCTTCAGTCACTTCAGACAGTTATTGTAGCATTCTCCAAGCTTTTCCAAGCACCAGGAAATATATGACTCAGCATAGCCTTGGGTTGATAACCAGTGCTGCTAAAATATTGATGTATTTCTGACCCGTCCATTGGCGTTTTAATAACCCATCCATCACAGAGATATTGAGTCCATATATAAGTAATATGCTATTATTACCCAATATAAATAATACTGATGGGAAAGGTTTTCATTGTTGCTGAGCAGCAAGGACTCTCTAGGGATACTTAGAGTTTCTGAAAACCCTGATATATTCGTATTGTCCCCAGTGTGGAAGGCCAAACACTGCTGGTACTCACTGGGTAAAGCATTCACAGCCTTTTCATAGGTGCACTGATGGGTTTCCTTATATAAACACCAGCATTCCCGCTTAACAGCCTCACTGTCTGCTGCCTGCTATGTATTATGGATAAAATTTGGGCACTTTGAATTAATGCATATGAATAAGCGTTAGAGACTCTTGACAGTTGCTGCTGCTGCTGCTTCGTCTCTTCTGAAGTTACTCTTTGATTCCGTTTGCTTGGATTCCTGGCAACACTAATTAGACTGAACTGAGCCCATGGTGAACAAAGTCAGCACAGGCAATATTTAAGGAGACACTTAAATCCCATTTTTTACTTTCTGTGAAAATGTTCTGAACACAGATCTCACAGCTCCATCTCTGGCTTGCACTCATTGGGATCAGTATAGACAGAGCAGGAGCGCACTGATACACTCACACCCCTCTGGGTAGCTCTGCAGCAGTGAAAATGAAACTCATTGGTACTTACAGAATTGTAGAATATCCTGAGTTTAACAGAACCCACAAGAATCATCCAAGTGTGGCCCCTGACTGTGCACAGGACAGCCCCAAAAATTACACCATGTATCTAAGAGTATAATCCAAACACTTCTTGAACTCTGTCGGATTTTGTGCTGTTGCAGCTTTCCAGGAGAGCCTGTTCCAGTGTCCTACCACCCTCTTGGTGAAGAACCTTTTCCTAAAATACAACCTAAACCTCCCTGACACAGCTTCATGGTGTTCCCCCAAGTCCTGTCACTGGTCACCAGAGAGGAGGGATCAGTGCCTGTCCCTCTGCAGGTGTTGAAGACCACAGTGAGGTCTTCCTCAGTCTCCTCCAGGAACAAGCCAGGTGACCTCTGATGTTCCTCTTAGGGCTTCCCCTAGGGGGCTTTCACCACCTTTATAGCTCTGCTTTGGACATTTTCTAATGGCTTTATATCCTGGTGCCCAAAACTAAGCACAACATATCTAGAGATTAGATTTTTGTGTCACTGAGCAAGTGCATCATTAGGATGTGTTTGTGAGCATGTCTGCATACATGTTTGTGCACCATATAAGCATCTACACCACTTCTTGTAGTATTCTGGCTTTGACATTACCATAAAACTTCAAATCTATTTGTTTACATGAACCAGGTAGTTAATTTCAGTACATCTTCTGCATGGTGAAAAAATATTGAAAGGGTGAGAGCTCTGCTCATTTAATGAACTTTTAAGCAGAAGAAGACCAATTGTAAGTTTTATTGCTAATTAGCTATGTTTTCCTCACCAGAATTTAATTATAGAGTATGGTTTATTAAAATAACTAACATCAGTAACATGGGAGGTAGAGTCTGATTGAATTTTTCATTTTCAAGCCAGTTAATGAAGTGTCTTAGTGGTTTAGTAGAAAAGAAGCTGCTGTGCAGGTTGTTGTGTGCTTCACTGGTGAGGTAGGGAAGCCACCGCTGTTGGTGTGAACCCTGTTGTTCTTTGTCCCCTTACCAGTGTCCCCATGCAGTGCCTCTCTACTGTCCTTGGGTGCTCCTGAAATTGTATCTAGACAATTTGTACCAACTGTGGATACAGATCCTTTTTCAGGGATGTGAGCTATTATGATATTGCCATATTTGTGCTCATGAATTGCAAGTACTACAAGGGTGGTTGAGAAGAATAGAGATGCTGGGATTTGAAAAGTAGGTGACAGGTGTTTGTATCAGGCACAGAGTATATGACTTGTTCAGTGTTCTTGCAATTGACTTAGAGCTGACAAAATGCCTTTTTTGTTTCCAACTGTTATTTTATTTTAAAGATAACACAAGTATTCTGCAGCACATGGAAAGCTCAAATGCAAAACATATGAAATGCACTCACTGTGCAGCATTTTTCCAGACATAGAAAGAAGAGAGATATATATTGCTGGAAGGTAGCCAGTGGAGAGGTAGGTCCATAGCCACAGGTCCATTGCCAATTTTTCTGGCTGCTAAAGGTGATCATGCCTGTAGAAGAGAGATTGCTGCCCAATATCTCTTGTGTACATCAGAAAATGTGCTGCACCAAGCACAACATGAGCCTGCTATGGCTGTAGCAGAAGCATGGCTGTGGAAGTAATTTCACAGCACTTGTGACATCCCTTCCATCATATAGAAGAAGGAATATATATATATATAAATGTATTAGCAAGAAAATGTACTTTGTTTGATGGAAAACTGTGTGTGATTCTATTGACACACAGTCCTGACCCAATAAATATTAATATCATTCCTTATAGAAGGCTTCCTGAAAAAATCTATTCCCCAGCAAAGGAATGGGAAAATCTTGTCCTAGTTCTGTGATCTATTGCAATGCAGATAGGAGTGCTGTGACTGAAAACAGAGAAACTTGTTTTGGCATGCTCTGCCTTCGCTTTGAGGTTGTTTAAATTATTGAAGAGTACTATGAAGTGCTTTCTATCTTGAAGTTGATCTTTGTAAATTCTGTTTTAGCAGTAATATTAAACATATTCTAATTTTCTAATTCACTTTCAAAACAAAAATCCCAGTTCATCATTATCCTTGCATACAAAAGAAAGTACCTGGAGGATGGGAAGCCATAATTTCAGATTCATCAAAATGTAAATCACTTTATTATATAAGTCTATAGTGTACTGTGAATGTGCCTGTCTTTCATATAAAATAAATTTTAAAATGCTAATAACAAACCAAAACCATTTACACATCTGTAATACATTTTAGTCTGCGCCTATGCTGTGATGCTCTTTGGGGTAATTGACAGTAAAAACTTCAGTATACAAGGATCTCCTGCTGTATGAATTACAATGTTTGCTGTTTGTAGTAGTTTGTTCATATTCCTGGCTGTTGTCTCCTGAGATTTAAAAGAAACCCTGCTGATTTGCTGACACAGTGAGCTTTTTAATAGTTGGTTCCTGATACGGAAATTTAACTAAAATTGTGACCACTGGTTGCGAACTGACTAATGTATTTGTAGCATTTTCAAGTGCATGAATTTGACAATATAGTTTATAAACAAGATTTATTTGGGGTTGTTTTCCCCTGGGTTATTCTCCTGGATTAAAAATCTAATTTCAAATAGGATTGGCTTGTTGAAAATTTTGTCCTCATGTGCACTTATTAATACAATTTGCATTATCACGACCTGCCTCCATATGTAGCTTGTGATTCTGTACCAGCTTGGTTTGCCTGGCTCATTTTGATGGATATTGTGCTAAATTATAGGAGTTTTCTTTTGAGGTCTTAGATTTGGATTTTCTTACTTTTTTCTTTTAAATAATTTAATTTAAAACCAATGTCTTGAATGAGCCTAGAGAGGAAAAAAGATTTTGTTTTGGCTTTAGAGTTCCCTGTTTGCCCTGAAACAGGCGTTTTATTATTTTACTTCTTCACAAAATGATTAAAATATTTTTAAGTTCTATGCAAGTCAGTTTCTCTTCTAAATTTTGGTTATTTGGAGAAAAGCTGGAATTTCATTATTCAGATAATTGTAGTTAATTATCCTAAAATACACACAGCAGTCTGGGCCAAGTACATGATTTTAAGGGTGCATAGAGAAGCTGCTGCTTCTGCACTTCTTGCCTTACTGCCCATGAAGGATCTTCTCTGAGCCTAACATGTCTTCTCTTTCATTCTGCATGGTTCTGAAAGGAGATTGAAATAAATTCCCATTGATCAATCAAAATATTTAAAAAAAAAAAAAACACCATGAGAGAGAAAGAGAGCCCACGAATGATGGTGTGTGACCTAGAACCCTGCTCCTTTGCATTTTGGGTAGCAGTTTCTTTCTCTGATGACTTTGTAGCCTTTGTTGCCTGTAAGCTGTTCCTGCTGAATCCAGCACTTCATACATTTGTGGTGCTGTTAGGGCTCACACCAGTCTCAAAATGACTTGTTCACATGTGCTTCTGGGACTTCACACCCTCCTAACGGGAAACCTTCCCTGTTGTAGCCCTGGGAGGCTGAAGAGGCAAATGAAACCAGGTGCAAGTAATTCAAACCAGAATAACTCCATTAGCACAATCTGGAAGAGTTTATAAGGCAGTCTTGTTGCTGACAAGTAAACTGCAAAGAAAAGAGAAAAATTGAGTCTGACTGGAAGATGGAAAACTGCTTTCCCTTTCCTTGGTTTCTTTTTGTGTCCAGCCTGAATGCCCTGTGTTGTCGCCAGGTATGTAAGCTCTTGACTGAAGCAGAGGAAAATGAGGACTCTCTTAGAAAAACCAAAATAGTTAAGTGTTATTTTTGTAGCTGTTTCTTTCCTAGGCAGACCTTCATATTCTAATAATCTGTGACCTCTCACTTTAATTTCTTACATATATTAGAGAATCAGGTCAGCTCAGTTCCCACATCTAATAGCTTGTTGACAAGGAAAAAAATTAATCAGAATTGCTAGAGTGAAATAAATGACTCCAAAACAGCTTCCCCAAGGATACTGTTATTCTGAAATAAGTGCTCCTTTTTTTTTTTTTTTGATTGGCACAAAATCTGCTTGACTAAAGTTTGTCAGGTTTCTTAGGTAGACAGTGGTGAGCTTGTGGAAATTGATATCTTCCAGAAAATTAGTTGATTCCTTGAGCAAGACTTGTCACTGCCATAACCCTTCCCCTGGCAGAGCAACTACCAGTATAAAGCACAGGAAGAGATTTCAATGTCTTTATGACATTTTCACATCTAGTAGAATTCTCTCATATTTGTAGTCTTGGATGCTGTGCTGAAAAGCATCTGTAGCTTGATGCTTTTCAGTTCTTATTAAGAATACAGAGAGCTTCATTCCTTGGACAAAAGATAGATGAAACAATATTTTTTCCTTGCAGTTCCAAGCATGCTCTTCAAGTTTCAACTCAAAACACCTTTTTTCCTATCAGAGCACACTGAAAAAGACTCTGGTTTATGTTGTGAACTCCTCCATCCCTTCCGGTGTGCTTTTGTTTAGACTGGAGGCCTCTTATTGTTTCAGCTTCCTGACTTCCCAGCAGATTTCAGTTGCTTCCTAGGCTTTCCTGAATATAAAGTGACTTCTACACTCAAAGTCAATAAACTCAACATTGCCCTGTGAAGTTATTCTTCTGCTGCTGGCAAATGCCTGTTGTCTCCAGGATTTGGGGAATGTGGCAAGCACGCACTGACCTGTAGCCATGCCAGCTCTGCTGGAGCTGAGGGTCCTAGATTATTGTTGCTAGCTATCTACAGTTGCCCTTGGCTCATCTGTACAAAAAATAGCTCTATCTGTGATTTCCCAGTTGCAGAGGATAGATTTGTTAATTTTTTTTTTTGCTTAGGCAAGCAATTATCTTGCTCTAGGTCAGGTAAGGATTTTCAGATGCCAGGAAAGCCCATTTCATTATATGTGTTTGTTCTGTAGAAGGGCTTTTGCTTTCTTTTCAAAGTGAATGTTTTATGCTGCCATTTACTGAGCATTCACACAGGGCTCTGTTGAGAAAGCAGTAGGCTTGGCTGGGGATTGGTCTTGCACTCATTAAAGCCAACAACAAAACTCCAGGAGCTCCCCTGCTCCCTCCAAGAGCACCCCTGAGGTGCAGTTTGATAGACTTCAAAGTGTTGGTACAAACAGAGCATAGAAAGTCAAAGCATGAAGTGAAATATCTGACAGTATCAACAAAATATCTGAAATATCAACAGTATGTTGATCCTATAGCATTCCAATTTCAATACAAGGGAGATCCATACAGTGATGTGATGACACTGCGTTTATTCAGACCAACCTTGTTAGAAATACAAAATGTCTTTGTTGAAGGGTAACACGCCTTTATCTTGCTTTAGATGCAAGCAACACAGCTGCTAAGTCATACAGTGGATGTTGAAAAAGATTGTTGGACATTTTACCACCTCCTATTAAATCTGTTTCTGATTGAGTA
The DNA here is from genome assembly GCF_047830755.1 of Zonotrichia albicollis. Taxonomy (NCBI): domain Eukaryota; kingdom Metazoa; phylum Chordata; class Aves; order Passeriformes; family Passerellidae; genus Zonotrichia; species Zonotrichia albicollis. The sequence continues at coordinate 10,969,042 of NC_133832.1, forward strand.
TGTAATTTAGCCAATTTAGACAATCTAAGCTGCTGATAGAAACAATTAAATATCAATAGTCCAAGCCCAATTTTAAGTTTTATTTAGGTGCTTAATTTAGATGCGCTTCAGTGTTTCAATTTTCATCATAAGCTTTAGATATTTAAGTAACTTAATTTCACCCGCAAGTGTTGCTGCAAATTTGTTCATGAAGAAATGGAGATTTCTAGAAAAATCTATTATTTCTTCTATTTTTCATACTTGAAAGTGGACAGAGGAGAAGTAGCTTTATTTTCACTTTCCAAATTTGCTTCCATGGTGCAAATATCTATAGAGAGGACTGTAACTGTCTGGTCAGTGGGATAGAGCCTGAATCTAGGTGTGCATTCATGTATCAGCTGCAGGAGTGTAGTTACAATTATGCCCTTTCTGGATCATTCTGGTATTGCAACCAATAAATTAAATGTAAATATCCTAAACCACTTGTAAAACTACTATAGGGCTTAAAGCAGAAGTTAAACAACTATAAGAAATACAGTTTTTTCTGCAGTGGGGACACTTAGGAGAATTGGGTAAATTTCAGGCCTGGTTACTGAGGGCTGGGTAGTGAGTGGATGTCCCACCTGGGGTGACCAGGCAGTGCTGACAGTGAAGGGCTGTTGGAGGGAGCAGCTGCACAGTGTGGTTCACATTGCACTGACAGGTGAAGTGTGGCGACTTTCTTCTGCCTGGTCTGCAGGGAACACTGTCCTGCTCTTCCCTTTTCACTTAGTAATAGGCTCTGTTTTCTCACTGAGTGAGGATTTGGTGAGGTGATACAGTGTTAATGACAGACAAATAACCCTCCTGGACTAAGCATGCTTTATTGAATGTGACTGTGTCATAATCAGCACGCCTTCACATTGATTACATCCCTCCTGTGCTCTCTGATAATAAATGCTTTATTCTCAGAACTGCTCAATTTCCTGAAGTTTCCATTCTTTCCATTTTAGATGGCTTGACAGACTGTGTAGACCCTGACTGCTGTCAGCAAAGCAATTGTTACTCCAGCCCTCTCTGCCAGGGTTCACCTGATCCCCTTGACCTTATCCAGCACAGCCAACCACCCTTCTCTCAGCATCCTCCAAGGCTCTTCTATGATCGAATCAGGTTCCTTATTGGGAAGGAAAGCACTCATGTAATCCCAGGAGATGTCTCCTTTGAGAGCAGGTGAGTCTTCTTTTAAATGAAAGACTTTCCGAATATTGAGAATTGCAATTTAATTATTTAACCAGGAAAAAATGGGGATACCTGGGTAGCTGAAAATTTTTTGCCAGTGCTCATAAAATACTTAAGAGGATAGCAAACTTTAAAGTCCCAACAGCTGAGGATCTTGGTTATCAGATTGTTGTTGCTGCCTGTCTGGTTGATGGAAGTGTCCCACCAACACACTCTTCTGCTGTTATTAACAAGAGTGACTGTTGTGAAAGGTAAGTTGTCTCACACTTGTAAAATCAGCAGAGGAAGTTCAGCCCTTCCCACTGAGCATACGTAATGGCAGGATGCAGAAGGACAAATTGGATTCACATCTGTTGTCTTCAGTCACCTTTCTGCCCAGTACAATTTGATTGGTATTTACAGTGCAATGAATTTAATATGTGTCACTTACATAAATTTAAAAACTTCCTTGGTTTTGCTACACCTTGATAAAGCAGTGTGGAGTTTACTGGTTTGTGCTGCAGGTTATCATGCAAAGAGTGGAGTGATTCCTGAGTGTTTGTGAGATTGACTTTGCCCTTTAACAGGAGGGAACTGTGCAGTAGAAAAAGGGCACTTACTCACTCAGAAAACCTGGTAACACATATTTTCTTGAACATTTGAAGTAGAGGGGCACATAAGTTTTTATGCTGCAGTTCACTTGGGAAGCTATAACTTACATGCTGACAAAGAGATCCACAAATCATCCACATCACCTGACTGTTACCCTGTCAACTAGGCCCCTGCATTAGATAAACCATGTTCCAGTAATAAGCACATAAGAATATTTTATTTTCACCCTACACAGCACTTAGTTTACAACCTCAACACAATCCTGCACACAAATTCAGCTCACTTTTTTCTTCAGCATTAATTTTTAATAAAGTAAATTTGTAAACCATCATTATTGATCTGAAATACCTAAACATTTAATCACTATCAATACTGTAACAGGATGTTATAAATATGTAGAGCAATAGGCCATGAAGATGAACTCCATGAGATGCACCCACCTGCCACTGGTGGGTCTCTTGGGGTGTTGCACTTATGAATCAGGCTTCTGTACTTGGGGCAGGGTCTTTGGCTGGCTTTTTATGCTGTTTAAACCAAAAGTCACCACTGAAAAAATTTCCTCATCAAAATGCCTGACAGTGGGGAGTTTCCAGAGAGGAGGTGAGTGCTCAAGTTGCCTGTACAGTGTTCTGTGACACTGCAAATGTTAGCAGCCAGATTGTACATAATCCCATCAACGTGCTTTTATAGATATAAGGAATTGATCTTTTAAAGCTATCATTGATGGGATTTAACTTGGATTTAAAAGCTGTTTCTGAGTATTTCATTTCTTTACTCTGTTACCTGCCATGCCTTTGAAGACTGAAGAGCAGTGAAGTCCCATGTGCAAGCAGCAGCACACTCTCACCACAGCTTCTGGCTTCCTGCCACTGAGGAGCAGGACTCTGCTGGCATTGGTGTATCTCTGACACCCCAGATACCATTTCCTCCCACTGTAGACAAATTCATAGTTATTTTGAGAAGATCATTGGGATGCAGATGGGGGTGGCTGCATCTTAGGAGTCAGGGCAGTGCCTGGAGATTTGTGCTGTGCTGTCTCCCCTGAGGTTTGTCAACATCAATCTGCAATGTACTGGGCACCCCAAAGGGTTCCTCAGTCCACACTTTGCTGGATCCTTGAGTCTTCCAGGCTGTTGAAATATTGTTCATCCAGAAGTCAAATGTTATTAAAAACTGCCAGAATTTTACTCAAGGATAAGAGATAAGCAGGGTTTTAGAAAGAGGCAATAGCTAAACTGTTGTGCTTCTGTTCAAAAATCTTCCTCTGACATTGCCAATCTGACTATCATCTTGTGTCGGTTCTTCTCCTGGGAATTAAGATTACTGAAAAAAATACAGAAAGACAACTGCTGCTACAGTAAAAAACATCAGAAATCTGCGATCTAGAAAGAATGCTTGAGGGGTTTTAATCTCCTTTGGGCTGTTGCTGAAAAGGTTGTGTCCAGGCAGATGATATTAACTCGTGGCTGCCTGCAATGGCACTGATTTTATAGCATTGGTGGTACAGCATGAAATGTTGGAAGGATTGGATGGAATAATGGCATGTATTTATTTTAGACTACTGCCATCCATTCCCACTTTTGCTCCAATTTTGCAAAGCCCTATCTGCCTTTTTTTTTTTTCATTTCCCTTTACAAGAAATCTCTGAGGCCATTAGGAGCATTAAGGAAGAGACATCTACCCAGTGTTTTCAGTCTTCTGATTCAAATGACATTGTGCAGTGTTTTACTGTACCACAGGTCAGTGGAACTCTAGTATGAGTGATGTTTGCATGACTCTGGCTGGAGACAAAATGATGTTGATTAGATCTTGGAAAGCTGTCAAAAATGGTGAAGATTATCTCTGTCCTTCATACTTGGATATGTTTGGTCTCTGCCATATCCTGGAATTTTCCAAAGAATCTGAAATAGTAAAGCTAGCTGTTCTGACACCTGCTGAGACATCTATCCCTCTGCATTTGCATCTTGGACTTTAGCTTAGGTCTAATATTTAATCATTTGGCTTATACAGTACAGTCAGGATGTTGCTTGAGCAATAGCTAAATACTACACCAAAAATAATGTTAAGGGGCAACATGTCTGCAAAACATTTTTCTTTTTGTTATGTCAAATCTATGTCATATGCATTGGGTTTTTACAAACTCCCACTTAAACTGTGGCATGCTGAAAGGCAGATGAGAGACATTCTGGATAAATGGAAATGTACTTGCTTACATCAGGCAGGGTTTTAACCTACTGCATCTAGCAGGGTGTAGCAGATTATAATGTTTTTGTCAACTTCTGTTCTCAGGAAGGTTTTTAGCTTGTTTCTTTGCTGAGGTTTTTTTTGTTGTTTTAATGCATGCTGCTGGCAAGCTATTTGACTCACTGTAAATTGCCCACGAAAAGGGTCCAGTGTATGGTACTGAATTAATTACCCTTCAAATGCTGCTTACAGCAACATTGTCAGCAGGAAGAAACGAATGTACCTCACTAGCCTTCAGCTTCATTTCTCTCATTGAAGATTTTAATCAGAAATGCAATACAGTAAATGACATCTTCTGGTAATGTGACACTTGCAAATTCACAAGCTGCTTGATAGAGTTCCATATCTGAGCCTAATGTCTCAGCCTGAGGTGATTATTGGAAACTTAACATGCAAAAAATAGCAGGTAAGTAGCAGCAGAGCAAGGCAGAATGATGGTAAAATAATAAAATACTTCACAAGTACTGAAATAATACATCTAACATTTAAACTTCTGTTCATATTTTAAATTAGAGATGTCAAACAAACTGCCTCACAGCAGAGACCTGAGATCCACAGAGTAGTGAGTTCCTCAGTTGCTCATGGAATGACCCATGAAGCATTGATAGAGGAATTCTACTTTTAGGCCACCTGCAACCAGTGGGAATCTCAGCTTTCTCTCAAAAAGCCAACTGCTCCCTCTGGAGTTGCAGATTTAGTACAGCTTGCCAGGGGACTGGGAACATTTTTAATGCATTTGAAAACACTAAGGCAGCTTATCCAGGGGCATGTTCTTGCCCAGCTTCACCAAATTAGAAAAGACATTTTTGCACTGACTTTCAAGTTAAAACAACTTGGAAAGCCTTAGGTCTGAGCTTATGCAATCATCACAAATAGGTGGCTGTTGGACACATAGTACAAGTTATCCCCCGTGAGAAAGCAAAGCAGGGCAGTCACAAGAGTGTGGAATAAGTCTTAGAGGCAGAAAGTACAGTGCATTGAGGAGACATCATGATCTTTAGAGGTTTCACTGCTCAAATGAAGAGAAGCAGTGAGTGGTAGCAAGGCCTCCAGCTCATCTGGGAAGAGGATGGATGTTGAGGCAAGGAAGCGTGAAGTGGCAGCTGACTATGAAGGGACATCACTGCAGGGAACATGCTCTAAAAGCTCTGTGAGGGAAGGAACTGAGGTGTGCTCTGAGCAGCAGAGCTGCAGGGAACGTGCTCTAAAAGCTCTGTGAGGGAAGGAACTAAGCGAGGTGTTCTCTGAGCAGCAGAGCTGCAGGGAACCTGCCTGGGGACGTGGGGTGTGCTCTGTCAGCTGCCAGGGCACTGGGAAACAACGGGAAACCAGCTGGGGGGCTCCTGGTTACCTCCTGAGCCTTGGAGGTAACTCGTGCTGGTCATGAAGGAACTGAAAAATGTTTTCATAGCTGCAGTAAATCGCCAGAATTAAAGCTAATTCTGATCAAATGCTTAGTCAAAGATTTAGTAAGTTCTGGTAATTCAAAAAGAGGCCAGAGAAGACTCTTCAACTCAGAATAGGTCATAAAGAGACATTAAATAATGAGGACAAATGTAGGAGCACAGAGGCAGGCTTAGGACATTTAAAATCTAAGAGATTAGAAAGACAATTCAGTACAGACAAATGGAGAATAATGAGGTTTATATGTCTTTATCACATACCGTAAATATGTGTGGCTTGTAAAATATGATGAATAAAATGGAGAATGTTGAAAGATAAGTCTCTTAATATTATTTATGAATTATGGGAAATAAAGTGAATGAGTAAAGGAAAGAAAGACCATGGATGGAGATTTTGATGAGCTTTTATCGTACAAATCTGTGTGCTTGATAAAATATGAGGACAGAGTAGCGTCAGAAGACTGGTCTGTGTGGAATGAACAAACAGGAGTGCAAGAATAATGCACTGAATAATGATTACTCCAAGGGGTCTCACTCTCACACCTAAGTGTGTTGTAAATATACGGAGTGCATTAATAAAGGTATTAGAAAAGAAAATGCACATCTGTTGATGTTAGAAATACAGGAAAATAATATAAAGAAGTATTATCTGCTCTAAGAAATCAGAGTAATTGGACCTGGCTGTTCTTTTGAGTGAGTCTTGTGAGTCTGTTGAGACAAACAGGAGCTCAATTGCCTTCAGTGGAGCAGCAGATTTTGGGCCACAAATAGGGCCACAACCCATTTACTTTATGTAGGAAACAAAACAGGTGATAAATCAGAACTCTTGTTTTGCATATTAGCAGTAATGCAGGATCTCCCATTCCTCTAGGATTTATCAGCGTCTTTTCATGGCCTGGTAGCATGGAATTCCTATTAGCAACTGTGGTGAATGCTGTAGTGGCAAAGAGGTTAATTTTTACCAGTTGTGTTTTCTCAAGTCATAGTCAGATGGGTTTGATGATATCATGGTGATAAATCAGTGTCCTGTTAGTGGCTTGGGAGAATGGGATATTAAAAAGCATGTCAAAATTTTCAGAAATTTATGTTCTCCAATTTCTGCATATGATTTCATTGGATCATGGTCAATTAATCTCTCTGGGTATATTTTTAAAATTCATATGTAGACTCCTAAATAATTTTTGTCTAAGGAGCTATTAAGTTTTTTCCTTTAGATCACACATTCACTGTGCAGTGGATGTGTCTTTTGAGGTTTGCCACAAATTTTCAAGTTAAGAAGGAAACATAACAATGCCTAAATTTATGCTTGTCATTTATATTGAGTAATTAATGCCAGTTCACTTCATAAGTATTGCATTGGTTTCGACCCTAAATGTCTTAATGTTAGTAAAAGACTTTTGCATACACTGTTCACTTCATTATCTCAAACTGCAGTTCTAGGAAATAGCTGCAGTAATTTCATGAGTTTCCAGGATCTGGGTTGGCTCAGCCAGTGGAGGTGTGGTGTAGCTGACAGCCCAGGGCAAAATGACTGGGAGGAATTTCAGTTGAATGTAGCTGTGTAAGCCCTTAGAAAATCCCACTGGGTCCTAATCTACATCATAAGGATATTTTATGTCTGTCTTCTCATCCATAGGAGACCTAATTCTTTTATGTTTCTTTATTCAGATAGGTAAAAAACCAAAGCCAAGAAAAAGAGTAATTTCTTCACCATTTCTGTGACTTAGGTGAAAGCAATGGTCTGAAAGGACAACAGTGAAAGTTCAAATTGGACAGTAGGAAGAACTTACCATGAGTAGAGCACTCATGCAGAGGCATTGGAATGGGTGACTTGGTGAGCTTATAGAGTCAGACAAGCATCTGTCTGGACTGATGTAGGCATAGTTGATCTAACCTGAGGCAAAGGAATGGACAAGATAAAGTCTTGTATTTCCTTTCAGCTCTCATTTTCTATGACTCCGTGATCCTGTTAGCCTCTGATTAGACACACTTAGTAATGAGTTCACTTTCCTGTCCATTGACTTTGATGTTTTCTGCTGTGCTGCCATGTTCCACCCTCTTCACTGGAATGTGAGGATAAAGTGGAAAGTGGGTGCAAGTCCAATGCATCCCAGAGGGAATTCAGAATAGCATCACATGTGATGGGGGATGGAGAAAAATGTATGTTACACTTGATTAGGCACCCTGTGAATTTACCTGTATGAGTTTCTGAAGTTCTGTGAAGCCAGTGTATCTCACTACTGCCTTATCACATTAGTTCAGCTTTTCTCTAATAGACAGCAATGCCCTATACCTAGCAGTAGAGAATGAGGTTTCATTCTTTGCTTTCACAAACCATCACTCCCTAGAGCTGCAGCCAGCTAAATCACACTATCAGTGAAACCTTTACAGTGCCATTCAGTGGCAGAGCAAATAGTACCCTAAAATATGTGAGTAAACAGGAACATTTTCTCCCTATACCAACAGTTCATGAGAGTCTGTGTGTCATCCTTATGAGAGAATGCTTTTTAAAATCAGTCTTTTGGGCTTGTATGACTTCTCTTCCAAAAATCAGCAGTCATTCTGATATCAAAGTGGTTTTGTCTGTTTGGGACCAAAGCACAGCCCAGTTGCTGTAATCAATGTCTTTCTCACCCTCCTCATGTTTGTAACTTGTTGCCTTCTACTCTTCTTGTTGCAGACGGGCGTGTGTCATCCGAGGCCAGGTTGTAGCAATTGATGGAACACCTTTGGTTGGAGTGAACGTCAGTTTCCTGCACCACAATGAGTATGGATACACCATCAGTCGACAGGATGGCAGGTCAGGCTTTCGTGTATTATCCTCCACTGGTTAGGTTTGTGGGGTTAAGGCCATCTGCCAACTTCTATTCATGTACAGAATTTTCATAGACATCACAGTTTGCAGTGTGGCTTGAGGATGACATCTGGCCGCCTGCTCTGGGAGCACAGTTGATTGGAGCTCTCTGTAGTGAAGGGACCAAAGAAAGAGAAGAAAAAAACCTAAACTGCAACAAAACTACAGTGACATTCAAACTCCTGGAGTCAAAATGTGCCAGGTCTGCTGTAACAATACCTTCTTGACATTGGAATATTTTCACAAGTCAGGTTTTCCAGGAAATATCCTGTCTTCTGCATTTTTTTGTTGTTGTTAAGTGTGAATCATCCAAGTAGTTTATTGAGGTGTCAGTGAAGTCAAATTCTTTAGCTGATCACCTGAGGCATACAAGGAAAAGTGGGAGCAGACTTTTTCCAAAGGCAGATGGTTAAATTGCTGTTCCATAACCAGCCCTGGCTTCCCTTCTTCCCCACCCTCACAGGTCTGAGTTCAGTTCTCAAAGCAGGTGAGGTTTCAATATACTCTATATTGCCCTCGAGGGCTGGCCATCCATTTGCAATAGGGTCATGACTTGCTCCTGAACTTCAATTAAGCTCTTAAGGGCAGTTTAAGACTTCATCTTCCTGGGCTGAATTGTGAATTACAGGAAATCTGAAGCTGTCTTCCAGCAGGGAAAAAGTGCTGCAATTTGTCACTGTTTCCACAATTTTTTTTTTTTGTTTGGCTTTGCCAATTTATAGAAGTAAGGAGTGTGCATATTTATTTCACCTGGGTTTATTGACTTTCAAATCACACTACTGAAAGTTAGTAATTATCATTTCCTCCTTACACTAGCCTGGATAAAGTTGTTGCATTAAAATATGCTACCTGTATTTTGCTGTGAATGTAATCGGTGTCATTTGGGAAATGTGATGAGATATGCATAATTAAGTCTGACTTCTTATCACAGTTTGTTACCATCAAAAACCTCCATAATAGATGTATTCAGTAATACAGAGAGTGAAGTAGCTATTTACATATTACCTTGTGTTGCCTGACTGTGGATGTCAGAAACTCTGGAAATTGAGACTGTACATCATACCTTCTATATCCCACTGTTTTGCAATCCAGATGTGCCAAAGGTTCTTCACAGTTACCTCCCAGAGGATCACCCTCCTTGTGTTCAAGAGCTGACTCAGTTCTCAGTGCAATTAATCACCATCCTTCCCAAAAATTTCATACCCTGTGCAGGGAGGATAAATGCACAGTGTACTCAACCTTATCCTCCTGCTGCTTTTAGAAGAAGGGAAAGGGTTATGTTCATAGAGCTATGGCCTAACAGGCTTTAAGCTTTCTTATTCTGCATGCTCTTCCTGCATACATGATGAGTGGCATCCTTTTTCTGAGATAGGAATGTCTTTTCATATAAACCAAAGCAACTGGGTTGACAGTTTTGTTACAGATGACTCACTGGTATTGATGCTAGTAGATAAATAGAGGGGAGAGAGGCCAAGTAACAGTGAAACTCTGTGTCTTGGTGTTGTTGCATACAGGGAGAAAGCACACGGAGGTAAAGCTTCTTTGTGGATACAAGGAATGTACACTTGAATGATTTTACATACTAAATTAAGAGCAGTAATAGTGAATATAATGTTTTTGTGATGCATTGAAAGGTGTGGTAATGTGATTAAAAAAAAAAAAAAAACAAAAAGAAACAAAACTATTTGTTTTTTCTTTTTCAGTTTTGACCTTGTGGCTGTTGGAGGAATCTCTGTCACTCTAGTTTTTGACAGATCTCCTTTCATATCTGAAAAAAGAACACTTTGGTTGCCTTGGAATAGATTTATCATTGTAGACAAAGTTGTAATGCAAAGAACAGAGTCAGACACACCATCCTGTGACATCAGTAGCTTTATCAGTCCAAATCCAATTGTACTCCCTTCCCCCTTGACAGCATTTGGAGGGTCCTGTCCTGAAAGAGGAACTGTTATTCCAGAACTACAGGTAATGAAAAGAATTCTAAATTAACAATTTGTTCTTTCTTCAAAGAGAGTGAGCCAGTAACTGCTGTGATGCCACTCACTTGGCAGAATAGCACCAATGCACATCTATTTGGCACCGTTTAACAAGATTCTGTGGTCTTTATTCTTTCTTTACTTTTACTATTCGAACGTGTTTTATTTCTTGTCTTCAAGTAGAAGTGGGAAATGCTAACAGGAATTATTATTGAAATTCTGATTTGTTGGTAGTGAAGCACAAAACCATCCCTAGTTACAGATGAACTGTACAACTTCCCAAACATCAATGTGAGAGACATGATGCTTTGAACATTCTAAGGGGTGTTTCATCCATTCACAGCTTTATGTCAGATTCTTGGGGTTTATTACTTTAATTTCTTATTACCAAGGTAGAGAGCAATTTTAACATGATCTTTAGGACTTCTTTTTTAATTTCAATATCTTTTTTTCTTGACTCTCTCTTAAGTGTTTAAAGTAATTTCTGATTAATGTTGTAATTAACTGTTGTTTTACTTGGGACTTGAAAGACATTGTGAGAGTCAAGCACACAACAAAACACAGCTCAGATCATATTAATGCCCTTAATTTTTTGTATGTTGTTTGAGCAGTTAGATTTTAAAGAATATGACCTCTTCTGGGTTTTCTTTTAATTTCACCAAGCAAGCCTGGAAGATTCTTTGAGGTGTACCTGTAGCTTCATAAAAGTGTTGCTACTTTATTCTACATGTGAGACACCTCTGCTTGAACTGAATTACGTCTAAACACCTCCATAACTGTTATCATGCTTCATCCTGTTGATGGTCATAGCATTGCTTCACAGAATGTACTAAGTGAAACTAATGAACATAAATTAATAACTGCTGCACACTAGTAAGAAAAAACTGGGTCACAGTGCTCCACATGAGGTATGCCTTGGTCTTCTTTGAACAGTGGGGTACTCAAAGATGCAGTCTACTGAGAAACCACTCCCCAGTTCTTTCCTTTTTTCTTTTTTTGTCATTGGAGGTTTCATAGTGTTGAGTTTCATTGTGTGGTTCTGGGAATTGAGCAAAAATTAACTGAGAATAATAGGAGAAAGAGATACATTAGCATGTATTAATGTGTGAATATTTCTTCCTACTTTTTTATTAAAAAATGAAAAGGAATGTCAGATGCATGACAGAGAGGGCAGCTGGGATGTCAGCAGGAAGGAAGGGGAACTCTGCAAATCAGGAACAATAAAGAGAGCAGGATTTCCCTGGCAACACTACATTTCATATGTTGAAACGACAAGTGCTGGCAGGCCTCCAGCTGTACTGCAGTAATGCTGTGACAGTGATACTGTTGCAGTGTGTAAATAAAATTGGTTGAAAGTGAAGTAAGTCTATTGTTAAATAAAGAATATTTAAAAACTGGAAAATATAAACAAAGCAGTTTGTCTTTTTCCAAGCATGATGAATTTAACATTGTGACAGGTTGATTCATTAGTACAGAAATGCACTAACATCATTAACCTTGTTAAGCACAGTCTAGTTTTCAGGTGGCTTTTGAGTGACTGTGGTAGCACCCTCCAAGAAGCTGTTCTTGTCTCTTGCCTGTTCTTCCTCACAGTCTGTCCCAGAAAAAGCTCTTTTCTATCAGGAGCTAAATCCCTTTTTGTAGCTCCAAGGCCCACATCATTCAAAAGGTCAAGGCCAAATGTCTATTTTCACCTAACAAGCTCAGAGCCTTTGCAGTCCTTGTGTAGCTGAGGGCCCATCTCCCCCGCAGTGGGAATTGGTACCACCCTGCAGTGGGCATATCCAAGCTTGCTTTAATCCAGCTGGTTCAGACAGCAGCACTGACAGCAGGGCCCTGGGATTTGAGTGCACTTGCACTCCCTGGGGACTTACCTGTGAGCAAGATGACTCTATTGCTCAGGCTGTTTGATCCTCACTGCTGTGTGTTCCCAGTTGTCTTGCTAGGTTCCTAATGCTGCTCCTTTAAACTCCGGGCTCCTTCTTGCTGGAGCTTGGCCTAACTGCACAGATGGTTTAGCAGGAAGGTGGTTTTTTTTCTTTCTTAACACTCCCCAAGTTAAAGTTATTGTCTCCAAAGCAAGATAGTATCTTTACATCACAATGTATATGATAGAAGGTATGTGAATATTTAAAAAAATTTATTGTATTCCAGTTAAGAGCACTTATTAGATAAACCAAGAATAAAGACAGGGTAAAGCTGTGCAGCTTATATGTAAGAATATGTGCATGGATGCAGTATTTGCTCGCCAGTAGATAAGAGTAAAGCATCAGGGGAAGAGGTTCTTTATCAGACAGACAGCCTGCCATCCAGTAGGTTGACCAAGCAGTGTCTGATGTTAGACATTTTGCCGTTAGCCTGATTACTGCATTGCTGAAATAAACCCAGTTGTTTCAGTGGTGCTGTGCTCACATTATAATTGGGAAACATGAAATAATTAGCTTGTCTTACTGTTACAATTTTGCATTTTTCTTGGCTGTAGATATAATGATGTGGTTTTTTCCAAGGTGGTCCAAGAGGAAATTGCAATTCCTTCAAGTTTTGTGAAGCTCAGTTATCTCAGCAGTCGGACCCCGGGGTATAAAACTTTGCTGCGCATTATTCTGACCCACTCAACCATCCCTTCTGGAATGGCCAAAGTCCATCTGATCGTTGCTGTTGAAGGTCGTCTGCTTCAGAAGTGGTTTCCTGCTGCAGCCAATTTGGTGTACACTTTTGCCTGGAATAAGACAGATATATATGGACAGAAGGTTTCTGGTCTGGCTGAGGCAATGGGTATGTACAATCACCTTGATGTAAGCAGAAGCACTCACATACATCAAGCCAGGAAAGTATGGCAGATAAATTTTGTTGCTGCTCCTACGTTCTTTTAAATCAAATGCCTCTTTAGCTAAAGTCACTGAAGTGACTTGTATGATTTCCCAAGAACATTTATTTTCTTGTTCTTCCAATGTCATCTTTCTAATTTAATCAATTTGAAAATTCCTTTTTCCCTCAGAGAATGGTTATGTACTAATGGCATTATATTCAGCTGTCTCTGTTTTTGAATGTTACTCTGAATATGACCTTTGGTGTGTCATTGTTTCTGTCATTTTTTGGCTGTGACATTTAAAATGTCATTTCCACTTAGGGTTTTCAAAATTTTAACTTTTGGGCATCTTTTCATACTATGTTTCATGTCCCCAATAGTTAAAACTAATTGATTTGTTGTTTAAAGATGTTTATCCAAAAATCATCATGTTTCATAGGCTTTGTTCAGCAAGCAGCACAGGCTATTCTGAGAATTGCTACAAAAGTGCTGTCTGTGCAAACACATTTTATTTAGCCAGCATTTTTTTTCATTAATTTTGTTATTTGTTTTTTTTAAGGGCTTTCTATTTTTTAATTTAATTTGATGTTATGTTGTTTAACGGACTGATAGATGCTTTATATTAGAATTACTTACTTTACAAGCAAAGCTTAGAATTGTGAATCAACCCCATTCACTTTGGTAGCAGTTCTGTTTGCTTTTTTTTAAGGCAATAATAAGCAGCAGCACTGGCAGATCAGGCTGTCAGGGAAGAGTAGCAGGGGTGACAGAGCTGTGCACCCTCTCAAGGAATATCCTTCATTCCACATATGAAAATGCTGTTCTGAGGGGCAGCCAGGAGCTTCCTTCAGGACCTGTTGTGTTGCCCATGCAGAGTGGCCTGTGCAGAGGCAAAAGGTGCCCAGCAGGCTCTGCAGCTCCCGGGGCTCTGGTGTGTGACTGTTGCTGTGTGCCCCCAGACAGGTGGTCTGGGAGGTGCCTCTGTGGGGAGGCAGTGGGGAAAAGGAGCATTTCAGCATTTTCCTTGGCATTTCTTCCCTGAGAATGATGCAGGCATAGACAGACAGGGATGCCCATGATGGGTTATGACACCAAGCTGTGCAGTGTGATTACATAATGCAGTATGCCAAGGAAAAGGTCAGATGAAGGTTTTTTCAGAGCTGGTTTTTCAAGTGGTCCTGCTGTCTCCTTGACCCCACACAACACGAGCCGCTGCCTGCAGGGACAGTCCCACATTCTCTCCTTACCCATGGGCCACCACTCACATTCATTTGATCATGAAATGAGCCAGATCAGGAACAAATTCAGCTGAAAACTGAAGCAACTAAGGAATAAGTGATACATTTTTGGCTTCATTAGTTTCCTGATCTGCTATGAATGCTCATGCAGAAGCTCAGATCTTCTCATTCCAGCTGTAGCTGACATACTGCATTGGCCTAAAGAAGTCCAAACTCCAACCTCAGAAACTGACTCCCCAACTTTTTCCTGGCGTCAGTCAGGTGCTGGCACTGCAGCCACCAAGGTTCTGAACATCCCAGGTGTGGTGTGTGGCAAGGAGCAGCAGTGTCCTTCTCAGCCTCTTGAGATACAAGAGACCCTGTGAGAAGGCAAATCCAGCCTTGTCCCATTGCTGATACCAGTTCCTTTTGTTTTTGCAGCAAGGGAAGGTGTCAGATGAGTGGTTGGCACATATTTGTGCAACTCCAGAAATAAAAAAAGTATTCCAGCTTGCCCTTTGGCAGTGCCATGGGTGAGAAGGCAGGACCAGGTGGGTCTCAGGTGCCACCTGGGGCTTTCCCTCAGCACAGCTACATGTGCCCTGTGTCCAGAGGCTGTCACTGTCTCATGTTTGACAGGGAACAATTGGCTACACTGCTCCCACTGCATCATCTAAGAGTCCTCTAGTGATTGGGAAGTCCAGTACATATCCAGACTTTAAAACATTTTAATTCAAATACATAGTGTCTCATGAAATGATACTGCAGTTAGTTTCCCAAATTAGGAGTAGATGAGCTTCATATGTTTAAATATGAATAAAGCTTGCACAATAGTGCTGGGTAACAGCTATTAAATTATTTAATAGCTGCTTAATTTTTTTTTTTTATTCCTTAAAGTTAGGTTAATTATGCTTCTTTCAAAATAGAAGCAAAAATCTTGATATTTTAAGTGCATTACTCGCATGCTTTGTTAGATTCCAATAAAGCTTTATTTAATTTGACACACTGTAGTTACTCAGGGACCTTTATCTGCATGCATTATATGAATTTTTGTCAAAATAATTTCTTCTGCCAGTATATTACCAATATTTAATAATGCATTCTGTTCAGTTTTCATTTTAATTAAATTAAATTGGAGCAGGTTGAAGTCTTAGAACTCAGGATTATAACCATCTGCTTTTGGTTTTCTAAATACTATAAACATCTATATTTTTCTTTGGGGTTATTGACAGCACTGATCACATAACCAGTTACAGAAAACAAGACTTTCTGAACATATTTCCACATGCAAATGGTTCTGTTTGAACTTCTTGGAGAAATGTTTGCTGGCATGTGTCCAGTCCCCAAGCTCCCCACAAGAGGCTATTTTCTTAGAGTAACAACTGAGATGACAAAGCAGCGTTTTTTGTTCTGAATAAATAAGTACCATGTGAATGTTGACACACAAAAGTCTGGTGGTAAAGTCTATGTCCCCTTGTAATCTAACACAGGAAAAGGATTTCAGTCAAATCCTCAATAAATGCTCCTGTGAACTCCATAGAGACTCGTGCAAATCCCTGCGTCCCACACAGCAGCACTGAGGGGTCTGCAAGGATGAACTCTCTTAGGGATGAGCATAAATGAGCTCTCCAGCAGCCCTACCTGGTGCTGTGGTTGAATTTTATTCATTGTTCAAAGAAGATGGATGCAGACAAGTACAAATATTTCAGGGGAGGTTGAAGTCGAGGTTACTGTCCTGGTTAATTGTGTCTTTTATGTCTTAAGCCCTTAAGCTGTAGGTCTGGCACTGACTATTCTTAATAGTTGTATGAAAAGAATTGGGTTTTGATACAGATGATCAGTAGATCTTCTGAAATCCGTTTTGAGACTGCAAAGAACAGTACTTGCTGACTCTTAAAATCTAAAGCCATAGTTGCTCAAGTTCACATTTATACAATGAAATCTCAGTCACCTCAAAAAAGTGCTATGAATTAATTGCATCAGAAAGTAACACCCCACAACGAGTGTAAGCTGACCAAGGTTTTAATTTCACTTACAAAATTACATTTCTCTAAACCTGTGCCTAACAAAATACTTCTCCTGTGGCACTGTAATCATCCTACTGACTTTACCAGTGTTATGCTTTGCCTTGATTACTTTGCTTGCAAAATGACTGATAGGAAGTTTTCATGGGAGTAACATCCAGTTAGATCGATCAGGGGGCCCTGCTCTAAGATCACACAGATATTTCTTTTTGGAGCACAGAGCATAGGTGTCTTTCATAAATATGGGTAAATTCACATAGAAACCTGCTTGTAGACACACAGAGAGTGTAGTCCATATGTCTCTCACTGATGAGAGGGGACAAAATGACAGCTATGCACAATATGAGAGCAGGGAGCAGTGAACTTCTAAGAAAGGGGGTGATATAACCCCTGGAGAGAATTTTGCAGCTCAGAAACATCAGCTGTAGGCAGGGAATACTGAGGTTTACAGAGTTAGCTCCAGCCCTTGGAAAGATGCCCCAGTGGATCCATGGGCCCAGATTCCAGGGTCTGTGAATAGTTATCCCTCCCTTGCCCAGCTCCCAGCACGGTCCCTCCCAGCAGCTGGTAACTGTCCTGTGTGTCCCTGGCAAGTCCCTGAGCCAGGCTGAGGGGCTGTGTTGAAGGGCACACACAGCTGACCTGGGACTGAACGTGTTAAGCACATGACTGGAGGAAAAATTTTAATGTGTAGGTGGCAAATGTGAGGTTGCTTCAGAGGAAAACTCTGCCCTTTATCTCCTCTCTGCATTAACACCTAGAAAATAGCGTGCTCGGTTACTGGACCCTTCTGACTCATGCCAGCACAGGATGTGGCTGCTCTGGAAGTTCCCTGCCCTTTCTTGGGCTCTCAGCTCAGGGTCAACCCAGAAGCTTTGCTGGTGTTGGTTGTAAGAGCTCCTGTAACAGAGGAATTGGACAAAGCGACTGCTGGACCCTCAAACTGAAACCTGTAATGTTTGAAATGTACAATATTTATAGTACTTAAGGAAATGTGATTTTTACAAATCAGAGTTCAGCTGCAAAAACAGTTTCTTTCTGCTAAAGTGGTGAAGAACCTCTAGAGCTGTTACTGTAAAGAACAGTTTTCAGTTGGCCATAAAACATTTATCTTACAAACCGAAATGTTCTCTGTTAGAGCTGGTCAGAATATTTTGATTGTATACAGTAATGGAATTTAGGTGGTATTAAAACTGTTTAGGGTTTAAGTAAAATATACCTAAAGCTGTTAAATAGAAAAAGTGAAAAGAAACTATTAAAATTTTTTAATTTCTTTGTAATTTTGTAACCTAAAATCTTTTTTTTAAACATTTCTATTTTGGAAAGGTTGAACTGTTTCAGTATTTCCAAGGTCAAATTATTGAATTTGATATAAAGAATTATTCTTCATTTATTAATGGGTTTCACTGAAATCCATTAAAGTCAGGCATAATTAATTTTTCTTTAAAGTTTGGTATGTTAGAGATATCAAAAATTTCGAATTTTTGTTTTCTTTTATGGAAACTAAATGAAAACTGTTTAAATCAATTTGAGTTACCAAGATGCACAATCTTTAGGGAAATTCAAGATTTTTTATCAGGTATTTTGGTAATATGCAAGCCTGTTACGATAAATGTGGAATTCTGGAAATATTCAGCTTGTCAATCCATTTCTGCCTAACTGTAATTTTAATAGCCTGCAAACTAATTAAAACCAATTTGTTTTAGCATGGATTCTTTTCTGTTTAAGCAGTTATTCAGGTAATTAGCAGAAATGCAATGAACAATCAAGTCAGGAGTCATTGGAGGAGATTTGTAATCTTATGAAATCCATAACTGATACCACAGACTATTTTCTGCTTTGAAGCAGTAGTAAGTATAGCTGTAATAACATAATAATCTCTTAAAACTCTTTTTCAAAAAATACCATACAATAGCAATCAGACAGAGGAAAATTAGTGGCATCATTACTTGGCAGATGAATATCAACACCTAGAATGAAAAAGTGCCTAGCAGTTCACAGAGGAAAAGGTAGACTGAGAGATCTTTAATTATTTGTTTGCAGTGTCGGTGGGATATGAATATGAAACATGTCCTGATTTTATTCTGTGGGAGAAGAGAACAGTAATCCTTCAAGGCTTTGAAATGGATGCTTCAAATCTGGGTGGCTGGTCGATAAACAAACACCATGTATTAAATCCACAAAGTGGTAAGTCCCTCCTTTATTAACTGCCCACACAGAAGGAGAATGCAAATTTTAAAGGAATTAATTGTTCAGGTTTTAAGTGTTACACTTCCTAATGTGTAATCCTCTTTGAATGTGCACCCTCATGTATTGAGAGCTGAACTGTAAATGCCATCTGAAAGGATTTTTTGAATGTTCTGGCTCCCAGGGTTTAGACATTAATATCACTGACTCTTGCAATTGTTAACACATTGTGGTCGTTCAGATGGGAAAAGGGCAAACTAATTTGGGTTCATTCTCACCCAGCTGGTATAGAAGTGCCACGTTTCAGGTCAGTCTGTAGTGTGTCACATTCCCAGTGAAGTGTCTTCACCCCTAATTCATCCTATGGCTGCCACCAGTTTGTAGCAGCACAGCCCCAGGCAGACAAACCCTGCTTGATCACAGGGCAGCACTTCCAATGCCACACTGCCAGTCCCCTGTGCAGCTTTTGTGGCTCCCACTCTGTGCAGAAGCACAGTAAGTCACTCCTCAGCACAAGCAATCCAACACATTTCAAACCATTAGTGAAAAAATCTGTAAATGCTTTTAGTGTCATAACATTAACCCTGCAGAGATATTCTTCAGGCATGGAGGCTTGAATATTTTTTCCCAGTGCTTTTATTTTACACCTGGGAAGATTTCTTTTCCTCTATGACCATCTGTGATCAGGAACTAGTGGAACTAAATTATTAAAACAATACTTGTAGATAAGTTATGGTAACTATATATGGTTTTGCCAATAAACAGATACCTCGTTGTCTAGAAGAGAAACTTGAGGTCATATTTTAGCACTTAGAAGTCAACAGAGTATTGGATTCAGAAAAGTTCTCTCCATTTGCTCCAGCTGAGAGTCAGTCCAATAAAATCTATTTCCATCTGCAAATTTCTGTTGATGAAGATGCATGCACAGATGTATGGCTCTCAAGTTTTACAAGTTCTGTTGCTGAATGCACAGCTACAGTATAAATATTCCAAATACAAAAGGTCAGATTTAGTTTGTAAATTATCTGGATTTCTGTTTTGATTTAAAATAGTTTGACATTTTAAACAGCAGTTCTTTCATTCCCTGTCTTATTGGTTTGTATAGATTGTCTCTTTTAAATGCCAGCTATTGACATTTAACAAAGAGAAATCTGACCTCAGTCAGCTGAGCCCCCAACTGTGAGTCCCACAGTCTACTCCTTAGTGCCAATTTACCACTTGCATAGTTTAATTTCAAGACTAAATTGCTGGCAGTAACTCTAATTTATATGACTATCTGATAACTGCAGTGGTTACTACCACAATTCACCCTGTAGGCACTAACATGTTCCGAGATTTTGTAAAATACACAATTATAATCCAAGCTGGGCTAAGCCATTGCTCTCCTGAGCACAAGGAGTGTGGTGACAAATTGGTTCCTGTCCCCATCTCAGCTGTGTGGCTGAGAATGCCAGAGAGCCCTGAGCTGTCAGCCCCAAGCCACCTCCTCTCAGATGAGCTGGGCTGTGCCCACTGCATGGATGGGGAATGTGCAGCTCCCTCCACCTGCTCCTCTTCCTCACATGTTCCCTCTGTGCTGGACACCATCAAGGCTGAAGGCAGGGGGAGCTGCCAAACCCCTTTATCCATCACCTGCAGACACAGGAGGGAAGGAGAGGGCATGAGGACATCTGACTTGAAATCCAGGGGCTCTTCTGTTTGCAGTTTGCATGTCAGAGCATCTCCAGCCAGCTGGCAGAGCCCAGGCTCAGGGGCGTGCCAGGGGTTCCTCAGGACTGTTACAGGCTTTGAGCACCCAGATCTCGCTCTTGTACACCAGCTAGAAAAACAGCTAAGGGCAGAAAAACAATTACTATAACAAAGCTGGTGCACACCTACCAGAGCAGCCTGTAGTTCATATTAAAGCAACAAAACAAAATAATGAACTGTGGTAACCAAAAGGATAAAAATAACAAGTGTGCTTCTGGTCTTACCTAGAAACAAGTGAACTGCATTTCAATTTCAGATATATAACACAGACTTTAAATAAGGACAAGAATATGATTCCAACTAGAATTATGTGTTTTAGACTTATCTCCATGCCACCATGACAGATATGAAAAGCATTAACTAGCCTGCTTGAGTATGAATATATTAAGATTTTTCACTTTTTAATTAAAGCATCTCCTTTCTATATATGAAGAACTGCTCTTTTTAGAAGGATGAAACTTTTATGATTTTGAAACACTGCCTTTGGATTAACTACAGAAACATCACTGGAATATAACATTCTCTACTGCAAATTGCAATTTTATTTTCAAACTAAACTAGAAGCACTTTGGTTGATTTACTAGTCCTGAAGAGCTTATATCTAACTTCAGCTGTTAGCCTGGTTGCCCAGCTGGTCTGCTACTGTGCACAAAATTCCTGCTCAAAGCCAGGGTAGATACTCTTCTTTCCCTCCCCATGAAGGTCACTCATTTTTAAGAAGTTACAAAATAAACTGAGTTACAGGAAATAGATGCAATTTTACAGACTTGCCATTCATAGTAATGTGGATGTACATGTATTGACGTGTAGAAACCTTAGCAAGTGAAAACTGTGTTTTACTGCCAGATGTAAGGATTTACAAAAAGAAAGAAAAAAACCTGCCCGATTTCAGCAGAATTGATGTGAAATAACAAGTATTGTTCCAATGTGGCTGTCACTGGAAGCTCAGTTTTTTTAAATGTATGCAGTTTTGCATCAGTCTGGCTGTTAGGTTAACACATCCTGTTCTCAGCTACACTCCTCTGCTCTTTTACTACTTTCTTTTCCTCACCAATTTGGAGGTTTGATCACTTCTAATTTGTGACATGATTAGAGTTTAATGTTTTCTGGTACCAAGGTTTTTGTCAGTTTGGAAGATCATCAGGGCATTTCTCATAATCAAGAAGAAAACAGATACCATAAATATTAGTTCCTACACTGATGTCTTTTAAAGACACCTGTATCTCATGAATACAAATGAATGTGCTATTAACCAATTTATTGGGTTGTTATTTGATTATTTTTTTTTCTGATGGGAAAGTGGACTGATTCCATTTTTATTTATCTGGGGCAAGGAGGAGTAATTTTAGAGGAACTTTATGCTTTAAGGTAAAAGCAACCCCAGTGCAACAGAGCATCAACTGAAATGAAAGCAGCAGCTTGAGAGCCTGATATTAAGCACACACTTACATTTATTGACAGCAAAACATATTCTCCAGAGTCCTAATTATTTACTGGCATTTGTAAGAGGATGTTGAAAGATTACCTTAACATTGTAATTTCAGACAAAGGGCGGCATCTTCATTTCGTAGTATTTTTGTCCACTGCATAAGAGAGAATATTGCCATTTATTTTACTGTTATATTTCCAGGATGCCTTTTTTTAAGCCATCATTCAAACAAATCCGTGGATTCTGTCCTCTGTTGTTCATAGATTTTTTTTTTTTTTACTATAATTCCCTTCAAAATAGCTGTGGCAACATTCAGTAATTTCCAAGGTGAATTTTATCTTCAGATTTACCTGAAAGTCACAAATAGTTGAAATAGAAGTTGGTAGAGACAATACATAAATACATTTGCTGTGCCTTGGGAAAACTCAGACATGTCTCAACATGCACTTCCTGCAGTGTGGAGAATATTCTCATTTCCCAGCAGGAGTCCTCCAGAAAGTAAATTCCCTTGTGTTTGTTCCTTTAATAGAGCTAATGTTCTGATGAAGTACTGGGCCTTTCAAGGGAAATAAGAAATTTTGGACTAGGATCTAAAAGAATACCTATCTTCTGTTTGCAGTAGCCAAATTCTTGCAATAACATGTCATTTCAAAGATACTTCTTAAATATATTACCACATTGTTACTTAAAATAAACACTGTAGCTGTCAGCTTGAGAAAATACATCTTTGTACTAGCTCTGGTATCACCAACCTAGTAATTGGGAAGACTTTAAACAGTGTATGCTGCAGAGCAGTGCTAGAATAACCTGTTCTAGCCTTTATGGCAGAAGGGAGGATATTGCTGGGAAGACACTCACTGGTACTTCACAATTGCTCCTTGACTCTTAACTTGGTTTTGCTGCACTTGGCACCACTTTCATATACCATGAAGGACTCACAGTTGAATTTGAATATTGATTTTGTACTGCCACTTGGTGCTCTTTTGTGAAAAATGCAGAGTGGTCCTGCTATTAATCTCCTTTAATTAAATATTCAAACTGCCTAAGAAATTCCTCTGCTACCTAATAAAAATTTATGAATAAAATGAATATTAAAGCAGTAATCCCCAAGAAATCAGATAGCACTGCAATTAGCAGTCAATTTGTTAGAGCATTAACCAACCATGAGTTTTCCTCCTGATGTTGGCTTTAAAATAGCCACTAGCCACTGCTGAACAAAATGGTGACAGTGAACAAAATTATGAACAAAATTGGAAAAGATTAAGGGAACCCTGTGACTTTAAAATATCAGATGTTTGTTGCTATTTTGGTAATCTAGTTTTCTGGAGGATTTTGTAATCCAAACCTGCAGAATAGTTTAAATGCCATACATGTGCTTATTTTGTCTCTGTTTTCTTCCCTCCCCTCCCTTTAGGAATTGTGCACAAAGGAAATGGGGAAAACATGTTCATTTCCCAGCAGCCTCCAGTCATCTCCACTGTGATGGGCAATGGGCACCAGAGGAGTGTCTCTTGCTCCAACTGCAATGGGCTTGCCCTCAACAGCAAACTCTTTGCCCCAGTTGCACTTGCTTCTGGGCCTGATGGAAGTGTCTATATTGGGGATTTCAATTATGTCAGACGGATCTTCCCCTCTGGAAATTCCATTGGTATATTAGAATTAAGGTAAAACAATAATTGGCTTTCTCTGATCAGTGTGCATAATCCTGGCTGTGATATGCCTGTGAAAACTTGGGTGAGCTTTTATCCCTTGGGACTTGATGAAATAGCCACATGTGGTCGCTTTGTGGCCATGTGTGTCATCAACTATCAAACCAACTTACCAGAAAACTTACACCTACTTGGAGTTATCAGTTAAATAGGATGTTTTAAGTGGCCTGTAGAACAGGTCTTGCATAATGAATTTCTGCAAATTGCAGAATTAATAAAGCTGTGAGGTTTTACATTTTCTCCAATAGTTAAAATATACCATGATGTGTATTTTTGGAGAAAGCTGCATAATTCCACAGCAAACATGCAGAGTATCATGTCAGGTCTGGGCCTATAGACTTAACATGTTTACAATGAATGCAGTTAATCCTCTCATGAGCAGAGGATGGGGCTCAGTTTAAGCAGGCAGGAGCAAACCTGGCATCACAGACATGCCAAAGGCTGAGCCTGGGCTGCCCTTAATGACTCCCCTGTAGTTATCACCTCAGCTACCCTTTCCCTTTGAGGCACACAAGGGAAGGCAGGAAATATTTTGGACATTAATATATCAAATTTCTCTTATTTACCATCCACCTAGCTAACATTTCTGGTGAAGATTCTGTGTGCTGATTGTTCAGAATTAACTTGGCAATGTGTGGGCAGTGCAAAGGAACCATTTTGAAAGAAATACCAAGTAAGAGGATAAACAGTATTTTGTTAGTGAGATACAGGTCTGTTATCAGTGAGGCAAAGAGCACAGTTCTGTCAGGGACTAACATTCCTTGTCTTTCTCTTTCCTTTTAAACCTGATCTGCCTTTCCAGGAATAGAGACACAAGACACAGGTAAGTAAAATGTAATAACTGGTATGTAAACCACGTTCGAGGAGACAGTCTTACAAAAGTCCTTTTAAAAGTCAGGATATAGAGAAACACTTGAATTTAATAAATAGGTGAATTTGATTAACATCTGTATTTATTAACATTTCTTTCTTTATAGTTCAGAAAGTTTGATTTGTTCTCGTTAAAGGAGTAAAGTCTCCCTCCCTCTAAAAATCAGTTTCCTGATCACCAAGAAGAGATGGACAGGTTTAAACCTGAACACTGAGAGTACATTTCATAGCTGTCATACCCATTTCACATGGTGTTTGACTGATCATAGATATAGCCATCCTAGGAAACGGGCTTTAGCTCCTAAAAATTAGTTTAAAAAGCTACAGAAAAACACTGTACTTTAGTGTTCTGTGCTTCAGAGGTTCTGGGGTACCATGAGCTTTAAAACCTGCCAGTGCACAGCAGAGCCCAGAACTGAAGATGCTGTGTCAAAGCTCAGTCCTTGCTGCTCCAGTTAAAGACAAAGCAAGTGGCTTTCTCCCCTTCCAGCTGGCATTTTAGCATTGCAATTTAGGGATTTCTTTAAAGGAATGAACATTGCACATTCGGCTTCTGCGACAGACGGTGAGGGAGTTGGTTCCCACAGTCCAGCTGCAGAAGTGATGTTGCATGCTAGAAAGAGGCAGCAAGGCACTCTGTCTCCTTAGAAATAAACTTTTTAGCATTCCAGTACTTAAATGAGATAAATAAACCAGCACTAGTACCGTGTGAAACAGTAACTGCATGGCATAGTAGGGAGCAGAGTGTGGACTGAGCTGTGTTTACAGCATGAGAGTATTGGTTGGAATTGCTCACTTTAGCCACAGGACTGCTATTGAATACTATAAATTATTTACCAGATTATGTCACATCTCATATATTTTACAATTAAAACTTAAAAAGGAAGAATAATTCCTAGTTGGTAAGTGCAAAGTTCCATTTTTTAACTGAAGGGTTGTTTCCACTTGCTTTAAACTGACCAGTATATTTGTAAACTAAATTTCTCTATAATGCATTCAAAGCATAAAGCAGCTTTTACATTTAGAGGTTTCTTTCATTAGTAGATTTTTTCTTTTTAATACCTGATTACTAGTACTTGTTTCTTGAGATGAGCTTTAACCTTAATTAATTATGACAATATGAAGTACTCCAGCCCTATTAATTACAATAATAATGTTTGTGTCACTGTTCTGTCCAAGTGAATTTTATAGAAAATAAGAGGAAATAATTTGAAGTTAATGTAGTCTTTGAGGTCATAGGGGAGTACTCAACAATCCCTCTGTGTGCCATTCTCTTGAGGCTGTAAAGGAAATAGTCATGGTGGAAATTTATAGAATGCTCAAAGAAACATGTAGAAGCAGCAGGTAAAAGATGACTCCTGACAGTCCAGACAGGAAAAGGCTTCAAAATCCAGTTCCTCTACACAACTTTTAGCCTCCAAAAGAGTTATTTTTACCATGTAAAAAAGACAATACTGTGTAAAAAGGGAGAGTTTGGCAACCAGTAAACAGAAAATGCCACTGATCTTATTTTTGGTGTTTACAAGCACCTTATCCCATTTGTTTTTCTTGTCATAATGATTTTATTAAGCTATAGCAAAGCTGTTTGACTAGTAAAAATTGAAACTAAACCTGGAGAAAAGTACAGAGAAAAATTTAATACAGAGCAGTACTGCAAAGTTTAATTTTAAATCCTACTCTACTTCGTATAGTTTTCAAAAGACTAATTTAAAGCAACTCAGATTTATATCTGATTACAGTCTTCTGCAAAAATAGCAAGTTTTTTTATTTGTGTTCCATTTTTACTATACTCTGTAAGCATTTTAGTATGCAAGGCTTTAAGCATAAACATGAAGAGTTTTCTAACAGCTGGTCTATTAAATCTAACGACAAGGATGACAGAAAATGTGTCTACAAGGAGAATATAGAGTGACCCCTGGTTCTCTGCAGTTTCTGCATACTGAACAACATGTTTATTTAAAGTCTAGAATTCTCCTTGCAACTTTTTTCATAGAAATGTTTTATTTAAAAGTCATCATTTGGCTGGCCTGTGACTCCTGACCTCAATCCAGAGAGCAAAAATGATTCTTGATATTTTCAACAAACAAATTCTGTAGTGGTGATATCTTGGCATTAATTGCTTTTAGCTCATCCTCTTACTCATCTTTCATCATACCACTGCCCTCTCATTCCCTGTGGTTCCTAGGACTGGGTTTCACATCTGCTCCCCAGCTCTGGGAATATCACTGAGCATTGTCAAACCCACCACAAACAGGACTGGCCCAGGTGAGAGGAGGAACTCACTTCACAACTTTGTTGCAGCAATCCTAAGTGTTAGTTAATTGTACCAATATTAATAAAATATCTCCTGAAAAAAATAAGAAGCAGGGGATATATTTTGCAATTTCTTTAATCTATCTGGGCATGTAAAACCCAGCCACTTTCCGGAAATCTCCTCCACCCCCTTAAAGGAACACAGTAGTTGTTAAAAATACTTTCTGAGCACCTAAACTCTCAGCCTGTGCCTCTCTCCCACCATTTCAGTAACCAGCTGTGTGATTTAAAGGCTCTCTGTCTGGGTTTTTAGTTAAGCCCCACTGCAGGCTCAGCAGGCTCAGGACACTAGCATGGTGTGCCATGTGCTTAAAAATTTTCTTCTAACTGGAAATTAACTTTGCACTGAAAAAGAAACTTAAAGTCTTACTAGATAATAAGATGCAGCTCGGTTTTCAGATTAGAATTTATGATCCCCACCATTTAATTAACATATGTAAATATTTTTTTAAATAACATTTTATAATCTCAATAAGGCAGTGACAGTGCATGAATTATGGTGCATTAATTCATCCCTGGTTGCACTGACAGTACTTGGCCTTCTGCCTTGCTCCTGACAATGGAGTCTGCATGAATTAAGGCACCATATTTCACACCTTCATATTTCCTTAGGTTTAGAAACAGATAAAAATAACCAAGAGTGGGTATTTGTGCCCATCCAGAACTGCCTGTGATTCACTTTGCTGCGACTCATAGATTTGTTTTCAGTGCCAAGAGTACTAGGAGGTATCAGATATAGAAAAATGATCTTGCTTTTGATAGTAATAATTACAACTAAGCTGAATTCACTCCATTTAGCTTTATCCTGAGTGGTTTGGTACTGATGGGCAGACCAACTGCCCAGTACCAGTCTCTGCCCCAGCTCCAAAACTCACTGGTCAGGCTCTGTAGCAGGACACTGAGCGGTGTCTTGAGCTGCTCTCACTTATACCTCTGTCCTCTTCAGATAAGTAGAGTATAATTGTTGTGCTGCCACAGAGACTTACAAGAAAAAAACAAATTGGCTTTGATGCTCTTCTCTTCTGTTTCAGTACAAGTCCTGCACATAAATATTACTTGGCTGTTGATCCAGTGTCAGAATCCCTTTACTTATCAGATACCAACACCAGAAAAGTCTACAAAGCAAAGTCTCTCACTGAAACAAAGGATCTGGCCAAAAATGCAGACGTGGTGGCAGGAACAGGTGATCAGTGCCTTCCTTTTGACCAGAGTCACTGTGGGGATGGTGGAAAGGCATCCGAGGCCTCTCTCAACAGCCCAAGAGGTAAGAATGTCTGTGTCTGGGGTACTTAGTGTTGGTCACTTGCATTTCCTGTCATTATTTAGGAACTCAGATGCAACTGGATGTACAAAAATGTGTCTGTGGCAATGATTTAAGCAACTATTAAGCCAAATCCCTTCATGAGGCTTACTCATGTCTGCCGTACAGCCAGTCCTTTATGAGAGGTCAGCATGGGCAGCGGGCTCCAGCTAGAATCCTCTGATTACTCTTCCCTGTATGACAACACTCCTCTTTCATTACCTTTCAATTGCAAGGTGGCAACATTTAATTATATGTAACTCTTAAGCAAATTATATAGTTTCAAAGTCCATTTTTTAGGTGTTATGCATCAGGTGAGTGTTGTAATGTTAACAGAGCTTACTCGTACACAATAAGTCAGGGCTGTTCAAATCAGCGAACAAAATCGAGTTTATTTGGAACTCTAGTTTGTCCTTTCTTATTAACACACTGTGCAAAAGATGAGCATCTCCCCTGCTGCACATGAAATAAGCATTTTAGTGCATCCTCCCTGTCAGAGTACATCCAGTATTGTCACAGGCAAAATGCATGTGAAGCCTCGAATCCCCACCAAAGCCACAATTAATCCCCTTGCAGTGTGCACTAGAACTGTGATAAAGTCTCTGGATTTGGTGCTCTAAAGCAGCTGATCACCCTCAGCTCCCACTGAAATCCCTGGAACAAAGGGTACTCAGCAGCTCCCAAGGCAGAGCCCTGCGTGGGCTGAGCTGCGCTTCCCCCGCGCCTGCTCACAGCTGGCTCCAAGGAAGGGCTTTGATTCTTTTTCCTCAGCTAATAAAGGAAGGCTGTACATCAGTAGGAAATTAGAATGTACATCCAGGCAGAAATACCTCTAAGACAAGCAAATAATCCTGGTTTAAGGTTGAGCAAGAGACACATTGTAATTATAGAGTGACTTTAGTATGTCTTTAATGAAAGAAGGTAAGTGTGAGGTAAGTACAAATAAATGTTAATCTCTGGCAGCTAATTAAGGTAATGAATCACTTCTAAAAATAGTAGAAAACAAAGGTTTTCAGATCCTTTATCAGGAAGGTGTGACTCTATGAAAGTGATCGGTGTTATATTTCTGATTACAATTGATGATATCCAATTACAATACAATCAGTTGCTCCATCTTTTTTTCTTAGTGGGGAAATGTGTTGATGAAAATGTTGTGATACACTGTTTCCTTTAAAGATACTCATACTTACTTCCTTAATAGAAGGTTCTAGTCATAAAGAAATGAGGAGGAATAAAAACACAAGTCCGGAGTTCTTGGGCAGCCAGCAATTATTAAAAAGAAATTGTGAGCAGACAATGACTCTTTGGTTGGCAAATTCAGACAATGACTCCCAGGTGCTTTAATTTTATGCATCTCCTCTAAATAACATCAGATTGAAATGATCCAATTTGTTAGGTTTTTATTTTAATCTTGAGTAAGTCTGGACAGCCACACGCCCTTTTAGTGCAGGCCCTCAAAAAATTCAGCATCAGCTCGTAGTCCCCAGCAGTGTTCTCAGTGTAGCACTGTAACAGCCAAGTAGCTACAGGTCCTTGTTTTCCCCTGAACTGTGAGAGTGTGAATAACCCTGGAAAGTAGAAGGAAGTGTTTGTCTGGTACCCATAGATCTTTATTAAGAAACAGAGAAGTCTCCCATACTTTACAGTTTTAGAGATTCTTTTGGATCACTTATTTTGCTTATTCTTGAAATATTTGTCAAGTCAGAAGATGTCATTTTTCTATTGAAATTACATTCAAACAGTGTAAAGAAAACTGTTTTCTGTAGGAAGCAGGAAATTTTGACAAAAACTACTTAAGTATGTTTAAAAATCCTTGGACACACAGACACACAGTCTTACATAGCATTTGACCACAGAAATAAATGAATTGCTTCTGGTTTTATACCTCTGAGATTTTTACAGTGCAACGATAGGTCCCAGACAGACTAATTTCCAAGTTATTAAATCTAATTGCTTGCATTATTCAATAAATAATTTGTATTTATTTCTTAAGCTGATACATGAATATTGCTAGCTTTTTTACTTTGCTTGCCTTCTTTTTTTTGTCCTGAGTATTCGTTTTCCCATGATAAAGGAAAAATTATTTTCCCCTTTGCTTGATAGAAAGATAGTATGTGAAAAAGGACTCCATTTAGTGGTTGTTTGACCTTGGTTAGTTATATCTTAAAAGTTGGACTCTAATTTTTGCTACTAGCTGCTTGTATAAGCATATAAGGGATTATCTAGAGTATAAGGGGTTATCTATTTATCTCTTTTTCCATTTGCAAAATTGTTATGAAATACTTGCTGTGTAACACTTGTGAAACTTAATCCTGTTTGGTAACATCCTCAAAGCTGTGTTAATAGGTGGAAATTCAAATTCTCTTTCTTACTTAGTTTTCTGGATGAACGTTGCTTTGAAAAGTACTTTTAACTTTTCTGAACTCATACCCATTTTTCATGCTGGGAGGTTTAGAAGAGTCCTACATTGTTATTTCATTATTTCTTTCATCAATGTTTATTTTCTTATTATCTTTATTTGGTAAGACTGCCTTTGCCTAGTGACCAGGAATTAAATGCCAGACAGGAAAATATCATGAAGTAACACTAATCAATTCTGATTTCATCTTTCCACAACTTTCATTTTTCAGGTAGCAAACACATGTAGCTTTGTTCAGTCTGTTCCCAATTCTCTGTGAAGGACTGAAGATGGGGCTTAGTGAAAATTAATCTTACACTATTGTATGTTGAGCTGACTTTGAAAGATGCTTTTAAACATGCATGGCTGATGTAGTTGAAATTTGAACTTCAATATATTATTTTTACTGCAACTTTCTTTAATTCTGTAGAGATCTCAGACTAATGAGTCATGTAATAGATGACCAAGTACTTAAGCAGAATATGAAATGATACAAGGTGGGGACATAAAATAAGATCTGTGACAAGCTGAACACATTTATTACACAAGAAGATATTGAAAATGAAGAAGTAACTACACAAGATATTAATCATTGACTGAATTCCAATCACTTGAACTTTACCAAGTAACAGATTTTAATTTTGGGGTGGGGAATTCTGTTTGGTGGGTTTGGAGATTTTTTTAATAGAAATAATTTATGGCACATCTAGTTGCCAGCACTATCTTTTAAACAATCTGATTAGTATTTATGATAAGGTACTTCAGGATCATGTTC
The DNA here is from genome assembly GCF_047830755.1 of Zonotrichia albicollis. Lineage (NCBI taxonomy): Eukaryota > Metazoa > Chordata > Aves > Passeriformes > Passerellidae > Zonotrichia > Zonotrichia albicollis. The sequence continues at coordinate 11,000,087 of NC_133832.1, forward strand.
TGATTTTAACTGGAATAGTCATCAAGTATTGGAGCAGCGAGAGGCACTAAAATGAGTGGAAATACTTGGGACTTGTGCAAAGCCAATGCTTGAATCAACACCATTAAACACTTACCTACCCTGCCTTTCTGAAATCAGTGGGCTTTAGACCTGTAAATAGATTTGACTTTCTAAGCATAATTGACAAAGGCAGTGAGAGTTTGAGGCAATCAGGTTAGCACATTCTTGCTGAGCTCCAGGGTCTGCCAGGCAGCAGGGTGAGAAAAGTGTCCATTAACGTCTGATTTCAGTGCCTTTGTCTGTGAGCAGCACTCACCCAGGACAGCTCTGCTGGAATGCAAGCTGTGTAACTTCTGTGAAAACAGTGGGTGCCTCCAGTGACGCCACCCTAACATCAAGGTGATTTACACCTTTAGGAAAACCAAGGACTAAATTTAAAGATGTAAACATTTAAGGTCCTGCAGTGTCTGCTTTTTGATTCCTGGGTTCAGCCCAGTGCCTAGACCTAGGTGCACACACTGTCTGTGCAGGCCATGCCAGTGCCTCGAGGAATTCAACTGCACTCTGAGCACAGAGTACTTGGCTGCACTGCAGTGACCTCACTGCAGGTGCAGTGACCTCAAAGAAAACACCAGGGGAATGGAGAAGGTTGGAGTAAGTTCTGAATCCAATGCACAAAAATACCTTATCCACAGCTGTAGCAAAGAACTTTTTCACTCAGACCAATTGCCATGAGATAAAAACACAAATGAAGCATAATTTAATAATCAGTTCTGCAGTGTAGTTTTATATAGTTTGCTTGCAATTACTAAGGAAATATCGCTTTAAGAAATCCTGGTTTTGAAGATGTGTTCATCCTAGTAGCTTGCATCCTGAAATAATCAGTCTTGTTGCTCCTCATTCTGAGCAGTACATTCTAAAGGAAATAAAGTTGTAAGAGCTGTTCATACTAAACCTTTGCTCTTGTCAAGTGTCAGTGGCCCATTTAGGATTGCTCCTGTTCAGCTGGAAGATTCCTTTTACTTTCAGTAGGATGCACAACCAAATTTCTATCACAGCCTTTTGTGACAACAGACACACTTGCCAAAGGTAATGATTAATGCTATTTTTCCAGCAATCTTTGCTATTCTGTAAATTCCTAAGACCTTTTTAACCTTTCCATAGAAGTCAAAAAGGAAAGTAGAATGGGGTTAGATTTTTCATTAGCAGTATATAAAGTTAGAAACAGACAAGCCAAAGTAATTTTCAGCCTCAAGTCATTGTTATATATGCATCATAAAATCAGCAAAAAACCACCAATCTCATGCCACTTTTTATTCATTTAAATTTATTCCTTATTTTTCTTTTCAGTGACCTTAGCCACCTATGATTTCCAAATGATGGGAAACTTGTAGAACACTGTAAACTTTTTGGATAGCAGGTTTTTTCCTAAATTTCATCCAACATTCATCTGAATTCATAAATCATTCACTTTTCTATTCACCCATGTCAGCAGGATGACCCCAGTCATCATGTCTCAGGCTGGAAGCTGAACATTTTCATTCACAGTCAGTAGTTAGAAACCCTGTTTGCTCCAAGTGTACTGATCTGCCTCTAAAGAGAACAGCACTCAAGTGCAAGTCCTGAAGTCGTGTTCCAACTGACAAAGAACTACTGAATATTTTGCAGCTAGTGCTGAGACAGTAAGGAAGTAAAGATGACAAAGATCACAAGGCAACAGACTGCAAATCACTTGAATCATATTTTGAGTGGTGTATTATGGAAACCTATAAATAACTAATTGCATAAAATTGCTTTAGTTCCTGGATGGCAGCTTTAATTAAAAGCAGCGAAGACATTTAGAAGTTTAGAAATGGATGGCATGCAATTTGCCCTTTTAGCACCATAAAATGGTAATTAACCAATTTGATTCACTTCTTCCTATTAAAAGTTTTATGAGAATCACAAGTTCCTTCTAAATACAGTTGTTCTTCAGCAGAAGGTGGCATTCTCTTTTATCCATCCTCACCAGTAGCTGTAGATGTTGTTTTAAAAATTCTTCAGAAGTTTAATTAGAAGTTTTCAATATAAAATGCTCATTTGTAACTTTTCAGCTGAGCAAAAAGTGTAAAGTAGAATTTCAAGAGGTGGGCAACATACAGTTCTAGCTGCTCTTTTTTGAGATGTTTGAAAAGGATTTGTTCCCAAAAAAAGCTTCTCTTAGAATGCAAGTGTGGGATATGACACAGGGGAAAAAAGAAAATATCTTAATATCTTATTTACTATATTACTTTTAATCCATATTTTTAGCACTATAAGGTTAACTCCTGAAATTCCAAAATTTTTAGACTGAATGATCATATGTATTTTGAATTTATACCTATGATAACTACACAAAAAGCAGTCAGTTTGCTGTCTGAGTGCTATTTGCATTTATAATGGTGTATGTATGTGCCCTAAGGCATAGCTGTCAAGGGAAATAACTCTTTAAGCAAAACTACTCTGGAGAGCAGATAACAGGAGAGGTTATAGGCATCCTTCTATGTTTATCATGGGTGTACCCAGCTCCTGTATTAATTATTATTTGTCGAAAAAAGCAGTTATAAAAAAGAAAACTTTCTGCATAGTCTTTCTAGTAATAATACTTAGTCACCACATTTGACAGCATTACTGGCAGTTAATTTTTAATGTTAGTTAACAGAATTCAAATGGTTCTGATTAAAAGACCTCTGAGTGTTATAAATATTGCTCCAAAATGTCTGCATGTAAATCCACTGGAGACAGATCTTCATAAAAACTACTGTTTCACATTCAGGTACAAAATTCAGCCCTATGTAGGACATTCCCAGGACTAAAATATGACCAAACCAGTCCTGCAGCATGAGCATGTCACTCAGCAAGACTGATACTCAGCTCTGAGTCAAACAATGAGATTCAATCCTGGCACAGATTTATTTTGTCCTTACCCAGCCATCAGTTTTTAATGAGCAATCTGTATGTAAGCAGGGTAAGTCTGTCATATGTGCAATAGGTCATAGGTCCCTTTAGTGCCCAAAGACATCATCATTTGGGCATAGAATTTCGTGTTACAGTTCCTTAAAAAAAGAAAAAAAGAATCAGACACAAAGTGTGATAAAAAGTATATCTCCTTCTCTGGAAAAAAAAAATTATCTTTCTTACTCACTCAAGGGTTGAGCAGTGCTCCCACTTGCACTCAAGTGCAATTCATTACCCTCAGCATGTGCATGTTTCCTCCCCCAGTTCCTTGGTGATTAAAGCACAATTGCTGTGCTGTGTGTGATTTGATTCTGCATTACACTGTACGTCAGAAAAGGATTAAAATAAGCTCTTGGAGTACAGATTATATGTAGCATCATGTAAAATGTGACAGGAGCATTAATGAATCCAACTCTAATGAATAAATTGGGACAGTTTAGCCACCAATCTGTATTGTTTTCCAGTGGATGCTTTTTGTAGGGTATTTGTCACCAAGACTTAAATGCATAAGTAATTTTTTCAAGTTGGTGAAGTTGTGTTGTTTTACTGGAGAGTCATAAGCTCTGAAAGCAGTAGGTTGTTGCTGAACATCTATACAGTCAGTGGTACTTGAACAAACTGGCTTATTAGGAAGTACCAGGAATTTAGTGCAAATACTGAAGAGGTGGTTTTATTTATGCTATTGCACTGGCATATGTCCTTCCCTTGCAGGCAAGTTGCTTTTCTGCAGTGGCTGGAGGGCTAGAAACACTAGAAACATTAAAAGATCCTTGATTTTCTTATATAGTCAGTGTTTGAAATCCATTCAACAACACAGCTGAGTAGCTCTATTTCATTGCAGCATAATTTTTGATTTTTATATAATGGATGGTTTGCAGCCAACACAGCCATCTGTTCTCAGGCAAATTGCGCAAAACAGAAGATGCACTTGCCCTGGTGACAGATCCTGGCCTTGTGCTGTCTGTGCTGTGGATCTGATCCAGCTGAGAAGCAAAGCTCACCGTGCAGCACCTCCCCTCTGCAAAGGCAGGCTCAGACATAGCCCATTGCTGCCCTTCCCACCCACAGCAGGTTTCTCATTTCAGCTTGTGAAGCACACTGGAGAGCAAATCAGATCCCATCTAATGATGCTGCATGATGCAGGATCAGTGAGATAGAGCTACAAGGGCCCATCCCTTCCCAAAGCTGGAGCACACATGTCACCCCAACCCCAAAACAAACCTCTTGGCTTCTCAGACTCACTCTTTACCTCAGCTCACCTTCAGCCTTTTGGGTTTGCACTTCTCAGGAGCAGATGACAGCCAGGAGTTTGCCAGTCATTCTGGAGTTTCCAAAGGTACAGTTACTTTCTAATTAAAGAGTGAAGATCCTCTAAGGGAGCCAGTACCAAGGAGTCACGATTTATGAGCTCGCAGGCTGGCAGGGAGTCAGGCTCTGAGACTGTCTGCTAATCTTCCAGCCTTTTTATAACCTTCCAGTTTTACCCAGCTGACCTATCTAGCCCCCAACAGATGATTTCAGTTCCCCAGGTGACATCTGTCCTGCAGAACTTTCAGCCATCTCACATAATGAGGAGATATAGCTTAGCCCTGTACCTTGGGCACTTGGCAGTCCATGGGCACTTTTTGTCCTGGATGGAGGAGGTGACAGGATGGTGGATAGCCTCCTCTAAGGGCATTTCACAGCCAGATGGATATATTGCATTGGTAATTTAAAGAATTAGTTTCAAATCCCAACACTGTGCTGATAACTTGAGAGCTGGATGCAGTGGGGAGTGTTGCACGCTAAAGTTAACTGCTGTGGCTTTTGGATTTTTTATGTGGTGATAGCCTCAGAACGTTGTGATCATGCCCTCAGACCTTTGCAAGGTGCATGAACATCACCTGTGGTGAAGAGGCTCCTCAGAACCAGTCATGGGCAATTTGTCTTGGGAGCCTGCCTCCAGGTATTAACACTGCAACAGACAGCATATTGCACTTAGTTATGTGTGCAACTCAAGCTCAGCCCCCAGGCTTTTCCAGCTGCCAGGTAAAGATATGTTTAGGGGCTTGGAGACACCATCACCCCCTCTTCCCAGCCCTGAGATGCATGTTCTGCATCAGGGTTTCCTGGTCTTCCCTTTTCCCTCCAGACTGCCTAATCTCCCTTTCTTCCAGCTGTAACTGCTCTTATATATCAAACAAAAAAACCTTAAGTACAAGGAGTTGAGGTTGGAAGCTGAGGAAATTCAGTTTGAGGCTATTTTTCTTTTTTAATGGCATGTGGGATTGCTGTATGGGATCCTAAACTGGCCTGCAGACAAGTATTTTGTAAACTCAGAGTACATACAGCCTTCAGTTGTGCTAAATGCAGGGGACAAAAATCAAGAACCATATAAGCCACTGTCTAGACCATCTGTTCAAGTCCTCTGCCTTTCATTTCTGTGTAGCAGAACATAAATTCATTATTAAAATAGCTTGGCCGTGCACAGCAGCTGCTGTAATTGCAAAGTTATGCAACTTTAAAGGGGAAATTAGGAAGTAGTTTAAAGCAAGAAATTGAGTGGTTTTGGTAGAGAGGATTTCACAAGTCTAACATGAATAGAAGTGCTCTTCTAGTTATATTTTCAATATTTGAGGGAAATAAGATCTTACTTAGAGTTCCAATTGAATGCTGTTAGACTGGGGCAGAGCAGAACAGGGCTGGGCATGAGTTGTGGCATGAGGTGCTGGTGGGAGACAGCAAACCTTCCCTTCCTCAGGTTCCCCATGAAATGCAGAGGACCATGACCTTTCCTGTGCAGAGCCCTGGCATTGGAGTTCCATCCCTGGCTTTTGAGTTCCATCCCTTGTGCAGTGCAGTGCTGCAGGAGCTGCTGCAGATCCAGGAGTGGGAGAACTGCCCCAGGTGGTGACCACAACTGTCATGAGCCTGGTTCCAGTGCAGTGCCATCATTTAGGGCAGCACTGCACTGTGATCCATCCTGCAGCACAGCTGCTCCTTCTGCCTGCTAAGCAGAGCCTGGTCTGCACCACTTGTATGTACAGCCCCTGTCAGAACCGGCCTCTTTGGCCTTCTGTGGGTTCTTCGTCCTCGCTCAGCCAATTTCATCATTCAGAGACTACAGCCATTTAAAAATTGTCTGTGCATAAGAATGAAGATAGTGAAATGGAAATGAAGACAAATCAACTATAAGTTTTTAGAAAAGCTAATATTGCCCTCTTGGTGATAGACATTAAGTTGTTGAAGAGCCTTCTTCTCTGTATGTAAAATTACATTAAAAGCAAAGCCTCTGCTGTTTTGTTTTGTTTCATCCTCACAGGTTCCCCCTTTAAGTCAAAGCTAATGTGATAGATGGATATGAACTTTCCATATACAGTTTGTATAAGCCTCAAATAGTAATGGGTGGGGGAAAAAAATCATACTTTTTTAAATCAGCAGATTTTTGTAGTCTAAGAAGAGAGGAAACATTTTAAGCTGATACTTTTAAATCAAGATAATGCCAGGACTAACACTCTTTTTACCCTTCCTCTTCATCCAGGTATCACTGTAGATAAGCACGGATTTATTTACTTCGTTGATGGTACAATGATACGGAAAATTGATGAGAATGGTGTGATCACAACAATAATAGGTTCAAATGGCCTCACATCAACCCAGCCATTGAGCTGTGACTCTGGGATGGACATCACTCAGGTAGACACCTCTTTTTTATGTGTTGTCACTTTGATACACGTTGTAGAGACAGATCACTTACTGTCCTGTACCAGGGTTGTATATCGACTATGCTGGATGAGTCAGATACTTCTGAATGGCACCATATGGAGTAGTTCTTCCACTCACATGATTGTTTTAAGGTGTATAAATGGAAAACCACACTTGATTTTTTTTCCCAGGAGATGGCATGTGAATATATAGAGAATATATATACATTCTTATGTAAAGAATACAAACTGCTTTAAAAAGTTGCTTGCTACTCTGAGATAGATCTTCTAAGAAGGTAATCAGAAGTTTAAAGTGCTTTCCTTTAGTCGAGCATTCAGACTGATCTGCTTGAACTAGTAAGTGGAAAAAAATAGATATTCTGTTTACATCTAAATCTGTTCTAAGTCATGGAGGAGCATTAGAATAAGTAATTACACAACAGCAGTATTGTGGTCAAACTATTGGATTTCAGTTTCTCAAAATACTTCTCGCTTCTTATGTCAAGAGCAAAAAAATAGGAACAGTAAAAGAAATAAGAATAAAAGAACTTATCACATCTGTAATTTATGCTAATAAAGAAATATGGATAATCATGGAGAAGTATAAATGGTACTCTTGGCTCATCAGTGAGCCATACCTACAGACAGCACAAGGAAGGACTTGGCCTTTGCCAAACAATAATTGAATTAATCAGCTTCAAAACAGGGGAGAAGCTGTATTTGAAAAAATCTTGAGGCATTCAAGTGACATACTAAGCTATTATGGACTGTCAGCTAATAACCAGGATCAGGTTAATTTTTCATTTCATTTTCTCCCTGCCCTTTCCTCCATCCTTCACAACTGGAGAATCACAGTTAAAATTCAATGCATAACAATGGTAAGAGCTTGTTGCTTGTTTCTGGGTAGATTTTGAGTACAAATGAATGTGGTCTTGCATTCACATACCTGAAGAATGTGGGGTCAATGTTTTGGTTAGTTCTTATGAAAGAAGGGTGAAATGAAGGGATCTAATGCTGCTATTGCAGAAGCACTGAGGCATTTTCTTTCTAGAATCAGAACAGGGAGAAGTGTCTGTGTTCCATTTCACATGTCACCAAATCACAGAATTCTTATGGTTGGAAGGGACCTCTGGAGATCACCCAATCCAACCCCCTGCCAAGGCAGGGTCACCTGGGGCAGGTGACACAGGAATGCATCCAGGGGGTTTGGATGTCTCCAGAGAGGGAGGGGTGTTCCAGTGTTCCTGGTGTTCCAGTGCTCTGCCACACTCAGCAGAAAGAACTTCTTCCTCATGTTGAGCTGAAACTTCTTTCTCTTTTGTGTGTAGTGTTTCAGTGGACCCTATGTGTTTGCAAACATGGGAAGGGGAACCTCAGCTGAACCTCCCTGTTCTAAGACAGACAGGCCCTTTGTATTCTCTCAGGTCCAGTTAATGTGTAATTATTCCATATAAAGCAGAACAGGGTAAACTGGCTTAGTTGTGCTAAACCCAAACTTAAATTGGCCTGGTAATAGTTTTAAGTTTCAGCAGCTTCTGGGCACCTTGGCTCTTGCTCTGGCCCAGGCCTTGAGGCCAGCGTGTCGTGCAGGTGCTGGGCAGCAGCTGGCAGGCAGCAGCATTCCCACTGCACTGCTGCCCACCAGCTGGCAGAGCTGTGCTGCATGGAGCCCACAGCTGCCTGCAGCACACGCACTCACTGCTTGGGTACATCAGCAACTGCCTGGGGCACCCTGACCACATCAGGTACCTCTGAGCTCAGGGTGCAGCGTCTGCTCCCTGCCTTCTCCTTCGGGATCTGCACTCTCAGGTTCTGCAAATAATTGCTTTATTTGCCTAATGTAATGTGTGCTGTGTATTTGTGTTCAAGTTTTTGCTGATTTTGCTCAGTAAGAAAGTGTCTCTCTACATCTCAGATAGGGAGTTTTAATTGTTTTCATTTCCTTTTCAAAAATGCAACTCCCCCTTAGCAAATAGGTCTCAGCAAGGGGTCTCGCAAATTTAGAAATAAAATTATTTATTTCTTAAATTAAAACTGAGTTGTAAAAGTAAACGTTTGGGGCTGAAATCAAATGTGCTACATTTGTAAAGTAGATTTAAATAGCCCTAAAATCCTAGTTCTTCATAGGTTGGCTACTTGCCAGAAACCAGTTTCATTTACCTCACCCTACAAAATAGTTCAGTTCCATGGAGGATGGACTTCTACAAAGTCATAGGTAAGAAGAAAGATGTCATAGAGCAAATCATTCTTCATTCACCTGGGGTATAATCTCCTTTTCATAGAAACAGGAATAAACCCTTTCCTTTTTTTTCATGAACACTTCAGGTGTTTCCATGCTACAAGAAAATATGGCTGCATATTTTGCAAAAATTTTCAATTTTGTCAGTATTCTGGGAAAGTAAGAAATGGTCTTACCCCTAAATTGAGATAGTCTTCAATTAAATTGTGAATGCATGTCAGTAAATATTCTAAAAAACATAATAAATTATGGCTTATAAACATCTCCCTAAAAAGTGGCCAGTCTCATTTTCTAAGGGTAGGAACACTATATAATTTTCTGTATATTTTTCACTGGTAAGTGAAGCCACAGTGTGGACACTGCAACATGAAGCCTTTGGAAGCATTTCTTGTTTGGAGGGGGTTTAAGTAAACCTCTTTATTGAAATGTTTCGCAAAATCCACACCTTTGAGATATTTCACATACACAGTAAATCATAGACATGAAATAAATACTGAGACTGCATGTTCTGAAAAGCAACTGTATAAATTTGCTCAATCATCTTCTAAAACTGTTGCTGATAACCAGAAAAGCCTATGAAATAATCACACCCCTTTGAAGTCAAGCATGTTAATCTGGAATTACATCAATGAAAATAACAGAATGATATTGTCACTTAGAAACAAGTGTATATCCTTGCAAGACTGCTGAGTTTATTCCAGAATGGCATAAACATAAATGAAAAATGCTTTTGGCCCATCTCCACTTAAATTAGTTTTTGGCTAAGTTACAAATGGCATTTAAATCAAGAGAATGTGGGTTGCTCACAAATTGTGTATTTAGAGAGACTTACGGAATAGGTTAATAAAATCATTTCTCAAAGCTCAATTTGTTCTGACAGTAAAATCAACAACTTGCCCAAAATCAGTATTTCTTAATTTACTGAAGTACAAAAATGTACTCTTGGAGTAAATATGTAGAGTCACTGTCTGTTGCAAGCACCACCATAAATGACAAGCTTTAACTTTGAGGCATTCAGTTTAATAAATGAGTTGATTAGGAAAGGATTTAATCATTTGTTCCAATATCAGTTTTCGTGGTATTATTCTTGGTAACCGTTAGGTGTTTGTTATTTACCACTTTCTCCTTCTTAAGCATAATATTCTGCATTCATAACCAGGGGAAGAAAGGACAGATGGGGATGAAAAGATTATAGGTTGTGGCAAATAAATGACCAAGCTCTAATTACTTTGATCTCATACTTCACTGGGGGGATTTTAATCTGAATTTAGAAGGAAAGGGACACTCAGTTGAGCTGTTTGTATGGTACACCAGCATTCTCAGTAGTGTTTCAGCCTGTTCAGAACTTGGATGACTTTTCTTCTCTGCACAGATCATTTCAGTGTTCCTCAGTTAGTCAATAGAGCAAACCTAAAGAAAATGGCTCTTCAGAGCTATGCATGTGAATATCTGTGTGGATGTGCTCAACACTCACTATTGATGTCAGGAGCTCTGCAGGCACCTACATGGTCATGATCCACAACAGGAGTGCCAAGGGAAGGGACTTGGATGGAGAGAGAAGGCAAAGAGATGGGATCATCACTCAGTTTCACTGCCTGATGGCTTTGGGCTGGATCCTTGTCTAGACCAGAGGCCTCTCTAGATTGTTTTTGTCTCACATGTACACACTCTCTTCATGTTTGCACATCCCTAGGGTACTCTGATATTTTTTAGCTAGTTTATTGATAGCAGCTGAGAGCACATTGTGTGGGTATGTGGATGTCTGTCTGTCAGTCTCTCTGTCTGTCTGTCAGTATTCTCCTCCTCACAGTAAATTAAAAGCTTGGGCCAATTTCAAACAAATTTGTAGAGAAACACCCACCTTCACAGCAATTAAATTCCTACATGTTCCATAAAAAATATTAATCCAGCTGGAGGACAGAAACCTAAAGTGCCCTTTCAAAAGGAAATATTGCAGCATAAGCTTTCTTTTATTAAACTCCAGAGATTCTACTCAGGATGTAATAAATGCCCCATTCACAGGAAAACTTCATTTCGCGCCTGGATCTTATTAAACTCCCAAGCCAGTCAGCCATGCGACAGAAGTCCTTAGGAAACCAGACTTCATCAGATCCAGTGTTCTTGGAAGTTATATTGACGTTGTGGGAGTTTTTGTGTGAAAGTAAAAACACTACAGCTCATCTTGAGTGATAAGCTTTGCTGTTCTTGCCTCCAATGCTACAGTGAAAGCTGAGGAGAAAATTAGCAGATATTTCTACCATCTTGCAATTTCATCCTGTATCTTTCCTCCCATGAGAAATATGTGGGCTGAATTTCCACTGCTCCAAACCACAAGTCATTTATATCTGTGTGAGTGGCTACAGGTATTATTTGGGAGCTGTTTAAACCAATCTTGAGCACAGTCACTGCAAATACAGAGACCAAACATTTGCAAGTCAACAGAAAATGAATCCCAAGAGCTTTTTCTTTGCCTGTAACCATGGTCTTGTTCTTGTGCTTATGTCAGTCCCACTAGGCACGAGTCTGTGCCAAAGCAATAGCTCCGACCTGATTGATGGTGTTAATAACTGTCACCGCTGTGTTCCAAAATGAAAGGTCTGCTTTGAAGACTTTTTCTTGACATTTGCACTTCATCAGCCTTTGTTCAGCAGTTCTCCACGTGAGGGAACCATCTATATTGTGTTGCCTCACATAAACTTCAGTGACACTGCAAAATGTTTTGCTCCCTTATAAAAATGTGACAGTGTTACTTATGTAAGCAATTTGCTTGCACAGGTCAAATTAAAAGGCAGAATTCTAGAACAGGGTTTAAAGGGGACCCATGCATGGCAGGAATGTTGTGTCCTGGACAGCCTGCTTTGAATGATGGAGAAGAGGGGAGAGGGTAATAAGTGATGCTGTTGATGACCTACTTGAAATAGTGAAGCAAGAGACAGACTGCTGGGAAGCAGGAGTGAGATGAGCAGAATTGCTTGAAAATGTATTCTATATCTCAAAAATGCAAACGCTGACATTGCTCCCGCAGTCACAAGTGCTGCAGGCGCTCCCCAGCAGCATCTGCACAGGCACAATATGCTTCAGTGGCATTGTGGAAGCCTTTTGAGCAGAACAAAAAGCTCCCAGGACATGATGACCCCGCTTGAAAGCAGCAATGAGGGTCTGCTCATCGGAGCAAGCACAGCCTGAACAGAACTTTCACTGGGTACGTTTGGAGGAAGGAAAGAAAAATGTGAAAGACAAAAATATGATCTGATGACCAGGTGAGACCAGGGGAAGCAAGCTGCCAGCACAAAAACAAATTGATTCTAGGCTGAAGTATTTCTAAGCCAGGTTGAGAATAGAATATTGCAGGGCAACTGCAATATTACATGAGGCTGATTAATTAATTAATATTGTAGGTCAGAACACACACTATTCCTCCACTATTCTCTGCATACCCGAAATTATAAACTGCATTCTTGTAAAATCAGAAAGAAGAAAAGGCATCTTTTAACATTAGATGCACAATATTCTAATTGTGCCATCAGAAAGGGACAACTGTGTTTTCACTGTAGCAAAGTACTGCAGAACTACTCCTGTCCTTCCTTTCCTTTTAGTCCTCTACCCGTGTCTTTTGATACATTATTCTAGCTGTGAGTAATTAATGAAGCATAAATATTCCAAACTGCTGAACAAAAGCACACAAAGCAGAAATAACAATTTATAGACCCTTTTATTTTATTTGTGGTCTTCCCTTACAGAAGACTTTCAGAGCTTTTTTTTCTTTTTAGAAAAGAACTGTATTATTTTTTCTGGGTCTTGCTGGATGAAAGAGTCCACAAAGCTGTCATTTTTTTTCCAAAATGAAGTCGTCTTGTTCTCTGGTTCTTTTTACTCTACTGCTTAATTTCATGTTCTTTCTTCTCTGGCTTTGCTGGAGTGGAAGTCGTGGCCCCAGCAAAGTCAGCAACTGTTTTGCCACTGACTTCAGTGGAACCAGGACTTTGCCAAGCTTAATTGAAAGGGTAGTGAGAGGTGAGTGTGCAGTAAGGAGCAGCTGTATCTCACAAGAAAGTGTGTGCTTCTGAGAAATAGACCAGAACAGGTCTTCACTGAGGCATTTTCAAACCTTTTCAAAAATGAGGTGTCCCTCCAATTAATTAAGTGTAACTCTTCAGAAACTCTAAGTCTATACAAAACTGTTCCAGCCATAATAGCATATGCAGGAACAATCAGTCACTAGCATCCATACTTCAAAGCAAAACAAAGCTGAAAGCCTTTTTTAGAAGGAATCTTCAGGTATAAGGGCAAATATCTTTTCCCAGGGGTACAGGATCAGCTAAGTAGCCTCTCTTCAACAGAAGCTGAGAGAAAAGAGGCTCAGGTGAAAAAAAGGCTTGAGAGCTCATAAATCAAACTTGGAGGTATACAATGTCATTTTTTGAATATCAGACAGAAAGCAGGTTGGTTTTGTCAGAACTAATTTATATTCAAATCAAATTATTCTATCACTGAATTTGAAATTAGTCATAGACACAGGATAGCATCCAATGAAGTGATACCACAATTTCTCCTAAAGCCCAAATATTCTGTTTGTATTGAACACATACAAAACAGCAATTTATTTCAATTATCTGCCATAAATAATCCATTATGACTGAGTAAAAGACTGTGTACATTTTAATGAACTCTTCCAGCAATTGCATCCTTTCCTTTGATTGTTGAGGCAGTATTAGACCCCTGATGGGGAAGTGAAGGAGACTCTGCTCATTACTTCCTTTTTACTTCCTGCTACACAGATGCAGGTTCTAAGGTTTTTTTTTTCAAAAAAATTGTTTCTAATAAGCAACTGCAAGAAGGAAAAAATCTTCTGTAAGAGTTAGATGGTTGGTGAGAAGGAAGCAGCTCAACCCTGAGTCCAAGTGCTCTCAGATGCTTCCTTCCAACTAGAAGAAACCTCCATGCTCACGAAACGCTGCCTGCACATGCACAAAGCCCTTGCCCATAACCATCCACCAGCTCATCCAAGCTGCCTTACCTCCTCCAGGCTTTGAGCTTCTCTCAAAGCTCCACCTTTTATTCCATATGTGCAAGTAGCCTTTGGTTATCTCTCTGTCTAAATATGGTTTCATTACAATGGAGTAAAGTGGATCAGTTATTTTTGGCAGAAAATTATTATCTCTACTGTGTTGAATTGCACGGCAGAAAATGTTCAGTACAACTTTGTCAGACTGGTGGGAGTCTGCAATGTCTTGAGATACACTGATTACTACATCTGTCTTTTTTCATCTGTTGCAGAGACATAATGGACAAAATGTAAGCATGAAGGAGATACTGATACCAAATCTATTATCTATATGTGCATATTTGACTGTGTCTGTATACATGAAGGTGTGGTTTCTCCCTACACTGCAGAGCTACCATAACTGATCAAATAGTGAAAGCTGCTCCCTGCCCTCCTGGGCTCCAAGCCCCAAGTCAGTCTGCTGAGAAGAGAATGGGGGTGTTGAAGGGAAGATGCAGAGCCAAGCTAAGCAGGCAATGTCCCTCCTTTTGTTTTAACCCAGTGGTTCATCCCCATCCACTAGCAAGGTTTGCCTGTGATTTAAGAATGGCTATTTTGATGGAGGCAGTTCCTACTTTAGCCATGTTTTTTAAAATTGTCAGGACTAGAACTGTGTGCATGTTGCTTTCCTCCTCTCACCAAGCAGTCCTTCACATATTTATGGGCCAAAGGACCTCCCACAGATGTAACAGGTTTTTTGTGTTATGAAGTGAATAACGAGCGAGCTCTGTGTGGAGCTGTCTTTACTGCCTCTCTTACAAACCTTTCAGATTGCACACTGTATTCTGGTTTGGCCATTTGGAAATGTTGCACAGTTATTTTTTAAGGAGGGGGCCAGGGGAGTGACAAGCAAATGGATTGTCACAAGTGTGGAGTTTGAGGGGAGGTTTGAGGGCACCAGAGGTGATCTGTCCTGCAGAGATGTCACACACTGCAGGGATAGGGATTCTAGCATTGGCTTGGTCAGATTAAGTACCATGGCAGGAGCTGCAGCCTGGGCAGTGACAGCTAAGAGTGCCTGATTTCACCTCTCCATGATGCCACATTTGCTGCAGCATCTTTTCTACCGTTGGCTGTGCCGAGGAAAAGATAATGAAAAGGCACTGTGTCAGTGGAGGAAAAAAATGGCAAATGTCAGGGCAGAAATGGGTTCTACCCATTTGTAGTGTGCCTCAGAGAGGGTGTTCTTAAAGCTGTGCATGATGGAGTTCAGGTCACAGAGAGCTGCAAACAGAATGATAGATGTTTTATACAGTATGTTACTCTGACAATAGCACATTTACAAACAAATTAGTTAAAAGTGTCTGAAGGACATTCAGCTTTTATAAACTGGGCCTCATCTCCTGCTGATAGCTTCCTTTGGGATGAGGATGGCATGGAAAATGATACACTGCCTTGGAGAATAAATTTACGAAGTTTAGCAATGTAGGTCACATTGCAGGAAATCATAAATGTCTGAACATCACTCAATAGCCATTCAATCGACTGCTCAAAGCAAAATGGGAAACTGAACAGTGTGTAGTTGTCTCCAGTGAGAGCCAGGCAAAGTCATGATATGATATGATATAAAACCCTTTAGGTCCTCCATCCATATATACTACATTTTTATTCCTTTTTTCTTGCCACTTCAGAATTAAAATTCTTTGTCATATCAGTAGTGACAATAACAACAATGTGATTTTTGCTATTGTAACTGTAGAAATGTTTTGGGTGGCTCACAAAAGGTGTGCCAAAAATTTAGGGAATCAGAAGAGTTCCAGTGGTTGAAACTTGGATAAGTAGTCTAGTCCTAAGGAATTAATTTCATTGTGAAATTATTTTTGTATGCTTTCAGTCAGCCAGAAAGATTTATGCTATTCGCTTCATTTTTTTTTTTTTTTATTTCATTTGAAGGAGTAAGGAAGAGATTTTAAAGGACATTTCTAGACCTACTACTTGCCAGGGATTCCTTTAGCTTTTTGGGTCTAGAAGCTGCTGGAAGCCTGAGATCCAGATATTTAGGACCTCAGCAGGGGTGTTGAGGATCATTCTGAAGGCATTTAGGACTTCTTAAGGCATGCAGCCTTTCTAGATCTACAGCTTATGGACCAGGGGAATCCATGGCTTCTGGAGCATGGCTGGAGAGCCACTGGATTTTTCTCCTGGAGTCGTTTGGAAGCCTTTTCAAGCTTTTTCTGAGAGCCTGCCTGGCATTTCTGTGGAGCCCTTTCAGCCTTTCTAGGCCTGAAGCCATGTTATGCCTTTCTAGATCTTGAACTCAGCTACTGAAAATCAAAAACTATTTATTGATCTGATTAGGAACCTACTGTGAAACTATTTTCAGGTGCACTTTTAAAATCTCTTTTCTAGAACCTTTTTGGAAGGCAAGAAAAGAGAATGCCTCTCCTTCTATGTCCAAGTTAATCCATCACAGGCCTGAGATATGTTATTCAGTCAAGTGGTAGTTACTGAATTTTGCTTAAAAAACTTCAGTCCTAAACGTTATCCTTGTAAGCTGTTCTGGCACAGTCTGACAATGCATGTCCAAATATGCATCACAGCAGTAACCAAAGCCCTGAACTGACAGAAATTTAAAGCAGAGTGCCTGCTTACAGTCTCAGACTAGAATCAAACATTCTCCAGTGCATTTCCTTGCATTTAATCAATACAAATGCTCACACTGAAGGGTTGCTGCACAGAATGCTGTTGTCTTGTTTGTTCTGCAAAATGCAAGGTGCCTTTTTTTCTGTTAGCTGTTTGAAGTCTTACAGCAGTATGTGTTTGCTTTCTGTTCAGCACCACAGCTAGTTTGTTTGCATTCATTTTCCTCAGTTGAAAGACCTATTGTGTAAATACTTGTGAAAGATTAGTTGCAGAAAATCATCTTGTGATAACAATTGATCTTGGTGCTAATTTCTGTAAAAGTAAGAACACAAATTACTTCTGTTGGTTTTTCTGCCTACCATTTTTTATGTCCATGAAGAAAAATGTATATTTTAAAGATAATCATGAAACTTCTCTGTAGGTATTTTGCTTTAACTCTCTGCTAAAATTTAGTAAATTATTAGTTCACTCTTACAATGGATTTTAAAAGGCTGTTACTGTTGACTTGCCCAACGTTGTAGGAATTTGCCATAGAAGATGCCCTGACATAAGCATGAATTTCAGGATTACTATTTTTCCTATCCTATTTTCTTTCCCTTGCAGAAGTTATATTTGTGAGTTTAACTCTTATGGGAAGGTTTAAACCACAGAAGTGGATTTGTATTTTCTTGTGAAAGCTGTGGAGCTGGCGTTTGTTCTGATCCTTGTGGGAATGTGTTTCACAGCCCTGAGCTGGCTGAGGAGCGGTTTTGGCTCCCACATCTCAACTGGAAACCTCCTGGCAGCAGCTCCTCATCCTTCTCTTCCCCCAATCCTGCTTTCTGCCCATCCCTGGAGTTAAAGGAGCTCTGCCCTGAGGAGCAGAGCTGTTGCCAGAGGTCAAGATCCTGCAGAGGCAGGCAGTTTCCTGGGCACAAATCTGCAGGAAGTTTTAATTTCAAGAATTTAATTTAAATTTTCATTATGAGTTTCATTCAGAATTCAGGGAAGAGTCTGAGTATTTAGGTGATATATTAACAGTGGCTGGTGTTGCTGAAAGGTAGGGGTTTGTCTTTTTCAGTTTTGGAAATTTCATTGTATGTATCCTTTCATCTTCTCAGTTTTCAGGCCAGATGCTTTTATGAACCTCAGCAGTTATTGGAAACAAAAGACACAATAATATGCTAGCTCCAGCCCCTCACTGTTCTCAAACAGCTCTTAATTACTGTCTCAATTAAAGCTTTTCCAGATACTCCTTTCCCTTATCTGCATTGGCAGCACACTGGCTTTCTCTATCCAGAACTTCTGAGCCCAAAACAGAGAGATGGAGCCAAAACTCAAGATTTATGCAACCCCACTTTTGTGCCATCTTGTCTGACAAGCCCCAGGACCTGGAACTGTGAGTTACAGAGTGAGGCAGAATGGAGCCAGTCCTGTTATTAGCTAGATTTCCACCTGGTCCCATTCCCTCCTTTTGGCTGTGCAAATTACCTGCAGCAGCATGTTTGGAGGACATCTATTCCCACTCCAGCACTGGAGACATGTTTGGGTTAGATTCAAATTCATGGTCTATTTTGAGATATTTTAATTGAAGAGTCTAAGATTCCTCCTCTCAGAGGTACCAGTCTGTTCTAAATACTTCATAAATTCCTTCTGGGCATTTAACAAAGTGTTCCTTTCATAGCCTGTGTAAACCATGGGTACCATGTTTAAGCAGACTTAAATGGCTTAGCAATCTAAGTCCCATTGATTTTTATAGTCAGTGTGCTTATGTGACACTGGATAATATTCCCTCTATTGTTAAATAAGGACGATTTGAAAACCGTCCCCATAGAAATCAACTTTTCCTATTGATTTACTAGACCCCAGATACAGTCTTGGAAGTTGTGAAGCAGTAAAAATAACAAGAAATTATGAAACAAGAAGAGAGCTGGGAAATGAGAGTGCAGCAAGTCTTGTGGCAAGCAAAGACAGGCAGTGAAAACTGTTGAAGTGCTGTTTTTCCTTCTTATTCCTGCAGCAGGTCCCTCATCAGCTGGAAATAATTGACAGCAAAAGCAGGTTGGCAGGGAGATTCTCTGAGCCAAGATCCTGGAGAACTGGTGGCCTCAGACCTCTGAGCTGCATCTGTAAATGTGCCACAGCTGCTTTCCCAGCCCAGGGTAGAAAACAGCAGCCATTAGGCTGTAAAACTCTTTTATTTGGGTTTTTTCACTGGGAACCAGTGAGTGCAGAGAGCAGCATTTGTGAAGTTTAGGGCAGGGACTGCTACAGCTGAACTGTAAAATTCTGGATTTTATGCTATGCAGCATCAGAAGCAGGAGACACAAAGGCTCCTCCAGCGTGGGATGAGGCTGTAATCCCAGCACAGGGAAGGGTTCCTCAGTGTCAAACCACAGGACCAAAATTGTGTTGCTGTGTGCCATTAGGAAAGGAGCAAAGCTGATGAGGGGAGCTGGCAGTGTCGGTGTCAACAAAAGGAAGAGCCCAGAGTGAGAGCAGACTGACAGAAAATGATGAAAAAATATCCATGATTGTCTACGGGGGAAAAAATAGAGAGAAATATGTGTAGTGAGACATCCTGTGAAGAGTTCAGGGAAGCAGAACCAGTCTCCTTCAGCCTTGCAAACTACCAGCTCACTCCTAATGGCCTGCATGTGTGAGTCCTTCCTTGGAGCCACTTTTCTCCCAGGAGGAAGGAGAAAGAAGGATTTAGGCAGGAAGAGAGAAAAATGCATTAGGAGGACATTGTGGTGAGTAAAACGGTTTGGAAACAACATCTGGAGTATAAATAGGACCCATGGGAATGGCATGAAGCTGTGTCAGGAGAGATGTAGGTTGGATATTAGGAAAAGATTCTTCACCCAGAGGGTGGTCAGGCTCCAGAACAGGGAAGGGTTCATAGCACCAAGCCTGACAGAGCTCAAGGAACATTTGGATGATGTCCTCAAGCCCATGGTGTGATATTTGGGGCTGTGCTCTGCAAGGTCAGGAGTTGGACTCCATACATGCAGGTCCATCCCTCTCAGGATGTTCTGTGACTCTTAAGATAAATGAAAGGAAATTTTAAAAGGAAGTTACCAGCAAAAGAGAAATACAGAAGAGGCCATGAGCAGGTCTGCAAGTGGATATCATAGAGCTGAAGAAAGGCAGAGGTAGCATAAACAGAAGTCCTTGAAGCTGAGTAGCACAGATAGGAAGTAATCCATCAGTCAGGACTATCAGAAAAATTTTGGCATTAATTTCATGCTGTTACATGAAATTGAATCAAAATAAACAAGCAATGCATGGCAAGAAATCAAAGCAATGGTGAAGCCTTTCTAGGGATTTATGCAGCTTCTTTTAATCCATGATAAATGAAACTTATCCCAGTGAAATTTACCCCCACAACCAAACAGTTAAGCTCTTGAAACTGGCATTTGCAGACAGGGATAAATTTTTCACTCTTTACTTGTCTTACTTTGATATGAACAGTAGAAATTGTTTGATATGATTTGTTTTAAACAGTACCAAAAATGGCTCAGCCATCAAACGTCATGCAAAATGTGCAGAAAGTTTTCTCCATATGCTCAAAACCAAAAGTGAAGCAGTGTTCTTCACAAACTAACCCTTGGATGTGTGTACATCTACAGGCGCAAATGGTTGAGTATATTTGTGGACTCTCCTAGCAGTGCCATTGGGCAAAAACTGATGCTGTTTAATTTAGTTGTCAAGCTTTGCTGTGGGAGGATGGAGTGGGTTTGTGGGCAAGGTTTGCTTTAGCAGGGGGGCCTCAGGGATGGCTTCTGTGAGAAGCCCCCATCTCCAGTGGATCCAAGGCTGGCCAAGGCATTAGCAGCAGTGTTAACATCTGTGGGATCATGTGTCTAAGAAGGAGAAAAAAGCCTCCTCAAGAGAGAGGAGTGGGGATATGTGAGAGGAACAGCTCTGCAGAACCCAGGTCAGTGAGGAAGGAGGAGCTGATGCTCCAGGTGCTGGAGCAGAGATTCCTTTGCAAGCCTGTGTTGCAGCCCATGGTGAGATCTCCCAGTGAAAATTCATTTAAACTAAAGCCCCCTTAGTGCACTTTGTGTTTTCCAGAGCACTTGACATGAAAAAATGCATTAGAAAGCCGGACTGGTGGGTGTTAATTTTGCACTTCTCAAACCAGAGATGGATTATTAGATATAGCTGGAGTCTTTATGCTAACACTTAAATGCTGAATTCCCAGAAAAGCTGACATGTTAATACTTACATGCAAAAAGTCTCATTGCTCAAGGGTTCACTTGTTTCATCAGTGATTTCTATTGCAAATACTCAGTCTCCCGTGAACCAAACCAGAATTGTCACCTGAAAATTTCTGTCTGTGGTGAATAAATAAACCCTGGCTGCTTGTTTATAATGGGATAATCAGCAATGCCATTTCTGGTCAGTGCTCTAAAAAAAAAGTCCAACTGAATATAAGAAAAAATGCTTGGAATTGGCCCAATTTTGAGTTACAAAAAATAGACACATATATAGAAAAGGACTTTTTACACAGACTTTTGAAGTGCTGCTTCAAATTTAAAGGTATATTAACTGATTTAATGTTCTAACTCTAACTGAGGTTTTGTCTGGAAGAACTTTGTAGCAGGCACAGTGGTATCAGATGAAAATGGAGGTGCTTCTCTGTAATATGTTTATTACCTTTGAATGAAGCACAACTGATGGTTTGGTCACAGAAGCTGCCAGAGGGCAGCTTGCTTTAACGAGGAGTAAACAACCAGTGACTTTTCAAGGTAACAGTGAACCTGAGGGTGCAGTTACACTTCAGCTTAAGCTGATTTAGGTGATTAGTTTTTTACCAGCAAACTGTCCTGAACCTGCTCTCTGTAGGAAGCCGTAAACTGGCCTTGCTGCTGGGGACTGCACTGGGAGAAGGGATGGAGTGGGACAGCAGCAGTCCCATCTTACACCACTTTAAGATGTCATGAAGGCTAATCCTGACAAGAACAGTGCAGATTTCTTATAAATCTCTGAAATTCTTGTTCAGATTAGGAATGCTGAGTGATTTGTGTTATTGTATATGTTTGATTTTAATTGGGCCATTTCACCTCTTTTCCCCCTCCAATTTCACCAGCACAAGCTTGCAGTGTGCAGCAGCTGGTTTTTATGCTGCAGTCTCCAGACACAGGTGTATGCTACCTTCAATATTTCAGATGAAATTTAACCAGGGATACATCCATGACTGCTTTAAACTGCAGAAGGGAAGCTGAAGGAATAACCTTCAGTTAGCTATGCAGAGCAGAGAGCTGGGCAGCAGTTCTGGTGTAGTAACAAAAATTGTTTGGATGTTTCCAACTAAAATTTTATTTATTTTTACCTCACTGCAGCTAGTTTTACAGATGTGAGCAGTATGAAAGCAAATATGCTTGCAGTTAACAGCTGTTAAGCTTTAGGCACATTGCTTCAAGTGAAATGTGCATCTGCTTAAGAGTTCCTTCTATTTCAGTAAACTAAATCCACCTCAAATAAACCAGAGAAAGTTTTCTAGGCCCAAACCAGTCCCTGGTCATCTGCAGAACACCAGACATACCTTCACAGAGGGAGGAATTCACGTTATTTGCTGGGCAAAGGCAGTGTAGATGGTCCAAAGAAGAAAACCAGCTATCAAAACATGGCAGGTGCTAGGCAAGGTCATTATGGTAAAATAGATTGTTTTGTCCCAGATTTTTAATTGTGAACAATCTAGTTGCAGATAATCAAAGATTATTTTTACAGCAGTGCCATCTGTGGAGGCCCTAAAGTTGAAGGTGTCTATTTGCCATTAAAACTAATACATCTATTTTGGTAGAAAAAGAAATTATTCTGAATTAAAAGGTGCATTGCAGATATGGTTTTTTCCAAGCTTTTTGGAGAAAGGCATGTAGAGATTCTTCTGTTAAGTGAAGAGTTTTATTTGGTGCCCCAGTGAGCTCTCAGCTGAAGCAAGACCTAACAGTGGTTGCAAATCAGCCTCAGAGCAGTGGGTGGAACCCAGGCAGTCACATGTGCACAGAAATTAGCACTGCTATGGGAGGAATCTGTTTCCAACTGCTTCACCACATTTAGCATCATTTGGAGGGACTCCACCACCTGGTTCAGCAGAAATCTTGAGCCCAAGAGCATTAGTCTTAATGCCAGTTATGATGCTGCCTGGCCAAAAGGCACAAGCAGGAATGGGATTGCTCTGTGAACCTCTGTAATGGTGTGGTACCCACACAGGATGAGACACAGCAGCCACAGTGCCCTCCTCACATTATTAAAACGTCACTTACCAAACCAGCAATGCACCTCTGGAAATGAGATTATTCAGGAAATACTGCTGCTTGAGAAGGGAGAGACTTGGCCTCCAGCCTGGTGCTGAGCTGACCCCAGGCAGCCAGGTGGCTGCTGATGGCCACACACTCCAGCATATGGCATTGAGCTTTGTGGGAGCATCAGCAGTCTCTGCATTCATAATGCTTTTAATTAGCACAGTGGAAAAATGAGCAAAACCAGCATCAAAGTGAGAATAAGTGAAACAGTAAAAGCTTCTGTGACATATAAAGCATGTAAAACAGTTACATTTTAGGCTGGTAATTATTGTCTTCTGGTGATTGAAATATTTAGACCAGAAAAATTCCACTCAAATAAAAGTAACTATCTATTCATGAAGGATAACAAGTAAAGCATCCTGAGACAGACTTAAATATGATCTCTTGCAGTCTCAGGGGCTCAGTTGTTTTCTGACCTGTCCAGAGACAACCTGGAGTCCAAATCCTCTACTGGCATGAGCTGGGGAGAGGGACCAGCTTGCTCTGTTGTTGTTTCCAAGTTCAGCAATCCTGCAATGCCTTTCTCAGCAGAAGGAGTTTGAAGCTCTGGCCAGCACATGCTGTAATCAGCAGCCTGTGTACTGGTTGCCTTTCAGGTGGACAGGGAGCCCTACTTTTAATTTGAAGCATGTTTAATTCCTCCAGATCACGATGCAAAAGGTATCAGAGTGATACCTTTTGAGAGAGGTCAATCTTCAGCTATTTCCTCCAGCTTGGTTTGAAACTTCCTTTGGTCAGCACTCTCACCTGCATGGAGAAAGGCAAAAAGCTGCTCTTAAGTATGACAAATTTACTTATTCCATGACTGAAATAATGAATTCACAAAGCAAAATCATTATAAATAATTAAGCTTGGCTGCATTATCATACAAACTAAGATTATTGGTGTATTATTTTGCTACAAAGAATTAAGCTTGTATTTCTTGTGGCATATAAGTCTTATAAACATTTCTTGCTTAGTAAATAACAGTGGAAATGAGTCCTACTCTTCTGGTATGTCATTTTCCTTTGTGCTAACAGGCAATTAAAGTGTTACGACATTGACAACCTCTCACTGTTCTCCACTCTGCCAGCATTGACTGCAACCTTGAAACAATAACATTCAAACCTAAAAAATTTTCTGGCTGATGTTGCATGACATGAAGTGTGTGTTTTTATTTGCATGACTGCATAGGTGTAATAAAGTTCCCGCTTTAATGGACTTGTGCAAATACCTCTCAGAGGGTGCTAAATTACTTTTCAAATCAAATTTTGTTCCACACTGGAGTGGGATCTCAGAAAAGAGTATGCTTGTTGAAATTTGTTCCAAACCTAATTAAAGGTACTAGAGAATCAGTGCTGAGAGAATCTGCCAGGCGTCTTGATGATGTGATCAGAGACAGTGAAATAAAATTGCCGTACTGCCCTAATCATTATCCTTCCCTTTCTTTCCCTGTTTTCCCGTTTATATATTTTCCAGGTGCGGTTAGAGTGGCCAACAGACCTGACAGTGAACCCTCTGGACAACTCCCTGTATGTCCTGGACAACAACATCGTGCTGCAGATCTCCGAGAGCCGGCGCGTGCGGATCATCGCGGGGCGCCCCATCCACTGCCAGGTGCCCGGCATCGACCATTTCCTGGTGAGCAAGGTGGCCATCCACTCCACCCTGGAGTCCGCCCGCGCCATCGCCGTGTCCCACAGCGGCGTCCTCTACATCGCCGAGACCGACGAGAGGAAAATCAACCGCATCCAGCAGGTCACCACCAACGGGGAGATCTCCGTCATTGCTGGAGCCCCGTCGGATTGTGACTGCAAGATTGATCCCAATTGTGATTGTTTTTCAGGTAAGGAGGTGATTTTTATTTCCTGTCTGTCATCTGTGGAGGGTTCTCTGATAAAGCTGCAGATCAGCAAAGTAACAAGGGGAGGGAGGGACAAGCAGTGATTGGGTTTCCTTGGAAAGCCCAAAACCTAATCAGCGGGTCTTCAGGAATTTAATCCATTCACTGCTGAGATGTGAGTCTTCCATTGCCACTGGAGGAACTTCAGGATGGTGCTAGCTTTTTCTCTTTTGATGCAGTGATTACACACTGTTCAGAATTACTTGCAGGTCTGCCTTGCTGTGTCATTTGTCAAGGCTGCATTTGCCCCTGTTGAAGGTGGTACCAAATTGCACCTAAATGCTACTGGAACAGGCAGCCCTGCTTAGCAAGAGATTTCATATCAAGTGCAAAACACCAGCTTATGCCTTCTCATCACTCATGTCATACTGCACCACCAGCAAAATGGTGCAAACATATACTGTGCAGAATTCCTTTCTCTTTGTGTGTTTGAAACTGGAGTTAGTTCCAGGCCTGCGGTGCACTGCTGGACATTGTCAGCAGCACAACCACTCTCCCCTGCATGCACCAAAACAGAGTTTGGCTCTTTTATTTCATAAAACTCAATGGGACAAAGGGCAGCATTCCCATACAGAGGTGTGCAGTATGTTGCCATCTTGTCATCTCTAAGAACTGAACATGTTCAGCTCCATAACAATGTCATCATAATTCTTAAGCCTCTCATTTCAAGTAAAAGGTTAATTACTGACAGGAAAACATTAAGTATGTCAAGAACAGAGAGGAAAAAATGCAAATGGTCTTCCACAGAAGGTGGGTTACTGACCCAGCTTTGTGATGATAATCAAAGGCTCCTGTGCATTGCCAGGTGCTGCCAGCTTTAGTGGCTGCAGGACACCAGTGAGGAACAGAATCCTGGACAGGATTCCTATTGAGGAAAAGTAGTCTCAGTGCTGAAAAAAGAAAAAAACTGGCAAATATAATGATTGTGCCAGCCTGGTTTGGTGAAAGGCAGGGTCAGCTTGGCAGAAGGATCCACTGACTTTTCCATTTCCAAGGAAGCCAATAGGCTCGAGAAGACCAATAGGGTGTGCTCAAACACTCCAGCAATTTCTTCACTCAGTCAGGAGAAGTAGAGGAATACACACAGTAATGTGGTTTTCCCTAAGAGTGAGGTTTAATATGCTTTCTTGCTATTTACAGGAAATCCTGCTCATGTAAACTCATTTTGATAGACACATACAGACCATGATAATGCAAAAATCCTTTTGAAACCTTAAATGACACAAATCAAGTAAATTGTCAAGAGATATTGAAAGGGATTGTTTCTCAAGGCACCTTTTGGCTACTGTTGTGATTTTGTTTTCCTGCAGTGTTGAGTTTTTAATAAATATAAACTAATCTTTCTTTCAGTGTCATTTTAGCTGAATTTTCTTTTTGTTTACAACAAAATTCTACTTTAACAACACGCCAACAGACAGTAAGTAGGGAATGAAACTTCAGGTATCACAGTCTTTTCTTTCACAATTCTGCATTAAAGCTTTCCTGAACAGCAGGGTTTGGGACTCAGCAAAAATGCTGTGAATTAGATAATTTATATTCCTGTTTGTCTTCACTGAGACTAATTTAGAATTGCACCAACCTTAGATAATAGGGATTTA
Organism: Zonotrichia albicollis; assembly: GCF_047830755.1. Lineage (NCBI taxonomy): Eukaryota > Metazoa > Chordata > Aves > Passeriformes > Passerellidae > Zonotrichia > Zonotrichia albicollis. The sequence continues at coordinate 11,026,385 of NC_133832.1, forward strand.
ATTAGTTGGAAGAGGATATTGTTTTATTGACCTGTAAATGATACTGCAGAGAAGCAGCCTGTCAGGCTTAAGAAGATCAGCTTAACAAGGGCATTAGAGATTGCTAAAATTCCCATTTCTCCTCCAGGTGATGGTGGATATGCCAAAGATGCAAAGCTGAAAGCACCTTCCTCCCTAGCAGTGTCTCCTGACGACACGCTGTACGTGGCAGACCTGGGCAACGTGCGCATCCGCGCCGTGAGCCGCAACCGGGCGCACCTCAGCAACTCCAGCCTGTACGAGATCGCCTCGCCCGCCGACCAGGAGCTCTACCAGTTCACCATCAACGGCACCCACCTGCACACGCTCAACCTCATCACCAGGGACTACATCTACAACTTCTCCTACAGCGGCGACGGGGACGTGGCCACCATCACCAGCAGCAACGGGAACTCGGTGCACGTCCGCAGGGACACCAGCGGGCTGCCCCTCTGGGTGGTGGTGCCGGGGGGCCAGGTCTACTGGCTCACCATCAGCAGCAATGGGGTCCTGAAAAGGGTCTATGCCCAAGGCTACAACCTGGCCCTGATGACATATCCTGGAAACACGGGGCTCTTAGCAACCAAGAGCGATGAGAACGGATGGACAACTGTGTATGAGTAAGTCCACGACACTAAATGCCTGCTGCAAGGAGTCCTGTTTTATGGGGACTGAAACTTATATATGAGCAGTAAAACTTTCTTAGACAGTTCTAGCCATTTAAAAAGACACCCTGCTACTAACACTGTGTGAGACAGGACAAGCAGTGCTGTTGCACAAGCTTTTAAAATGAAGCACTGCTGTTTCTTAGGGGCCTAAACCTGTCATATGTAAAATCTCTGTGCACAGTGCCTGTTAAGTGCAGCAGAAATTGCCTGAAATTACACTTCATTTGCACTTTCTTGTTAGGAATCTGTTTCTCTAAATGAAAATATGAGATTTTTTTTTTGTAGCTTAAGTGGTACAGGCAAGTTGTGATATGAATCAGGAATTTGCAAAATTTCTGAAGACAGCAAAAAGGGGAAAATTAGCATACTCACCAGAGAACGGGGTATTGCGAAGGAAATTGAGCATCTCAGTGGAAGGAATATCCAAAGACACGAGTGAGCTTGTCTCTACCAGCAGGGGAGAAAGATATTTAATAATAGCAAATGGATATGTAATAGCAAAAGGCTGTATATAAGGGGAGATGGAAAGGCTTCATAAACAAGACCACTGACAGAACTTCTAAAAAGCAAGACAAGATAATTCAAGATGGAGTCAGGACACCCCAGTCTGAGAACAACCCAAGAGAAAGTTCATTTTTTATTTACAAAGTGGTGCCTTGTATCAGGATTTCTCATTATTTGTAATTAATTGTCATAATCCTTGTTTGAGGATTCAGCAAGTGCTGGATGAAAATCCTGTCCCTAGTTCAGAGTCCTTAAGGAAGATAATGGTATCTATTTTCTGTGGAGCATATGAGTTCATGGTCAAAAACTAAAATGAAACCCATCTAGGTGAGATTGGAACAAAAAACACATTGATAAGAAGTGAGTTACTGCCTGAGTCACCTGGAGAGGTGGTCGAGTCCCTGTCATTACAGGTTTTTAGAATTATAATTTCTTCAAATGAAAGTAGGATAAAAGCAGCGAAAATGCTGCCTAGTGTGTGAGGGTTTTTATTCAACAGGATGTTTCTTCATCCTGTTCCCTATTATTCTGCCAAAGACTAAATTAATAGGGTGGCCATAAGTATAAGCCATTAGAGAGGGCCTTTTTTCACTCTTCCTGGGAAAACAAAAGCATACAGGATCTTCCTGGTTCAGTTATCATTATCAAACATCTGTTGATGGAAATTTCAACTCCCTTGCAACAGCACAAGCTCTCTGATACCCTGGTGCTGTTCAAACACTGATCAGAGTCACCTTTTATAAACAGAACTGACTGTAAATGTATGTATGCTTGTTTTTAATAATTTCAGTGCTGAGTTGGCCATTTATATCCCCACTTGATGATGATGTCAGTCCGTACCACAGACCAGTGACACTTTCAAAGAACCTTTACAGTAACTCCATGTCTATTAAAATGCTGAACAGGCCTTGTAGCAGGGCCTTGATTGTTAGAGCATGGGAGAGAGATTATTTTTAGTCATGTGCCTTTCAGTCCTGGCATTCCTACTCTCAGTGTCCCACTGACATTGAGCATAAACCATTTCACACTATTGCTCTTGCTATACTATTGCTTGTTCCTCTTTTTAAAGTAGGGCTGAAAGATCTTTTAAAGGACTTTACCTGCTTGCAAGTGCCTCCTGCAGTATGTAGTATAGATTTAGTCATTAAGAAGTACCTGTAGCTTGGGAGGATTTATATGATGTATATGATTAACTCAAGGAAACTTTGCTAAATTAAAGAGTTTTACATACTTTCCCAGCTTTAACTACAGGCTGGGTAACACTGTCCTCACCAATGCTTCAAGTTGTCCAGGATTTGCATGGCCACACACTCCTGCCAGCCTACATCAGTCAGGGAAAACTAACAGAATTACAACTTTAGCATTGCAAAAACAGCAACAAAATTAAATAATGTCAATTAAATAAAATAATGTGATTAATATTTATATTCAATCCAATATATTAAATAATTTTCATAATACATTACAAATTCCTCAATGACTGAAATGCAGAATGTCTGCTCCAGTCAGAGACACAGTGGGCTGTAATCACATTTGTGCTGAATAGTTGTGCCTTCAGGAGATGCTGCTCACCTGCTACCATGAATAGGTCATTGGCTGTGATGGCCTTGGTTATCTTTTACCCAGATACTGTTTTCCAGGGAGGTCACATTCTGTACTGACAGCCAATTTCAGTTTGAAGATTAGAATTTTTTGAAGGGTTTATATGAATTGCTTGGGAGCACTATGAGAATGTAGCATTGGAACTAAGAGCAACTTTCAAATTGTTTGAAATCATCTTTGGTGCTTAAGCTAGATTTGCATTCCCATCCAAAAGTTCAACCCGTGGCACTGTCAAGCTGAAATAGGGATGAGTTAGTTTAACAACACCTATCACACATACTTGGGAATATGAGCAAAGATAATGAGCTGTTCAGAACATCTACCTTTATGTCAGATTCACTCGCAGAGGGAAATTATTAAGAGGTAGAAAACCACCTACAAAAGTACTTGTCATCCATCTACTCTAATCTGATGGAATTGAAGTGCTGAAAGAGCTCTTGCATACAATTATAGCTAATGTACAATTTTAAGTCATCTAGATTTCTTTTAATATTGTGTCATTAAAGCTGTAAAAGGGAGGGGAAGCACTGGTCCTCTGTTAAATCAAGGACAAGAAAATACCTGCAAGAAACAACTCTGAAAAAATTAATTAGACTGCTTTCCCTTTGAAATGATATAACTCTTAACTGTGCTACACATAGAAATGCAAATGGATTGTGAAGCAATATCCCCATGTGTGCATTTCAAATACTAGTGAGCACTTCCTCATGTGAGTACTGAAATCAATGCAATTATTTGCATGATTAAATGGTCACTGACATGATTAACAGTGGCATAACTGAGCCCCAAATTAACATTAAGAAATATGTCATGATTCCACCCCTATTAGTATGGGTAGGACATTGCAGGAGCTGAGTCCCAGTGTGCTGCTATTCATCATGTGGAAGGTGACAGAACCTGTCCTCAGAGGGCTGAGTTTCTTGGAGCAATCTGGAAGGGAATAAAACCCTTTAGATGATCATGGTGTGGCATCAATACTGAGACACTGTTCTGAGTGTCCTCCTGAAGTCAGTGGGCCCATCCACAGGAGTGAGAGGCCTCTGGCATGTGCTGGGTCTCATTACCAGTCAGCACTTTCTGGCCAGCCAGGCAGGAACAGGTTATCCCATTTTCAGCTAGACAGGGAGTTTTGTATTTCAGCAGCTGCACCATCAGCAGCCAAACTGGATCCTTAGTGAAGATGGATCCCATGTCTTGAACACAAGTACATTGCAATAAACCAGCTGTATTTGCACCTTAAAAATGCAGTTTTGGGGGATTTTCTGTGGTACAGTAGCAAATCAAAATAACCTACCAAGCTGTCACACCTGTTTGATCAAGCAGTAAATGAAATATAGCTGCCTGATGTTCGTGGAGTTTTCTAATGATGAAAAGTAGTGATCTGAGTCAATTTTAGTCCCTGCCTGTGGCACCCAGTCAACTTGCACAGAACCATCGTAAGGGGAGAATGTAAATAAGTCACACAATAAGGGCAGTGAGAGGTGAAAAGGAGAGAGATTATTTTGAATTTATAATTTGATAAATTTTAACTTATCTGTTAAAAAACCACAAGATGGTCACTAGTTCATTCTCTGGTGTTTGTTTGGAAAATAGCAACTCTATTTTTCTTTCTTAATATTGGAGGGAAGATAAAAAGATCCTGATATTTTTTCATCAATACTTCTTGTGACATATAGATTTTGTCTGACTAATTGGTGGCAAGTAAAGATCCTAGAGAAATTATGCCAATACCTGAAAGGGAAGAACAAAGGCAGATCATCTGCTGGTGTGAATTGGAGCTTCATTGGCAACAGTGTAGTTCTGCCAGCTGATGTACTGGTTTGGTCTGTGAGGGGAGACAACTAATAAAACATGAAAACTTAATTATGCTTTCATACCTGCACAATAAGTTTCTCTTTTATGAAGATGAGTTGGTTTTGCTCATGCAAATACTCTGCAATATCAGTGAGTTGTCTTAGGTGAATAAAAACACGTCAGCATCAATAAGATTTTTAAGATGTGAAGCATTATTACGAAACAATATCAAGCACCAAGCAATGCTTTGTGCTGATTTCTGTGTGAACCATCAGAAAGAAGAAATATGTTGATAGAACTGAAATGACCTGTTAGAAATGCTGCTTCAGAGCTCTGGAATTAATTATTGACTTTTTGGTAACATGGCCTGATTCACAATCAAGTACCTTGAGCTGCAAGAATTTCTTTAGCACTGATGAAGTTTAGGTGAACTGAAATGTAGTGCTCTGGATTCTAGGTGAGAAGCTCCTGCTGATTTAAGTAGACCCATGGGAAACAAAACACAAGAGCAAAACCCATGTAGGCAACTTATTTCCTGCAGATTTCAATCTAATTTTATCACTGTTGTTACGCCTTGGGTCCCCTTTTTGCATTCACCACTCATATTATGTGCTTCACACATCTGTGACAAAAGGCAGCTTTTAAGCGTTGCAGAAGGTAAGAACTGGTTTTGTTTAATTTTATGGGTATGAAAATGCAGTTTTAGGGTGAGTTGGATGCCTGACCACCGAGTGACCTCCAGTGGCCTCACTCCTGCATCGCAGCCCACTGGGGAGGCCCCAGCCAGCTGTGAGCAGCACAGAAAGCTCTGGCAGGGGCTGAGTGATGTAGGTAGCATCTCGCAGTATTCACACTTGTATCTGATCCAGCACCTCTGAAAGAGACTCCTAGCAGGAATTCAGACTAGGTACTGAATGCATTTTGAGTGACTAAATGGAGCAGTTTTTACCTTTTTACTGACTGCGCAGTGTTGACAATGCTTCCTACTTCTTTCACTATTTTTTCTGGTTTTACGAGTATCTACATGACAACAGGGGTGTATTTTGATGGCTCTTTAACATCATTTTGCAGGTATGACTCTGATGGCCACCTGACCAATGCAACCTTCCCGACAGGGGAAGTCAGCAGCTTCCACAGCGATGTTGAAAAACTGACACGAGTGGAACTTGATACTTCCAACAGGGAGAATGTGATCACAGCCACAAACTTCTCAGCTACCTCTACAATATATACTTTAAAGCAAGGTATTAAAAGCATTTCTGTTATTTCTTCCCTAATCACTAGACATTACTGCATTTTTCACTGTCAGCCAGAAAAAAAAAAACACTTTAGATTTAGTTCATTTGTTTCTTCCATGTTTCAGCACCAACAGCTGCAATTCTGCTGGGCTACCAGTTAGAAAAAGCCACAAGTGAATTCTTCTTCTGCTAGAAGAATTCCATGCATAAACCTAATTATTGAAATCTCTGATGTCTCCAGGCTTTACATGCTACTTTCTCCTGCAGTATTTGGAGAACTTGAACTAACTTGCAATACACTGAGCTTTGTTATTTTCAGAAATACTTCCCAGAAGAATGACAGGTTCCACTGACATTTTAGCACTGAAATGCTGCCTTTGGCTAATACTGTGTATTCTTCCTGGTAGTTCTGTGACCTGATGACAGCACTTGTAGAAAAGGGGAGAATGTGGCCCATCTCTGCTAGTGGCTACCTCGGGGATTAGTTTTTGACTCTACCCCTGTAGACACCACAGTATTTCCCTGGTAATATCATATATCTCAAAAAAACCCTGCTTTCTGCCTAATAGAAGTGTGCCAGTGTCCTCCTGCAGATTTTGCAGATTTATCACCGGAGTTCTGGGTTTACATAGTTTAATCGATCTGGGGTCTTTTGTCCTTGTTGGGTTTTTTTGTTGTCAATGGATTACTCAGGCTTTGAGAGAGCAGGTGCTGGGAAATAGCTCTCTGATGTCTTTCCAGGTCTGCTGTAAAAAAGCTCTGTAATTGAGCTCATCACAGAACTTTTCTTTCTCTCAAGTTTTGATCTACAAGAAAAAACTAGGAAGAACTCGCCTCAAAAGATACCGATGCATTTCTCTTTACTATTGTGTGGTAGAGACAGCACTGCATAAATAGAAATAATTATATTGTTCTGTCACCTGCTAAGCTTTGTCCAAGTGACTCCATCTGCTCTCTGCACCGTCTGCTGCCTGATCTGTCTGTCCTTAAATCTGAAACTCTTCAAAGTTGTTAAATTATCAAAGTCTGTGTCAGGAAAGTGCTTGCACACAACAGGCAGTGCCAGAAATTAACAGCTATAGTTATTATTGTATGTGTCTCATAAATTCATATAATTTACATGTTTACATATCTCTGAAAAACTAGCACAAAGCACCCTGTGAACAGCCAGTCAGATGTGATATCCTTACATCCAATTATCTTTACTTTCTGGTATACCCTACTGTTTTCCTTGTATTAGTATCTCAAGAGCTGGACCAGTTACTTCCATGTGGACTGGCTTTAAAAAAAGGATACTTTGGATACTCCCTAGCTGGAGTGAGTTCAGTCTCATTGTAAGGGTGAGACTTCTGTTTTGTATGTTAGCACTAAACTCAGGCTCATGTTGGTGTTCCTCCTGCAGCTGAGCTGCAGGAACCTCCATATCCCAGCCTGAGCAGATGCCAGCGTGGCCCAGCTCTGCCTGCAGAGGAGGCATGGCACTGCCCAGGCAAGGGAAAGGAGCTTCAGTGTCTGGTGCCTTCATTTACTCTCAGTGGAGACCTGCTCTGAACCCTCCACACACTTCTGGTAGTTCTGGGGAGAAGAGGGAGGCTGTGCTGGGTCACCCCAGCTCCCTTAACAGCCCTCTGTGGCACAGTCCTGAGCCCCTGGAGCTGCTCACTGTGCCACCACTGCTGATCCATTTGTTTTTCTGGCCACAGTCACTTCCCAGTTGTTCTGTTGCACCACAAGCTTCAGCCTTGTGTCTGATCGTCCCTGTGCCTCAGCCCTGGGTCCTGCTGCTAATGGGGAAGAGTAAAAGCTTTTTGTACAGTGACACAGAGAAAATGGGAGACTGGCTGTCAGCCTAGATATTTGGAAACCAGCTTTCTTGTTTGACCTCAGATACTCTTGCAGTTGTTCAAGCTGTACATTTTCCTGTTTCCTGCAACATGCTAAGATCATCACAATATTGATGGTCAGTACTCAGCTTATGGTTTTACACATTTTTAAGCTGAAAGCAAAAATCCTTTATTCCTGCTGTGGAAAACCTTCATGATGGAAATCATCAGGCCAAATGTAATAAAAAGCTCTTCACACTTGGGAAGGTCTGGAGGTTACAGCTTGCAAAACTCACACTGTGGTTGGGGCTCAGCTGTCTGTAACCTCCCTGGGTTACAAACTGAGCCCTGCTGTGCCTAAAATTTGGTTTATAAATCTGGAGATCTGCACTTCTCTCTGTTCCCTGATTTTTGTTGTTTTTTGACAGATAACACACAGAACATCTACAGGATCAGCCCAGATGGGTCCCTGAGAGTCACCTTTGCCAGTGGAATGGAAATCACTCTGAACACAGAACCTCACATTCTAGCAGGGGTTGTCAGCCCCACGCTGGGGAAGTGCAATATCTCCCTTCCTGGAGAGCATAACTCAAATCTCATTGAATGGAGGCAAAGGAGGGAGCAGACCAAAGGCAATATCTCTACATTTGAGAGAAGGCTAAGGGTAAGGCTTCCTCTTGTGTAAGTGTAGAGTTCCCTTTGAAAGCCATTGAAGTAAAATCATGTTGAAATGTTATACTTCATAAGAATGAAAATTTTGTATCAGTGGTGGGCCCAGCCATGAATTTCAAAACCAAACTCCTCCAACAGTTTCAGGGATGTTTGATCTCTGTTTGATTTTGATTGTAAGATTTGACCTCAAGACATAATTAGTTCTTTTCTTCCCATTCTTTTTCAACTAAGAACTTAATTATGGCTTTGGAAGAAGCTGTGAGCAAAGGACCATGCACAGTTACCCTGGCACAGCAGCAAAGTTGGAGCCACATTTTGCACCTCTCAGATCTATCAACCCTTTTTATTCTGGGGGAGCTGAGGGGTGCCAGCGCTGCCCAGGGCAGAGCCTCTTGCAGGACACACTTTGGGTGTCTTTCCTTGGACTCAGAGTGATGTGGAGCCTCCCTGTGTATCCAGACAGGCTGTGTATTTAATTCTGCCCTCTCCCACATGCTCTGAAACCCCCAGCTCCCTCTGGCTGGGTTACACCACAGCTCCAAGAAAGACTTGCTTTAACATTGCATCGTTGGTTTATTTTTACCTGTGAGTACAATGACAGATGGTCAACATTTAGCATTTAATTACATAACACCATGGCTCAAAGAGATTGCTACTTTGCTAAACAGGTTTTTTATTAAATCAGTTGTGGTTTTCACATGAATACCACTTAAAATGCCTGTACCAATTGTACAACTGGGAATTTTTGCCTTAAAAATATTGTGTTATTGACTACAACCTTTCTGGATAGGAATTATGTCTGAAGATACACCTGTTAGCTCTGAAAATATAGAGATGGTTATTAAAATCCCTGGATTGTCAAAACCACCAAAATCAAAACCATCTCATTTTGATTATGAGATACTATAGATTTTTTTTAAGTGTACCATCTGTTTGCTTTTGAACTGCTCAATCAAAAATACAAGACTTGGAAGATCTGGCCAGACTGGGCACTGTATGTAAAACACCTGTTTGAAAGGGCATTGTTGAGATTTGACAGTCACAGTTACTTTTTAGGATCTTGCAAGCAGGCAAAAGCTTCTTTTAGTTCTTGCCCACCTCCTGCCTCCTTCCTCTCCAAATGAGTGTGAGCCCTGTCTGGGGAGGGAGCTGAACTTAGCACTGTGACAAACATGTTAAGATTTGGGCAGGATCCAAACTGTGCTTCCTTGGCTCATGTTGCCTATTTAGTTGGAGGCTTTCTGTGTGACTTTGTGCTTAAATAACAGTACGGCACATTGTTCTACAAGAATCTTATGTAAAAAGATGGTAAACAGAAAGGATTTAATCAGTCATCTATTCTGCTTACATTTCCAGGGACTGGTTGTTCATCACAATTCTGTTTAATACAACCACTTAATCTTGCAGAGTTTCTCCATTATGCAGTTTGTATTTTCTATTGTTGAAATTGACTGCAGTTTCTTTTGCATTTTCACTTGTTTCTATGTGATCTTTAACACTGCCTGGCAAAAAACAAAAAAAAACAAAAAAAAAACAAAAAAAAAAAAAAAAAAAAAAAAAAGGAAATTTACAAATTGGTCAGGATTAAATGAATTCTGGCTGGAGACATAAGTTGTTCATTGAAATATTGCAACACTGAGGGTATCCAGAGGTCAACTGATTGACCTGCCTTTGGAATAGGCTGTTGGTGGACAAAACCACTCATGTATTCCTCCTCCTTCCCCTTCACTTTCATCCAGAGAGAGGATGGAAGGTGAAAGACAAGCATAAGAATAATTTTGGTATGCTTATGTCTTTTACTCTTTGTCCTTCTAAAGTATGCACTAACAAAAGAGCTCTTGAGAACATTGCCTTCTTATTTCTGTAAGCTGTGCCTTTTTATACCTACCCAAGATCAAGAGCACTTAGGAATTGTCCCCTGCCTGCTCAAAAGGACAAGCCAGGTGCCTGTATTGCTGTCCTGGCTGTACCGAGCTCTAGGATTGTTGTTCTGAGAGCTGTAGGGAAACCTGGTGGGACAGCACAGGTTCCTCTAAAAGGAGGGTTTTAGAGTGGAAAGGAGGAGAAATGTTAGAATTATAGAATCATTTATATTTGAAAAGACCTCTAAGATCATCAAGTCCAATTGTATTCTGCACAAAGGAGCCACCATGTAAATAGGCACAAGAGAAAGGGACAGAGGGACTGCTGAGGCTGGTAAGACCACGAAGAAGAACTTTGGAGAATAGCAGAAATATCTGGATCCTGGAGTTCATCTGTAGCGCTGAGATGCCTGCATGGTATGCTGGTGGAATGGAGTCACTGGAGATGGAAGGAGCTGGAACAGTAGAGCAAAGGAATCTACCCAGACACGGCTCTCTTTTCTTGGTGGTTATAGGAAATGCAGCACAGCAGGAACAACAGAAACATCCTATAGTGTGTTTGGAACAGTATACCGAATAATGAAATGGATTTAGGGCTTGCTGTGGACAGATCCTTGAGTACTGCTGGGAAAAAAAATTGTATCATTGAAAGTCATTATGCTGGATGAGATTCTGGACAGACCTTCTGAAAACTTTTAGTGAGTTATATTTTTAAAATAAAGTATTTAAATACTTAATATGCCATGCCTGGCACAATAGGAAGTGTGTTAGAAAGCTTGCAATGTAGGGCAGAAAGAACTGTGCTGAACTTTGAAAATACATGTAAAGAAAAGCTCTGGGGACTGGAGCAGTTCTCAATGGAAATGAACAGACTTGCAGGAGCCCTCAGTTAAAGAAAAAACAGCACAATGGAAGAGTTTTCTAAGAGAGAAAAAATAGCATAGAAATGAGGTATAAAGATGTTACTTAGAAATCAGTCCTGATACCATCAGTGAAACAAATGGCTTTGACTGCTAAAAGGTATAAATTAGAAGGCAGGTAGCTGGGGATGAGATAAAGGATAACCTACTTGAAGAGAAGAAAGAGAATAAAGCTTTTCCTTATCTGCCTGGTCCTAACTTTTTAATTCTAATAGCAATTAGCAACACTCTTGAAAGCATGTGACTCTATTAGTTTTATTTCCAGTTTTGGAAAGAGGCCACTGTTAGCATGTTCTGAATAAGGCTGGAAATATTGGGTTTTAAAAGATTGGATTTCTGCATGGTGTGAATTCCCTGCTCTGGAGATAGGACAGAAGTTAACTGAAATGCTGGAACAGTCATCTAACTTTATCTCAGGGTCTAAATCAATGTGGGAAACAGAAATTAACCACAGGTTTCCTTTAAGTGAAGAACTGCTTGCCCCAGCACTTCCTGAACATATATAAAACACTCTGTGGGCATGTATGCATTTTATATTAATAATAAATCTATGTACAATCAGGCATTTTAACATCAATCTTAATCTAGCAAGACTTCTTTTTTATCAATTGAACTGCTATTTTAATTGACTTCTAAAAATGAAGCAAAGACTGCTGTTAAATCTGATGAGCACGATGCATAGTAATACACTGATTAGAATGCAGCTCTGCTCCCTCCTGACTTTTGCATAACTTGAGGAACGTGGCATTGGATGCAGTCCAGGTTTTATAACTGAATGTCTACAAAATTGAAAATTGAATGCTTGGTCAGTCCTAATTTTTTCTCTTTTTTTAAATTTTTTTTTAATAACAACAACAAAAGTAACTCACTGGCCTCAGTTCAAAAGTCCTGCAGACTCAGGCTTTGACAACCATGTTCGTTATTGCACTTAGCAAATGATCTCTCTTTATTTACCAGTCTTACAGCAAATTCTAAAGATGGGACCAAGTCCTCTGCCAGGGTGTATGAGTTTGCATTGGCTCAAACCAAAACACAGACAAGGAAAGAATGCAATTATCTCATCTGGCTTACATATCAGGCAGGGTGGAAATTAAACCAAAGAAGTGCACGTTTATGTGATACTTACACTGCAAAATTTCTAGGTAAAAACTAGCGGAAGTAGTCAACAAATGTTTAAAAAATATAAAATAAATATATCTTTTTAGGTACTTCTGACATTACTGAAATCAGCTGAATTTTCTCCCTGTTTTCATTAGCTGGTATTCCAACCTGACATTGCTTTCAGGTACCAGTTTTCTGGCTCGTAGCAGAGCACAAGCTCCAGCCACTCTCAGGGGGTCCTTGCTATGGTTTATCTGTCTTGGAGGAGGCATCTCATGAAGCCACTGGGATTTGAAATCAGCTTGTCAATAGCAGCATTGAGATGAGTCCTCCTACCCATTTATGATCCTGTCTTGCTTTGAGAACGGTGTTAAGCTTCACTTTAATAGAAGAAAGTAAACAAATGGGACATAAAATGTGCAATGTAAGGAAAGTATTTTAACCTTATTTTAACTCTGTGAGTTTTCAATTACTGCTGCTTTCCACTTCACTGCTAATTCTGCCTCTCTTTGGTTTTCATTCTTATTTTTTGTATAGTCTCTGAAATTCAGATTGCAAGCAATTTGTTTTCAAGGCTCTTCTTTCTCCTAACTGCATTCTACAATGATAGTAATAGCAATAATAACATTAAACATGTACATGGAACAGAAATGAATAAGACACAGGGTATGCCTCCTGCTTGCTTTTAATTTATTTTTCCACCAAGAAAAAATAAAATTTCAGAAATTTGAAGAAGTTTGCTAAAAAATATATTAAACCATCAGTCTGTATACAAGCAAATGTAGTTGAACTGAGCATCACATTTTACTTGGGCTCCTTAACTATCATTAGAGCATAAATTGTAATAGTTACAGCAGTCTACAGGGGTATATAGGTATTTTACAGCTATTGTAAATGAACACTATTAAAGTTAGACATGTGTGTATATAAAACTCCAGAAATGGTAGTTGAAGAAAGAACACCTGCTTTTCTAGATACTGTGATTATTTTGTATCTAAAAACAAAACAAAAAAGAAATGTTCATTCTAATCACATCTTGAATTATTAACCAAGATTTATTAACCCTTTACTCCATGGCTGTGCCTCCAGGTCTCAGAGAGGAGCAAGCACAGAGCCCCACTCTGTGCTGACACCTGCACTGGCATTGTCTGTGCTGTCAGGAAGTCATTCATGGGAACAGAGTGTTCAGATGAAATGTGGTAGATTAATGCAACAAGCACATTGGGCATTGATCTGAAAAAGACATGTCAATGAACAATATTTTATGGTTCCTTAAATTGTTTATCAGATTTAAATGGTGTTTAATAGAGACTTCCCAGTGACTGAATGATCTAAAGATGCCATCCTGTAAAGATGATGATAGCACTGGATAAATGTATTTTGTCTTCATGAGTCTGACTCAGTTCTGAACTTGATTTCAGATTGAGCACTGGGCTGTGTCCCACCTGTCAGACACAGCAGTTGCTGCTCCCAGATGTGGTGAGAGCAGCAAGGAGCATGGCCAGTACCGGTACCAGCCAGTGCTGCTGGCTCTGAGAGTCTGGGGGGAGGTGGCTTTGTGAGGACACTGCTGAGCAGGGTCAGCTCTGCCCTTTGCAGCACCAGCATGTGCTGTGAGGGCTGTCCCAGAGCACCAGCTGACCTGTCAGTGTTAACAGAATTCAAGAGAGGATGCGAGATAGTAGATCTTTCTTAGTGTGTGGATTTAACTACACATCTCTGGCTGGAATCAAGAATTTAATCCACAGCTGAGAAGAAAGAAGAAAAATTCAGGAAAAGGTGAGAACAGAGGTGAGGGTTTATACCATGGAAACATCTTGTAATGCCAAATATAGTAATACTGAGTGCAAGGAACAATTTTCCCGTTTCTCATCTGAATCTTTCCTCTTTTCTTGTCTTCACTAAGGCCCAACTCACAAAGTTAAAGCATTGCTCACTTTGATTAGGGCTGACAGAGACCTGTCAGCCTTGTGTCCTTACTGTACTGTACCTCTGTGTTTAGACCCACAACAGAAACCTGCTCTCCATTGACTTTGACCACGTGACCAGAACAGGGAAGATTTATGATGATCATCGGAAATTCACTCTTCGGATCATGTACGACCAAACAGGACGCCCCATTTTGTGGTCCCCCATCAGCAAGTACAATGAGGTCAATATCACTTATTCCCACTCTGGATTGGTCACCTACATCCAAAGAGGAACCTGGACTGAGAAAATGGAGTATGATGCAAGTGGGAACATCGTCTCCAGAACATGGGCAGATGGTAAAATATGGAGTTACACATATCTAGAAAAGGTAAATTATTTTAAAAGTGGGGTTTGTGCCAAGGCAAAAAAATTTGGGGTTTATTATATTTATTTTCAATATTGTATTTCTTTATTATATTTATTATATAATTTTTGAGCTATGTTGCTAATGCTGCCTCTTGCAAGAGTATTTAAGACTTTTAAAACAGAAAATGCATAGAATTACATAACTAGATAAAAATGTCTCTGGATATGCTCAGACGTACATATCTATCACCTGCTCAAACCTGACACAGTTTAGTTCTGAAGAAAGTTATCAGCACCTCAGGCTTGTTTAATTGGTAAATCAAAACAACTTTTCAGTCTCAGTCCAAGTTCAAGTGAACAAAAGACACCCTAACTGCTGAAAATCAAGTTGCTGCTCTGGATAACAGTCAGAAAGATAACAGTCCTGAAAGAGAACTTTTTCTCCCCACAAACAGTTCTTTCAAGCCAAAATTAGGAACCCGTGAGCACAAGCTTACGTGTTCAATGTTGTATTTTAAACAAGGGATTGATCCTCTGAGAAAGCTTACTGCAGTATTTATGGGGGCCATTCTGGGAAGAAATACTGATATGAAATTATTTATTGCTCTGCTTTTGTGGTGACTTTGCATCTAAATTCCCTGAATATTGTAAGTTCCATCTATGTCTAGAGGCAATGGTCACAAAACATGGAGGTAAATATTGTACAAACCAAGGAGGACCATCTTCATCTGTAATAGCATTTTGTTTGGTCTTGTCTTTCAAAACCAGAAAGCCAGTCTGTATTTTTAAAGCTTTCAGAACTCAGTGCAAACTCATATTCAAAGTTTTTTAAATAGCAGCATCTTGGACTATCCAGTATACCCAGAGTTAGCAGAACATTTTCTCTGAACCTGTAAACCACAGGAAAAGGCTATGGGGGGTGTGGGGCAGAAGAGGTAACGTTGATAGGAGGAAATCCACACAGGAAATCCAGTGACTTTGAAGTTACTTGTATATTAAAGGGTTCCAAATGTGTACTTCTAAGATAAACTCTGCTGTACTTATTTTTAATGTATTTAAGATCCTCAAAAAACTTAAACCTAACCCAGTGAAAAAAAATTATCAAGACTGGAAAATGCATAGAAATGTGATTCCTTCTTGTCTGCATGCAGTGTGGTTCTTGCATGTGTTAACAAGATGGGCAAACCCCAGGAGCTTCAGAAGTTTGTTTCAGATAAATTTGTCAGGGCTTTTTTTGTCTGTATGCTCTTTAGGAAATTACAAGTAAACAGGCATTTTCTACAGCTTTCAAATATTTGGGCAATGTGCCTTTTGGAGGAATCTTTTACTTTTTTCTTTGGACCTAATGGACTGTAATTTTGGAAAGATGTATGCTTCTTATCTTTCCAAACCACTTCGTTTGTTCTTACTTTATGATGAGATTATAAATAAAGTCATATAACTTAACACTGTTATTCTAGAATTCTACACAAAAGGCCAAATCCTGATCTTGTAGAAGCAGTGGCAAAAGCTTACTGGTTCAGGTAGCAGCTTGGGTAATGCAGTAACTTGTCATTAAAATTATGGAAAGTCATTCACACCATGGACAATAATCTCCCAGCTATTTAATGTACTTCCGTGACTGTTGTTTCTTGTGCCAAAGAAAGATTAATTCACTGTCAAAATTAGACATTGAAATATAACTTTGTGGCTTCATTAAAGTCAATAACTCATTGTGTTAATTATGTAATGATTGCTAAAGGTTTTCTGAAGCCTTGTAAGATCCAATAATTCCTTACATTAAAAAAAAATCAATTCTATAGGTCGCTTCCAATTCATAGTTATTTAATTCTTCATTTTTATCACTAGATGAGTTAATTGTACACCTTCAAAAATCTCTGCCCCTTAGAAAATTAGCTCAAATAAATAAGATATTAAAAAGCACTATGACATTAGCATTGTAAATAATTCTTACTGATGAGATTCAGTTCCTCTTGTTTGGTCACTTTCCTCAATTAGTAAAAACTGTTATCTCCTGAATACTCCAAACTCACTTTCAAAATCTGGCAGACAAAACAGATGAGTGTCTGTGTATGTCTGTTGGACAGAAATGACATCTAGTGGTGATGCTCAGCATTTGTCTATTCCCAGCAGAGCCCCCAGTAATTGGCCACTGGCTGTTTGTCTTGATACACCATACGGCATCAATCATTATGTGGTTGACCAGGCTCTGGTTGCTTTAATAAAATGACAGATTTTTGGATGTTTTATGAGCTACCCTCTGAAATCCTTTAAAACAATTAGAACCCAATTTGTGCAGTGTTGAAAAATCTATTGTAATGTTATTAGGATGAATTGGGAATTAATTTTTTTTTCTTTATGGTATCCTCTAATAGGCTTGAGAGGATACTCAGCCTCCAGCCCTTGTACTGTCTATCTTTTTATTATCCTGGACAATAGTGAAAAAGCCAAAGCACTTTTACAAAGTGCTGTAAAAATGGTACGCAGGGGCACTAAAGTTATATTGGGGATGTTTCTGATATTGTTATTCATACTCTGTCAATGGCAGACAGCTTAAAAACAGGCACGGGAGCAGTATATAGAGAGAGGCGTCACAGCAGGGCTAGGAGAGAGTTCAGCCAGTGGTTTACTGCAGACTGGAGACTCTTGACTGAAGGTGGAAACAAAACAAACACGGTGCATGTTGGAAATGGTTGGTGGAGCAGCAGTAAAGTGATAGAAAAGGCTGGGTGTGAAGGTCTGCCGTCACCAGTTGGCAGAGGGGGAGCTGGAGTGCCATATGTTGGTGCTCTCTGGCTGCTGTACAGGTGACAGATGTCTTTTGCCAAGGGCAGGAAGAGACACATCTTGGGCAGGCAGGGAGCTGGGGGTGCACAGAGGATGGCCAAGGCTGAGCCTATCTCTGCCCCTTTGAATGGGCAGTTGGTTTATTTGTTAGAGAAAAATGGCTGAGGGCCAGTGTTACTTAACACACTGCAGGGCTGATCTTAACGTGTTTTCTTCCCAGAGAAGATTTTTGAGCTTAGAGGGGAAAAGATCCTAGTTTTCTGATTTCTTTCCCTAATACTCTATGACAAAGGATTCATGCTGTTCCATGTAAGGCTTTGTTTTGTGCGATGTCTCAGTCCTGCAGATGCCTGACAAATTTGCTTATGTGCCTGGTAGGTTTGAGCTGTGGGCTAAGAGCTGGGCAGTGTTGGTGCTCCAGCACAGCTCAGACAAGGCAAGGAATGTGCAGTGCTCTGGTCCAGCCAAGCCACTTACTAGAGCTGGGGCAAGGTGACAAAGCTCCCCATAGATTTTCAGTCTGTGTTTTCAATATCTTTGTTTCAACAGTGACTGTTCACCTGCCAGCTTGTGATCTGTGACACTGTGACTTTCCATGGTGGGTGAGAAGGCATACAGAACCCAAACTTTAATTATCAATAGAAAAAATCTGATGTGCTTTCACATTCATCTGCCAGATTTCATTAATGAGCCACAATTAACCAACACAGGGCAAATACCAAGTACCTGTACAGAAATTATAGTCTT
The DNA here is from genome assembly GCF_047830755.1 of Zonotrichia albicollis. Taxonomy (NCBI): domain Eukaryota; kingdom Metazoa; phylum Chordata; class Aves; order Passeriformes; family Passerellidae; genus Zonotrichia; species Zonotrichia albicollis. The sequence goes on from NC_133832.1 coordinate 11,044,398, forward strand.
TGTAAACATTAAAAATAAGCAACAGAAGTAGTCACACCAAAGAATCTGCAGAGTATTTTCATCCATCTGTAGGCATGGAGATATTATGAACTCTGGGGCCATGTAGATATACAGGAAAAGGGCTAGGTCTGTGCTGGAGATAAGCAGAATGCCAATAAAAGCTAAACACCTTGTACATGCACAAAATCTCCCCGTTTTTGCTTCCTGAGAGGATGCCCTAAATATTTCAAAGCGACATAGCAAGTCAGCATGAGGCTGAAATGCTACTGAGAGCCACATCTGCCTTCCAGTTTGGAGGCCCTTACGTCTAGACTTGCTATGATTCTCCTCCTGTTTTGTACCACCTTGCTGGCCAGGTCTCCTGGAGCCGAAAGCTTCACTTGGAATTGTACAAACAGTAAGAGCAAACTACGAGAGTGAGTGGTTGTTTCAGCATTTCCGTAGGCTGCAGGCTCTCCCTGGCCGGCTCCCCAAGTGCCTGGTGCCCTCTGACTGTGCTGTTGCTGTTTGCTTGCAGTCGGTGATGCTCCTGCTGCACAGCCAGCGGCGCTACATCTTCGAGTACGACCAGTCGGAGTCGCTGCAGTCGGTGACGATGCCCAGCATGGTGCGCCACGCGCTGCAGACCATGCTGTCCGTGGGCTACTACCGCAACATCTACACCCCGCCCGACAGCGGCGCCGCCTTCGTGCAGGACCTGGCCCGCGACGGGCGGCTGCTGCAGACCCTGTACCCCGGCACGGGCCGCAGGGTCCTCTACAAGTACACCAAACAGTCCCGGCTCTCCGAGATCCTCTACGACACCACGCAAGTCACCTTCACTTACGAGGAGTCTTCTGGGGTTATTAAAACAATACATTTAATGCATGATGGGTTCATCTGTACCATCAGATACAGGCAAACAGGTTTGTCTAAGTGTGGCTGCTTTGCTAAAGTTTTTCTCTCCTCGTTCCTCATTCACAACACCCTGATCTTGCACTTACCTGGCATGAAATTCCATTATTTTTATGTTTACAATTTCTTATATTTTACGTTTCGCTAGAAAAATATGTGTGTATATCTCTGTGTCTGTGTCCATAGGTGTAAATAGCTGTCCCACTTGAAATACAGTTTTCTTTTTATTGCTTGGTGTGGAATAGCTCTTAGGATGTTTTGTTGGTTTTATTCCTCTGTGTGGATATTTGCTAAATACTAAATCAAGTTGGTTTATTGTTTGTATTTTCAAGTTTCCCTGTTTGCACCGTAATATAATATAAATTCAGAAGAGCTGCTTACATGAGGAAGGAAATCACCATGTGAAATAATTTTAGTTTAGAATTATCTTGTAAGTAAATAGAAATCATAATTATGAATAAAACAGCATTCACTTAAACAAATATTAATAAAATATAAATAACTTGTAGAGCAAGCATTAATGAAGGTTTGTGAGAGAACAATCTAACATATTCTTAGTTAATGGTATTTTCTGAGACAGCTAAGGAGTAGTAAGCCTAAAGAGCATACCTGAGGTCATATCCTGTCTGACCTAGATCTGTAGGATAAAGTAAACCAGGCACATAATTCTTGTTTTTCCTCTTTCCCATGTTTGTTTTGGACAGGTCCACTTATTGGTCGCCAAATCTTCAGGTTTAGTGAAGAAGGGCTTGTAAATGCCAGATTTGACTACAGCTATAACAACTTCCGTGTCACCAGCATGCAGGCCATGATCAACGAGACGCCCCTCCCCATAGATCTGTACCGTTACGTCGATGTTTCTGGCAGGACTGAACAATTTGGGAAATTCAGTGTCATTAATTACGATTTAAATCAAGTGATAACCACCACTGTGATGAAGCATACCAAAATCTTCAGTGCCAATGGTCAGGTGATAGAAGTTCAGTATGAAATTCTCAAGTCTATTGCTTACTGGATGACCATCCAGTATGATAACATGGGTCGCATGGTGATCTGTGACATACGTGTGGGGGTAGATGCCAACATAACGAGGTATTTTTACGAATATGATGCTGATGGTCAGCTCCAGACTGTGTCTGTGAATGATAAAACCCAGTGGCGCTACAGCTACGACCTTAATGGCAACATCAACTTGCTGAGCCACGGGAACAGCGCGCGCCTCACTCCTCTGAGATACGACCTGAGAGATCGCATTACCAGGCTTGGGGAAATTCAGTATAAAATGGACGAAGATGGTTTTCTCAGGCAAAGAGGCAATGAGATCTTCGAGTACAACTCTAATGGTTTGCTGAACAAAGCCTATAACAAAGTGTCTGGCTGGACTGTGCAATACTGTTATGATGGTCTTGGAAGACGAGTTGCAAGCAAATCAAGCCTAGGACAACACTTACAGTTCTTTTATGCTGATCTCTCCAACCCAATAAGAGTTACTCACTTATACAATCACACTAGCTCAGAAATAACATCCCTATATTATGATCTGCAAGGTCATCTCATTGCAATGGAATTAAGCAGTGGAGAAGAATATTATGTTGCTTGCGATAACACTGGGACGCCTCTAGCTGTGTTTAGCAGTCGAGGCCAAGTCATAAAAGAAATTTTGTACACCCCTTACGGAGAGATCTACCAGGACACCAATCCAGACTTTGAGGTTATCATTGGTTTTCATGGAGGACTCTATGATCCTCTTACTAAATTAGTCCATCTGGGGCAGCGGGACTATGACGTCATTGCTGGTCGGTGGACGACACCAAATCATCGTATATGGAAGCATCTGAATGCTGTCCCACAACCATTTAATCTCTACTCGTTTGAAAATAATTACCCAGTTGGCAAAATCCAAGACGTTGCTAAGTATACAACAGGTAAAAGTACCCTGTCTCTCATGAAAATGCCTCTAACAAAAATAAAACTTCCTCTTGAATTGTAGTATGGATTCAACATTCCGGAAATCTTTTGCATACAAAAAGTCTCTAATCTTAAATCTATTGAAGTAATTTATTTAATAGATTGCATCTTACTGAGCTTGATCTGTTTTCTCTAACATTTATGGTAACCAAGAAAATAATTAATAGCTGTTTCTGTTGCTTTTCTCAGTGCTAAAATAAGGGGAAGAATGGAAGCAGCCTAATTTGAATTTTTTCTATTACAAATAGATAGAAGGAGCACTATTGATTTTAGTATAGCTATGCTTTGTAACCAAATAATTTCTTTGCTAAAGTAAATGCTGTAGCTAGTGCAGGAAACATAAATTGATGTGAAATCATTATTTCTGCATAGCTGGAATTTCTACAGACAGCCCTCACTTTTTCTAGGATTTATGAGCCTTTTTGCCAGCATCTATTTCTTGTTTTGTAGACATTGGAAGTTGGCTAGAGCTGTTTGGTTTCCAGTTGCACAACGTGCTGCCTGGATTCCCAAAACCAGAGATAGAAGCTTTGGGGACAACATATGAACTTCTACAGCTTCAAACAAAAACCCAGGAGTGGGATCCTGGAAAGGTTAGTAAACATTGTCTTCAGCTGCTTTTAATACTAAATTAAGGAGTTTTAATAGAAAATATTCGATATCAAGGAAAAAACATGACTATATCTTTTAACGTATAAGGCAAAGCAATTTGTTTAAGAATGCTAGAAACTTTAATGTTGTCAATTATGTACTGTCATCAGAGTGGGGGAGAGGTTCAAGGAGAAGCTTTTAGCAACACAGTGAAGAAAATGTGCAGCTATTTATAGAGAAAATACCCAAATTTGAGGCACAGAATACACAAAAGAGTAAAAGTATTTGTTGTGAATATTGAAAAAAACCCACAGAAGATCTTGTGGAATTAAAAAACCAGAACAGCAGATTTTCATCTTTGTTAGCAAAGATGCCACAAGCACTGGAAAATCACTGAGGGCATAAACAGCTTTACAAGTCAGTAGCTCTGCATAATTATTGCAGGAAACAGAAATGCTGCTATGGATTTGTAAGGGGTCTGTAAATCTTAGCCTTACTCCAGGGCTTGTTTTCAGTAACAAAGAGCCAGACAGCAGCTATCAGAGTCCAGCAATCAATGTGACTGCAACAGGACCAACTGCCGATATTCTGAGCAGGCATTCGCATTCGGCATATGAGCATCTGTTAACAAAGAAACATGATTTTGCAAAGATGCCTTTCCTCTATTGTAGTCAGGAAAGAGATGCATAGAACATTTGAGAGCTCACATTCATGTTCCCAGCATTTAAGACAGTTAGCATTCACCAAGTGCAGAAGGCTGGAGGGTTGGAGCTCATGCCAGATGTGGAGCATGCCCATGGAAAATTATCACTGAGATGTTAAGCTTTTCCAAGGCACAGCAAGATGTAGTGATAGTGTTAAAAGACAAAGAGGGGCTTGGAGTGAGGTTTCTTCTAGCCTGTATGGGGAGCAAGATTGACAGATGTGATGTACTTGCCTATTGTTCTAGTGTCTCAAGACCTTCACAACCTGCTTTCCTTAAAGAATGGGCTATAAAAGTCATTACCACAGTTCTACAGAAGATGTAATTAAACACACAGAGACTAAGTAGAGCCACATGAAAGGACATGGCTTTGAATTCAGGTTTCCCTGAACTGTGAAGGGCTGAAAAAACAGCCATTAGACTAACAGTTCAAAGGGGAGGAAAAATAAAAAGAACAAATACAAAAATAGCATTTGTAATAAATAGATTGTTTGCATTTGTTTCCTAGAAATGAAGGAATCCAAGAGACAGAAAGCACTACCGTAAGCGATTAAAAAGCCTGTGCACATGTCCAGGTTCCAGCTGTGCACATTACTTTCCAAACAAATTGAAGAGCCATTCTAAGCAATTAAGAGATGAGTAGGGTGAGGTACCTTGCCTGCAAACTTGACTGATGTTTTCTTTTCCAGACTATCCTTGGTATTCAATGTGAGCTACAAAAGCAACTCCGAAACTTTATATCCTTAGACCAACTTCCTATGACGCCCAGGTATAGTGATGGCAAGTGTTCTGAAGGAGTGAAGCAACTGAGATTTGCAGCTGTTCCTTCAGTATTTGGAAAAGGCATCAAATTTGCTATAAAGGACGGTATAGTGACAGCTGACATTATCGGGGTGGCTAACGAGGACAGCCGGCGCATTGCTGCCATCCTCAACAACGCTCATTATCTGGAGAATCTGCATTTCACCATCGAGGGCCGGGACACCCATTACTTCATCAAGCTGGGCTCTTTGGAAGAAGATTTGGCCCTGATTGGCAGCACGGGCGGGCGCCGCATCCTGGAGAACGGCGTCAACGTGACGGTGTCGCAGATGACGTCGGTGATCAACGGCAGGACTAGACGCTTTGCCGACATCCAGCTGCAGCACGGCGCGCTCTGCTTCAACGTGCGCTACGGAACCACGGTGGAGGAGGAGAAGAACCATGTCCTGGAGATAGCCAGGCAGCGAGCCGTGGCTCAGGCCTGGACTAAGGAGCAGAGGCGGCTGCAGGAGGGGGAAGAAGGAATTCGGGCGTGGACAGATGGAGAGAAACAGCAGCTTTTAAGCACTGGGCGGGTACAAGGCTACGATGGATATTTTGTTTTATCTGTGGAGCAGTATCTCGAACTTTCTGACAGTGCCAATAATATTCACTTCATGAGACAGAGTGAAATAGGCAGAAGGTAACAAAGAAAATCTCTGCCTTTGCGTCACCAAAGACTGCCTGTTTTTAATCGTAAAATGGTTTATTGTATTGGTTTTTCTAGATCAGAACTCTGTATATATAAATATAGAGGAAAAAACATATCCAACTGCCTTTAAATGTGACAGAAGATGGTATTTTAATATCGTTTGTTTAACTCTTTGAGAGATGACAGTGACAATTTTTAGTTCTTGTGTGGCAGTATTCAAAAATTTCAGAAGCAGAGTCCTGCGAGCCGAGCGGCGCGACCTGCGCGCGAGGTGCCCAGGGTGACACCGCACAGCCCCGCGGGGTAGGGGCGAGCGCCACGTGCTCTGCCTTCTCCTAAAGAAACACAAGTTTTTTGTTGTTGTTGATTTAATAATTCACCAGTTATTTAAATGGTTACAGAGCCTGATTCTGCAACTCTTATTTACTGGGTGTCTTTTATCCCAGTGAGATCTCCCCTAAGTTCAAGGGATTGCATACAGAAACCAGACTGTGTATGGAAACTTTGCAGCTGCTCACCAACCCCACACATATTCCTCACAGTTAAAAGCAAAGGGATTTTCTAACCTGGGAAATCTGACTTGGGTTGGATTCAGTACGTACAAGGATGTTCCTATGGCCTTTGCTCAGCCATGGCCACCTGCCAGCTGCTCCATGCTGAACGTCACGTGTCCACCCGTGCATGTCAGGCCTCTCTCCCAGGGTTTTCCTCAGCACTGGGATATGCTGGGGTCTGGCGGCACACACAGAGCTGCCAGTCTGCTTGGTGGCACTGTGCTGGCCAGGCTTCAGCCAGAGATGGGGTGGCTAAAGCGGGCTCAGTGGGCACTGTAGTCTTCAGTAGGCCCTCCACTGGCAGGTGTGCTCCAGGCTGGGCTTTAACCCAGTGCTTTGGGGACACCCCAGCTGGGAGCCCTCACAGAGCAGTGTCAGGCCGTGCATCATCAGTCCTGTCCGTAGTCACTGGGCCAAGACTTGTCTTCACACAGATGATTTGGAAGGTGCAGTGTTGTTGGGTTCAGACATCACATTCATTTCATCTCAAATTAATAATCCTGTTGTAATACTCATTTTTTCGAGTCTGAAGAAGATTAGTGGGTTGGGAGTTGATGAACCTAAGTGTGGATAGTAAATATGTTGATAAACATAGAACATTTCGGGGATGACTCTTCACTTTTTAGCTCAATATCTAGAGCACATAGAAAAGCATTATATTGCATGGACAGAAATTTTTATTTCCCAAGGTAACATGCACTACTGGCACAGTTACTTCATAGCAGAGTAGGTGATCCTTCCTCCAGCTTGTCATTTTTATAAGACCTGATTTTCAGGAGGTGGGTCAGGCACACAGGGAGGGGGGGACAGGCAAGCAGCTTTCCAGAGGGATCTAGAAGTCTTGTTATAGAGCCTGTGTATCTCTAAGAGTGAAGTTATTGCACATTTCTTTCAGAACAAACGTAGTAAATATATTGAAACAATTTCTGCTCATATTTTCAGAAGCCAACCAAGTGCATTCTTTATCCTTCTGTCTTTTTTCCCCCCAGTTTTCTTTTTTTCCTTTGTTTTTGGGCAAGTGGAGCAGACTGTACCCAAGTTAGAGATGAGCCTGAATTGGCACCAGAGATCTGAGCCCCTCTCTGGGGTTTGAGCTCAGGTCTCAGCCTCAGCCCATTGCAGTCTCTTCCCAGATTCCTTTTGCTCCCCTGGGAGCCAGCGCAGCTTTTGGGGGTGCAGGATCAGGCTGAGGTGGAGCCTGGCCCCTGAAATCCTCATCTGTCCCCAGCCAGGGGGACCTGTGGACCAAAATCTGCACATACACATTGTGATCAGGCTCATCATTAACTAATGTACAGAACAGGGAGCTGGCGACATCCGGGTTTGACAGCTCCGATTTCTGTAATTTTCCATCAAATCACAGAGAATTTGAATACCTCCACACCAGCCTAAAAATGGACCTTCAAATCCTTGAGCCTCTAATACACTTTTAATCAATGGAAGAATAATTTATGAATTGTATATAGAGAGTGCATTCATAAATGTGATGATGTATTTTATCACTGATCCAAGATGTCAATATTAGAGTCTATTTTACTTATATTTTAAGCAATTATACTTTTTTGCAATTCACTAATGAGGATCATTTTCAAACTGCTTTAAATATCCGTTATAAACAAATATTTGGAGCTATTAGAGTTACCTTGAACAGTGCATTTCTAGTATGTAATACATATTTAGTTAGCTTGTGCCTTTAGTTTCTTAAAGTTATATTTGTATTATATGCAGGAAATGCACTTTGTATTACCTACAGCTGTGGTTTTTAATACTGCCTTGATTACTGTTGTTCTCATGTTATGCCAAAAGGTCAAAGAGTTAAATGTGTTAAAAGTTTGTCTTTGAAAGTAGATTTGGCATTTTCCCATTTCCTGGGTGCAGTCTAAGGTGCATTTTGAACAATATTTCTTATGAAAATATGGTTTCATTAAGAGTCACATGACATTACATGGCCCAGTTACACAAGCAAAAAAATGCCTTCGTCATAACAGTTTCTTAAATTTAGGAAACTAAATATAAATGTGTTGAGATGACAGTGCTCAAGAAACAAGTTATTGCTGAAGGAGCAAGCATGGGAGATTGAAGTCATATCACAGCTCCACATGGGCCAGCCAGCAGTGATTTGTGAGAACTACATGAACAAATAGCTTTGGACCGTCTTGTTCATCAACAACCTCAGATGGAGGCAGGGAATATTTCAGTCTCCATTTTTTCATTTTTTTTCTGAGTAGTTAGAGCAATTTCTCAGTGGGTTTGGGGTTTTTTAATATAGTTCTCCTTTTTCTTTTTTTTTTTTAATTTTGTATTTTGCACTATAACAAAGAGACCCAATTGAGAAAAAAGAAAAACAATAGCATGGAAATTTTTACTGTTATTTAGATCAGATAATTTGATGCTAGCATTCTGCACTGCAAACAAGGCTCTGAAAGAGGGAAAAATAAAATAAAATAATTAAAATAAAGTATAAAATAAATAAAAATAAAAATAAATAAAATCCACTATTGCACACTATCCTGTAGCAAAGTACCTACCATGAGAAATACATGCTATATTTTTTATGACCGCCAAACAAATAGCGTGTACAAGTAACATTTCCTTTGCTTTCATATTTATTTAGTAAATCTAGAACATTTCAAAGTTATAAATATATATATATAGATATCTATGTAGAACATAGCCAAATAAATATATATGAACTGGTCAATGTGCAAGTGGGTATACACACCTTGGCTCTTTGGCTTGAGCTCTCTGGTCTGATCCCTCAGCTGGCACTGGGCAGAGGTGGCCTCGTGCCCTGGCCGTGCTCTGGGGTCCCCCCTGCACCCCCTGCCCACGGAGCCCCCCAGGGCTGGGCAGGGGCAGCAGCTCCTCCAGGGTGAGCTGTTGGAAGCCAAGGTGCTGTTCCAGAAGGGAAAGTGGTTCAGCAGAGGAGCTCTGGTTCAGAGGAGACAGGCGGTGCCCGGGGTGTCCGTCCGTGTGTCCGGGCGTTCGCCGGGCGCGGGGACACCCGGGTGACACCGGCTCAGGCTGCACCAACAGCCCCAGGGCTTTGCCCATCAAACGCTGGCTGCTACGGAAACCTCTCCTTGATACAAAACATTACCAGGTGGAAAGCACCCTGACTGCCAGAGGAATCACTTCAGGCAGAAACTGGGAATGGTGGGGTTGGACTCGCTGTGGATTTGTCTGGGCATTTGTCACCTGCCATTATTTGTCTAAGGAAACGTGTTTGACAATTTCCAGTTTTTCCTTAGATCTCGTGGTGGACTTTAGCCTTTTAATAAATGTTAGTATATCAGATTGTGTCCTTGACAGTATTTTACTTGTATGAACCATGATAAAACATTAAAATCTTCATACTCTTCTGGCAGAAGTGTCAATAAACAAGAACGAGAAGCATAGCATACAATATATGTCAAAGTAATGTTCCTTTTTAGCTTTCTCATCAACAGTAAAAAATGTTTACAATGTATGCCAAGATCTTCACTTTCTGTCTAACACCAGTTAGAGGTTCTGATCTTACAGAAATTGTGTTATAATGGCCTCAGCCTCGTTGCTAGGAAACAATAGATCCCAATTTTTTTATTCCTGCTCTAACTCCTGTGCTGAATAGTGACTGGATACTGTACAGGTTTATGTTATATGGCTGCAGTTAAATGGTCTGATGCATTTTGCTCTGGGTTTCAGACCAGAAGCATGCATTTTCTACAAGAACATCCCAGCAACACACTGTAAATATTGAAAGTTAATATATTATGTGTCGATATTTGAAAAAGAAAGTACTTTGACTATTTCATTTTTAAAAAATAAAGGTGCAAACTTATGGCATGTGATGCTGTCTTTTATTTCATCGGTTTACATCAGTATTTGAGATATTCTGGTCATGTCAGTAAAAGGTACTTCCAAGAGCTAAATGAAAACTTCAGCCAATATTGATTGACTCAAAAGTTGGGGGCAGGATGTTGCTTAGCAAGATTTAATTTTCATTCTGATTCCCAAAGTTCATGCTTATAACTCTGCAGGTTTCACTGCAGGTGAAATCCCAGCCAGTTTCTGTGTAAAGGTTATTATATTTCATCAAAGGAAATGTGAGAGAGAAAAAATACTGCCTTAAATGCCTTTGCACTCCTGATAACAGTGTGAGTGAAGTCAATGTTGCTGGCAGTGTGAGTAGCAAAGTTTAAGTATCTGCATGTTCTTTAGAGCTGCCTCAAATAGATGATGATGAATGATTCTGTGTTCTCAAAAGTATGTGCCCAGGAAAATAAAACATTAAAAGCCCAGTACATGCAGCAGAGAGAAGGAGCACATGAATGGAGGGGCACAAGGAATGCATAAGGCTAAAGGAAAGGTTACATGGTGAAAAACCATGGAACAGCTGGGCTGGGTAGGAACCAAGCAGGAGGGCTGAGGCTGTGCTGGGTGGATGAGAAGGAAGTGATTCCAAAGGGGTGGGTGCTCCAGTAGAAAAGGGAAGAAAACCAGCCTGGGATATTGTATTGATTGAATGCTGCAGGAGGGCTGTCACAGGCACAGGCAGGGAGCAGGGGAGGCAAAGGCAGAGCTGAGAGGAGCAGCATTGTCTGTGCTGGGGAGGGGCCAGAACTGGGGCAGCACCGTGAGCTACAAAGCCACTTGCAGAGCTGGGGCTGTGGCAGCGAGGGGACGGGGCGGGAGGGCTGGCAGGGGAACAGAGCACAGTGAGGGACTGTGCCCTGTGGGGCTGCAGCCTGAAGGAGATGGTGGGAGGGAAGCAGCAGGCAATACTGACATCATGTGGGAAGTCATACCAACAAAATGCAGCTGCTGCTCTCTAAAAGGATCTGTAGCTCATGACACCTAAGTCATTGTAGGAAATCAATATAATTTCCAAATTACTGTTGCCATAACCAAGCATCTACTTCTTGTCTCACAGGCACCACCAGCTTCTCTCTGTTTCCACCTTGTTTAAGCCTACAGCAATTCCAGACACTTGGGTACCCAAAAGAAACAATACAAGCCTTTGTCTTAATAATTTACACTAGAAACTGAAACGACATTCTCAGCTTTAAACAGAAATGGCATCTTCTGGCCTATTTTATGTATTTTTCAGAAGAACAATGCACTTCTGGAGTCAACCACAGGCAAACCAGTTATCCTCAGCTGACTGCACTGCAAAGCGGCTGAGCAGCTGCTGCTTGTGTACTGCAGGTTTTCCACATGCAGCCTCAGCCTCGAGTCAAGAGGGGACAGTTCAATAGGAAACAGCCCCTGGGCAGAGTTCTTCCCACTGCATGCATCCCTACACGGTGCAATCATCTGCCAGGGATGATTCCCAGGCACACCTGTTCCTGCTCCCAGGAGAGGCCAGGTGAATGAGGGGTGTACACCCAGCACTCGGAAAGCAGAAGAGCTCCCTGGGAAGGCTGGGGCTGCACACACGCACTGCCAGCACCCAGCAGCTCAGCAGGCTTTGCAAAGCTGGAGAGGAACTGCCAGGGACCAGATGCTGCAGGCTCACAGCAGGCTGGGAAACCTTTAAGGCAGGGAGGAGAAGGGAAAGCTTCAATGGGCACAAGTGACAGCAAACCAGCCAGTGCATTTGCTGAGTTATGTAACGATAAAAAAAGCCTTTAAATATTTTACGAAAGAGAAAATCATGCTGGATCTGCCACTGTATGGCACTGTATTAAGGTAAGACTAATTTCAACCAACAAGCACACATACAAAAAAGGCACAGAGCAACACATGTACATGCAGTGTAAAATATGATGGGACAGTTCACTGTAGATGAAATTTGGCCTTCAATTAGACAGAAACAGAGTAATGAACTGAAAATGCCTCAACCACAACTTTGCAACATTGTTGCCCAGTAGTCCCTGTTAAGACCAGGCTGTTCATTTATTGCACTTATTCCTATTTACAAAAAATTTGAGCTTCCTAGAAAATCTTTTATTGTTTGCACTGTCTCACTCACACACTCAGAGGGAGTAAAAAGGTAAACATTTCAGCCTTATCAAATGTTACTTGGAGCATCCACCTCCACCTTGCTGCATCATGGACTTGCAGCCCACTTAGTTCTGTCATTGTTCACACCCAACTTGCCTTTAGTGAGGTGAAAACAAGGCAGGTGTGGGGCCTCTTGCTGTGCCACCAAGCTGCAGGTGACAGTGTCTGGTGAAATTCAGTCAGTTATGCTCTCCCTGAGTCTGTAGCCTGGCATTTCTGGAAAAAGCCTCTTTGTCTTAGGAAATAGTTTTAGCCTTCCAAGATCTGCAGAAGAGACATGTATAGGCATAAAACATAACCAGAGCAACCCAAAGGTGCCTATACAATGTTTAAGGGTTGTTTTTCTGTAATTACATATATTTTTGTAGACCATTTGTAATCACTGTTAGTCGTCTGCTTTGGAAGGGAGCATGTGAGACTCCCATTCTTTTGGTAGTCAGGACCATTCCTGTTTGTTGAAGCATGGCCATTGGTGGCACAAAACGGCCATCTGGAGCAGATGCATCCCCCTTGCACACAAGCAAGGCTGGGCCCTAGCTGGGGTCCCTCCAAAGCCCACAGGAACTCACACAAACCCACCTGGCAAAAACCCACCTAGAGATAGTCTGGACTGTGGACAGCAGTGCAACACAGCCCTGTCTCCTCAAACACAGCCCTGTCTCCTCAAACACAGCCCTGTCTCCTCAAACAAGAGGGCCATAGGACACCCAGACTGTTCAAAAGTGTTTCCTGCTGTCTGCCAGTCCATTAGCCCAGTGCCATCTCACTTGTTTCACCCCAAGTGCAAAAGGCACATCCTCTGAGTTCTCCAGTAGCCTCACCTAACTCTGCACAGCTGAATCCTCTGGATTCAAAACTCCCTCCAGGAGCCCAGCAGCAGCATGGAAACAGACAGAGAGGAAAAGAAAAGCTGTCATGCAAAAATAATTTATTTTTTTAACTTGTATGCAAGGATGGTTTGTTTCAAGTACAGGGAACACCTAAAAGCAAAGAACAAGGCTTTCCACTTCATTGGTGTTCTTGGTTACTCTGTGCATTACTTATGTTCTTGGTCATTGGTGAAAATTATGGATTTTGTTAGAGGGCAGAGCAACTGCTTTGATGGGAAATCAGTTATTGGGGATCCTCATGGTATCACATCTGGAATATCTTTAGGAACTGTATGAATGACAAACACACAGCCCATCCAAGGCAAGGACACTTTAATGTAAAAAATTCTCCTAAGGTTATGAAAGGAGACTTGCCCAATTCTGCATAAATGCCAACCAGAACAAAGCAAAGCAGGATTCAAAGTTAAGCAATGTAAAATTAATAACTAATTATTAATTAAGAACTGATCTTGAAGGGAGAAATGTTTTTACTTGACAGTACAAAGAGGGAAAAAAAGACATAAAGGATTTAGCAGTTCATAGGTTTTTATCCTCTCTTGGGAAAAACAAAAACAAAAAATATCCCACCCTAACTTCAAAGTACTCTGAAATCTAAACTTCTACATCTTAAGCAATAAATTCTATGAAATACACATTTCTGCAAATGTTACAAGAAAACTCACAGAGTTGTATTTACTATCATATAAATCATTCTGTTTTAAAGCATAGATTAGAGGAGATGCTGGAAGATGTGGTTATGTCACACTTGGGGAGACATCCTCAAGATGGCTGCAGGTGGAAGTCATAGCCTTCATTCCTCCCTAAGAGAAATAATCACAAACATTTGAACAGATGAACACTGTAAGCAAATGGACAGTCCAGAAGGGTCATACCTCCATGGGCAAGGGTGGTGGTGAGGGAAGGCAGCCATTGCTGCCCTAGCACTCAGGAATACATATTCAAAATCCATTTTCTTATCACATTGACAGGCCCTGTCTGTAATGAGCACCTGAGTGGCAACATTTCAAATTACACTATAGCAAAGTTAGTGACATTTTTGGCAATGTCACTCTGCTGGCCAGTTCAGGTCAAATATACAAGTAAGTCTAAGACCTCGATCCCTGCCACCATGGAGGGCTCTGCTCAGCTGCAGCCAAGGTTTCCTCCCCCCACCAGTACCTGAGGAGTAGTTGGCTTTCACGTGGTTGACAACTGGGTTCTGCAGGGGTGTTACAATGCCTTGGTTGGGTTTCTGGAAGGCTGAAATGAGGTTGTGCACTTTCCGAAAGAGCCTCCGGGGGACCCCGGGCGCCGTCTGCAAAGCCAGAGGGGGAGAGGTGAGGAGGGTGCTGGGCACCCTGTGCTGGCACACAGGCCTTGTGCTCAGAAATGCACACAGCTCCCAGGGAAGGAACCAGCCATGGATGTGAACCCCTGATGTGCCAGTTCCAGGTGAGTCAATGAGCCACACTGCTCTCTGCTTTCCCGGGGCCATCCCAGCCTTCCCACACTGAGCAGTTCCCAGCAGCATGGAGATAGAAAGGCGCAAGAGGGACAATTTCTTAATCACTACAAGAGAATCTCACACTAATTACCCACAGTCACCGGCCATACTAATTAGACAGACTTACAAGTGACCCTTTGCTGTTTCTGACCCTGACTTAATGTAGTCAGTGATTTAACCTCCTTACCAATAACTTTTTAGCCTGCATAAGTAAAATAGTTCCATCCTAGAAACACCAGTGAGAAAACCTAGAGAGCAGCCTGGGCTTACTATAGAGAGGGAGTCCTCACACCCCTAAATTCCAGCAAGGACACAGCATCTTTGCAAACCCTTCTTGGAGCATTCATTGTTGGCTTATGTGTTCATTGAGTATTCCTGTCTACTTCTTGTACAAAGACAGCAGCCAAATGTTACCTATTTATTAAAAGTGAGACTCTTTCTATCTCTCTACATTAGCAATTTTTCAAACAGTATTAAATGAAACTATGTGTGCTTTTAATCAAAAATCCAACATTTGTGTTAAATCCTTCAGGGCAGTCTTATAATAACTCCTCTTCACCGAAGTCAAGGGAGGACAAGCATGGGTCCTGCCAGCATAGTCCCACTCAGGGGACACTGCTCTCACCCAGCAGCTGTGAGCTACATTCAGCCTCCCTGGCACCAGCTGGAATCTTCACTCTGGCTGAGATTCCACAGCACTGTTTTAAATTCCCTACCTCATCCTTGAAAGATGGGTGTGATCTGAGCTTGCTCAGACTAACCAGCCACAGGGAAGGAAGCAGAAGCAGGAAAGGACCAGCTGCCTCTGGAGTCTGTTTTGGCTTGCAGGCACACTCTGTGGGGATCAGCTGGACCTAGGCTGCTGTGTCTAACAGCTGAAGCCAGCATGGTCTTAGGAACATTTACTTTAAAGTTTCTGTTCCATAAGGGAAGGGTTGGCATCATGGATCTGTAGCTAGAACCTTCTCCTGCAGAGGATGTACAGAGAAGCCTGGGCCTTCAGCACACATATGATGTGAAATTCGGGTAAGGTTTGCCTAAAATACAGCCAGGGAAAGCCCAAAAGCCACACATAGAGTGCCAGTGGAGGTCACAGGCCGGACATCATAGCAGGTCTATATAGCACCAGAAAACCTCACTGCAGAGGCTGATCCCATCTGGGGCTAGAGGAGGCTGCAGCCTCAGCCAGGGAATTACCCTCCACACAGGTGGAGTCCTGAAATCCTTCCATAGATAACAGTGCTTACCCTGGCAGGATGGGTGCACTGTCACCTTCACCCTGTCCTGAAAACTTCTGTCTTGGGCACTACAAATCCTAACCCGTACATCAACCTCCTGATGTCTGATAGAAAGAATTACTGGGCACTATTCCCAAGGGTCACATGGATAATTATCTACTCCACAGTAATGTCAGTCATTTCCATCCCCTGATCTGTTCAGAGTAACCCCAAGAACCAGTTTTGTGTTCCAGAATCACCTCTAATACAGTAATGGCCAAGGCATTATGCCTGTCTAGAAATTATATAATATTTGAAATAAATGTTCATTAACATACAAACAGAAAGCTAATTATGAATTAATACACAGAGTACATCCAAAGGGAAAAAAAAATCATAAAATAAATAGAGATTAACATCCCAATTTCATCAACCTAAATGTTGTCTGTATTACAAATAATGTTTTTGTGCACCCAAATTACCAGTTTCCCATCAGATGAGTGAAAATATATTTTGTATCAAGACTTGGCTGTATTTTGCACTAATGATGAATTGATCTGGATTAATGAATTAAAACTCTGTACATTGAAAATTATTTCTTTAATATTCTGACATTGATGGTACATAGGATAGACGGAAACAGATTGTGCTTGTCAAATTATAAAACCACAATATTTTTGCCATTTAAAATGATGCAAAATGATGCACTATTGCATTATGCAACAGCTGAAATGAAACAGGGAATTAATTTATGAGTTCTAGACTGTCAGAAGCGGCACCAAGACATCTTACTGATGGATGCACTCTAGATCGATTACCATCAATGAAAATCAGACTAGGCAGAAACATGAATAATTTGAATATATTTCATTAGATCTATAATCTATATCAAGCAGGATGTACAAATTTTCAGAAGGGAAAGGAGAAGTACACACCTCAGCACTCCAGGATCCAGCTTCTGTCTGGGACACTCTGTAGGTATAAACATAACCCTGATGCCTGTGGGGAAAAAAAAAAAAAAAAGGTATTTATTATTCATGTGTCCTGACAGTTTTCACAAGAACTACACTGTTATGTGAGAATTAGCTCATTTGCTAACTTTTCCTTAAAGATAAATTCAGCTCTAAAGGCTCTAGGTAGCTAAAAAACCACTGGATAGATGCAGTGTTAAATCTACTGGGTTTTTTTGGGATGAGAGGGACTGGTCTGACCCGGATCTAGTTTAGCAGTATTCAGTTATTTTAGGTTAAATGGTGTTGCTTCTATTCCTTCCTCAGCATTTTTATTAATTTTTTTCAGTGATGTCCTTTCACTGACACACACCAGAAACACTTTGCCTACAAAAAGAGAAGGTGTATTATTGACAGGTGGCATTACCGTTCTGTGACTTGCTTAAATCCAGATGTTAACAGCAGCAATTACTGTAATTTATTTGGAAAACTACACCTAAAAAAAGGACTTAAATCAATTACTCTTTGCTTTGCCCATATGTTCCCAACTTTCAAATACTGTCTCCAAAAAGAGACATATAAGGCTATGGAATCTTCCCTCTTTTAAAATCAAAGTCTTTGGGGAATTAGCCATAGACTATTAACACAAGGCACAACTCGTGCCAAAGTCACTCTTGCTTCTCTCACAAACCCAACTCAGTGAATGATTTACATGGTAGATTATTACACTAATATCCAAAAATTTAACTCAGAAACAATTAATAGAGGCTCCATGGGTACAGCATTAGTTTAGATGGTATCAGATAAGAAAGACTGTATTGAATTCAAGCAGCATTTGGATGGTGCTCTCAGGCACATGGTGTGATTCTTGGGATGTCCTCTGCTGTGCCAGGAATTGGACTCAATGATGGGACACCCACTGGGTCCCTTCTAACTCAGCATATCCTATTATTCTATGCTTCTGTTTCACACTACATACATTTACATGAATACACAGCAGGATTTGAAGGACCATTCCCTATTTTGCCATCAATTCTTATTCTTAAGAAAGCAGAAATATACTGTATTTACTTCCAGTTATGCATGACATTATAGCAGCTACTACAAAAATATGAGAAACCATCAGTGACACAGACATCATATGATTGCAATTACTCATGATCTGTGTCAAATTCCTGTTTAAAAGTCATTACAGCAACCTTTGCAAAGTGGTGGCTGGTATAATAGAAGGAAGTTGTTAAGAGCTGGCACTTTGCTACAACCCAGCAAAGTGGGAGCAAAATGCCTGTGATGATTTGAGAACTCTGCCCCCACCACTTGAGTCCCAGTGTGATTAGGCACAGAGGTGAAGGACACAAAGCCATCCCCTCCCACCCAGGCTGCTGCAAGGACAAGCTCCCTGTGCACAGCTGAGACACTGCCCTCCTCTCCTCAAGTATGGGAATGTGCCTGATAGTGCCCCACAATCACACCACAGCTTCATCCACCTCTTCATGCCTACCTAGAGAGCCTTCTCCCTGACTTTCTGTACACCACCAGACATGGAAAGCAGCTGGCCATGCTCACAGAAACCTAAGGAGGAAAACAGCCATCACTGGTTTTCCCCTCTTTTTTTCCCCAGCAAACTGCAGTCCATCAGGGATTTGGACCTTGGGAAGAAACATGAACAGGTTGCTGCTGTGGCTGCAGGAGGAGGGGAGAATGTGGAGCTGCTTTCCTGTCCATGCCATAGCACCATGGTCAGTGGTGTTTGAAGCCACAACTCAAGCCCAGTTGGCTAAAAGCACATTCCTCTAAGCCACTAGATTATGTATGTTCTTGTTCTGGGAACCCAGTGTCTCCCTTTAGGGCCCTCAGACAGTCTTGTACCATCTCTTCTTAAAGACTGACAGCTGGGCTTGTGTCATCAGCTTTCTATAACATTATGTTCACATGAATCTTTTATTTTAAATCACAAGGAGGTTTGCTGTACCTAAACATGTACAATACCAGCCAACACACAGTTACTGAAATGAGGATTTTACAGGCCATAATGTACTGGAAAATACCAGAGAGGTCCTGGCATTTTGTTCCATCTCTTTGAAGTGGGTATTTAACCTTTTACACAGTGATTTTTTTCAAGTCTCAAATCTGCCAGTATGATTCTACACATCTAAAACTCATTGTCTTGACTTCTATTTTCAGTATTACACTGTGCACAAGGATATGAGCAACCTGGTCTAGTGGGTGGCATCCCTGCCCACATCAGGACAAGCTGGAACTAGATGATTAGATGAACTAGGGGATGTTTAAAGTCCCTTCCAATCCAAGCCATTTTATGATCCTATGATTCTACTACCCTTACTTGATTCTTGGTTTTCCCAAAGGTTTTCCCAACTGCTTCAGTCTCTTTAAAATCTGATTTTTCCACAAACAGCACGGTTATCTGGAAAGTCCCTATTTGTTGTTTCTTTCACTGTTTTCTCTACATAAGAGGTTGCATGAGTTGAAGAGGTTGAGGGGCTGTGGTGCTGGTCTGACTCTGAGCTGTCTGTTGGCTCTCAGCACTATACCAGAAAGGTTTTCTAAGCAGAATGAATTGAAAAATAGAGGTCACATAAAATAATATTCAGTATTGAAGTATGGTGAGATACAATGCAGCTATCCTGCATTTTTCAAAATATCACACTGTAAAATATTTCAGCTGAGCACAGGGAAAGCACAAAGAATAGTTCAGATTAAAAGCCCATGAGGTTTGAAAAAGGAACAAGAATTTGAAAAGATGGATGCTTTGAGCCCAGTGTGGAGAATGGGAAGAGAATGACATTTTTATCACAGCTTCCTGAGGGACAAGTGAGAGCTCTCCACTCTCTTGGAAAATGTTCATGTTTCTCCCAGAGAAGGAAAGACTGAAAGGTCTGAGGGATTTTACTGTGCTTAAGTTGAAAAACACAATATTATCATCTGTTATTGGCTCTGAAGCCACCAGGAAAGCAAGACCCTGTGTAAATGGGAGATGACCTGGACATCCCCATCTGCCTCTGCAGAGGCAATGCACAAAGGAAGGAAGGAAGGTGAATTTTGTTCAGAGGATGCACTGCTAGATCTTCCCGTTGAACTACTTTCCATTGGGACCTTGGTCTCCACAAAATGAATTATAGCTCTTCTGATAAGTTCTCTCCCAATGAATGTGATCTTATCAAAACTTTCTGTCATGCAGCAGGAACTTACTTCATTACCACTTCAAAGAGTGTTTTACCTTCCATACTTAGTGATATGATTTTGGGTGAAGTTTACTGCTATATGGGCAAAAGCCACGCATGAGAAAGGTTTTTATGATTTAATCTACCTTACATGAACTAAGATCAGTGTGGGCTGAAGGAAGATCAAGGTGTTTTTCTTGAAAGAAAAATTATATACACAAACTAAAATTGAGATTGCAGAGGACATTACCTTCAAAAGAGTAAAGCATGTAAGACTGGAAAAAAGCAGGTGAAAAAATTCATTTACTGAAGCTTAAGTCTCAGGAAATGAGAATTTCCCCTGCTAAAGTGAGAGGACAGCTCAATTTTCTACATTTTCTCTCTTCAGAGCAGAAAAAAAGCTCCTAGAGAGACACAATGTTCCTATAGGTGGTGTGAGCTCAGGGAGCACTCTCAGTGACACTGGTGTATCAGCACATCTTGGAGGAGGACCAGTCCATGACACCCAGGTAAAGATTCACTGAGGGGCTCCCCCATTGCTTCACCTGTCCCAAGCACAGACACAGCCCCACTCACAACAGCAAAGCTCCTCTCTCCTGTCAGTGAAGCTCAGGGGAGAGAAATAATCATGAATTAATATCTTGATGAGGCTGTATAAGTTTTTGATCATAGGCAAAAAATACCAGAATGCTGGTGAGGGGAAGCAGAAAAGAGCCACTGCTGTAAGGACAATACCAGACAGCACTTATGAAACAGTGCTTTGGTCACTACTAATGACATTTTTGTGACATCTCACTTTTCTTTTGTCTCCATAGGGAAGGATATGTTATACCAGCTGGGAACTGCATTAACACAGGCTCTGTTTCAATACTTTCCCTTGGAAAACTTTTTCAAAGGAAAACCTAGAAAGAGTTGCTGTTACAGGAATACTTTATATTATAGGCTTCTTTTTTCTTTATAGCCAGATAATTCCTCCCAAAGAGTTACCAAGGCATCGTTCACAGATGACACACTGAAACACCATCTGTCTACGTGTCCTCTCCATTCCTCCTTTTTAGCTGTGATCAGACCTGTTAAAGCTGCATTTACTTTAACAGGTGAATGATTACAATCTTCTGCACCATTGAAATAGCCCGAGGACATTACATGCATGCTGCAGATTAAAATTAATGATGACATTTCAGCTGCATTGTATACTTTAACATCATTTCCAAATACTTTGCATCTCAGTTGGGAAATTTTTATTAAACTGATTTTTGTTCATTTCTGAGCCCAAAATTCAACACATTAAAAGGGAGAAAGACAGAGACAAGGGAAAGCCATGTCAGCAATAAATTACACCCATTTCTTCCTCTGTACGTATCTTTCTCTTCAGATGTCATTGTGTTAAGTCAATCAGCTCTTCTTACCTGGTACATTTACAACCTGACCTTACCTTGGGATTTCATTTTACAACATAGTTTAAGAACCAGACCATGGTGTAGCCTACAAACAATGGTTCTGAGCATTAGACTGCCCAGAGTCAGTTTCTTATAACTTTGCCACATTTCAGCATTTCAGACTGAAATTTCATTTCTTAGGTATTTGCCTCACCCTCATTTAGGGATGGAGAAGGCACAAGAGAACACGTTAGGCAAAACAGCGCTTTTCCCAATGTTTAAAAAAAAACAACCTTCTAATTGTCAGAGGAGGGGGTGCCTAGTTTTCAGAGTAAGACATACAATTTGTTTGAAAGAAGGTATATCTCTTGCTCTCTCTGAAAGCAGCAGTGGCTCTCTAGGCTGCAAGGGAAGCACCCTCTAAAGGTTGTTAGCAGTTGTAGCATCACCATGTCTGGCTATACCATGGGCACTCAGCCAAGCAGTGTCCAAATGCATGTGTGTTGCCTGGTCTAGATTAGTGAGATTCAAATCAGAAGGTAATTTAGTAATTGGGCGTCTTGGGCAGGAAGATTTGGATTAGGTGGGATGGATGTGGAAGGAAAGAAAAGGGGACCAATATCTACGCAAGCTGGGCAAGGAAACAGCACAAATATTGAACCCCTGACAGAAAGACTAAGTGAGTAAGGAAGGGGATATACAAAGGTAAAGTATGAGGGGGCTTGGTCAGGGAGAAGCACAAAATGCTGAAACAACCAGGAGCAGAAGATGGGTGTTTTGGAAGCCAAAGTTGTTTGAAATAAGGAAACAGACCTTAGCAATGCCAGCAAAGTCAGCAAGCTGTGCAGAGTAACATTGGGTAGCCTCAGAAGCCCTTCCCATGGCCCTTACACTGGGAACCCAAAGCTAGAGGGTACTGCAGGCCTGGGGCTGCTGTGTCACCTTTCTCTTCTGTGAAACAGAGCTAAACTCTCCATCTCTCAAGCAGAAACAATGCCTAGAAACCACTTAATGCTATGGAGAGGAGCAGCCCACTGCTCTGGAGAGGAGCCCTGCTGGGGACCCAAGGGGGCTCTGGAGCAGGAGTCAATGGCATGGAGCAGATGAGGACCAGAGCCAAGGCTGGAGCCACTTCTGCCCCACCACAGGCGTTTGATGTAGGTACAGATCAGCTCCTGAGTGCCCAGAGGAAACAACTTCAGGCAGTTTCCTGGTGGGCAGCCCTGGACAGGGAATGTGGGTGATGGCATGGGCACAACAGGAGATACAGAGGTGGGAGATGGCTACCACAAAGCCAAAACTCCTGAATTTAGGGGAATACACAGCAGTTCCTCAGGGCCTTTAAGCTTCTCCTCACTCTCTCCTAGAATTTGTATTTTCTTTTTGACAAACAGACTGATTCTCTCCTTATTTAGGTCGCAGCTAAGTACAGCAACTCAGAAATTACCACCCTTCAGCTAACTCAAGCTGAAGAAATAACCTTCACATTGAGATCATGTGCAAGATATAAGCTCTATGTCTGCAAGAGTGAATAAAATAGGTTAAACTGGTGTTTACAACATCTGAAAAGCCCAACGGAGTGACTGTAGCTTAAACCACAGCAGCACTTGAGTGAACACTCCTGTCACTGATTTCTGTCACTGATTCCTTTATCAACACTTCTTGTGGGAAAAATTTACCCTCAATACCACAGGAGTAATACATATTAACTTGCTGTAATGCTGTAGCATTATAAAAAAATGCATTATCTTCATTTTCTCTTCTGAAATTAACAAAAGCTTAAAAGAGAAATTTAAGTCTTGTGAAATAGCTCTGAACTTATGCAGACATTTCTGTGGAAGATTGTCAGTATCTTTACTGCTTCAACACTCCTAACTATCTGAAGAAATGCTGCTGATTTACCTAAAGAGCAAGAGTGAAGCCTTTCTGAGCGGGGTTTTATCAGTCTGGTACAAGGAGATTCCAGCCAAAAGCAATACTTTAAAGAGGAATTTCTTGAAATTCAGAAATAAAGTAAGAATTTATTCAAATCTGAGATGCTAAATAGAAGGATATTACTTTATGACAGGCCAATAACTTAGCCTCCCACTAAGTTTCATCAATTCCATGACTCAGGCTTTGCAAGAAAAGTCATTGGAATATGTGAAGGTCATTAGCCAAGTTATGCTCAGCAAAGACTACACTCATTCTGGTTAGCAGGCACCTGAAACACTCACCTTAGTAAAATTTACCATTGTGCTACAGAAGACTTTTTTTCAAAGCTGAAAACAGCGTGTGATATTTGCAAGAGCAATACTGAATTGAGAGGCTTCTTCTTTTGTTTCAAATTACGTCTTAAATGATGATGATGATTATGTGCAGTGTTATAAAAAAATGCAATTATTCTGCCATGTCTATCAAAAAGAATACATGGGAAACAAAGGAAATGTGAAGCAGAAGCTGGCTTGTGATCCTGTATTACACCTTCGTACTGTATAGCTGATGTATCTGTCTCATCAGAAAGTTTCAGCACGTTGCCTTGAACTTGTGCACCGTGGTTACAGTGACAGAAAAAATAGCACACGTAAAATCTGATAGGACTGCAGCCTATCCCTGTTGCCATTACTGTTGCTTCAAGAGCTCTAAACAGCTTTCAATTCCAGCTTTTGATTATTCTCCACAAATTTAATGCAGCACAGAACACCTGGTTTCAAACAAATCATCTGTACATACAGTTTGACAAGCACGTCGTGTTTGTCTTACTTACAGCTCTGAAACAACTACTAACATTCTCAGTATTTTCAAGCATGTGGATTTTAAAACCCAACTACAAACACTTTATCTTTGCCAATTCAGGCATGAGCTGCTTGTTCCTGCATGTGTGCTCATATATCTGTAAAGGAACATGGGGCTTTTGGCACTCTCAGGCATTTTCTTTATACATTTTTCAGGCAGGGTTGAAGAGGCTGCTCCTCAAAGTAGTCACCATTAGTGAGCCCCGTGTCCCCCATTGACTTCATTAGGAGCTGCGAGCACAGAGGATTTCTGAGTGTGCTAAAAATGTCAAACGGGGCATTGAGCAGAGAGGAAACCAAACCAGTCAAGAAAGCTCCCTGGAACAATCAGGCTTGATATTAAAACCCTGGTGTACTGTGTGTAGTGTCTAACTTGTTTATGGGTAAAACGTGTATGCTTTATAAAGCACATGCATTTCTTCTAGACCAGTTCTCAGGAACAACAAAAATCTTGCTTTTCAGTTCAACTCTAAAAACTTCCAGGAAAGAGTTGTGTACCTCTGTTGACATATTCCCAACATCCTTAAAGTAGATATTATCAATTCAATAATGATATTCATACAATGAAGACCCAGGAGCATCTGGTATTAAAATCTTTGCCAAAATTTGAAAGCAGCACCTCTGTTTGCAAGAGCCCCAGAGCATACAATTGCAAATCAAAACCTTTCTACTCTTCCATGCATTGTTTAATTGTGGTCTTAAAATATTTTTGAAAGTGGGTCCTTTGTGCTTTGCTGCAGTCACACCAAGAAAATATTCATTGTCTCTTTGAAAGCTTTCAGGCACACCACGTGCACATCCCAGCTTCAGAAAGTGGAAAGTGGCATTCAAGGGAGATAAATCAGTAGCTCAGGAGAAACAAAGAAGAGAGAAAGCAGAGAGTTTTCTAGATGAATGCTCCAACAGGGCCCTGCCTGCTGCAGTTACCCACCTCTATAGGTCAGGTTTTATGCTACTACCTGTCTCTTTTATGCTTGCCCTGTAAAATCAGCGTCAGTCACAAGGGATTCATGAAGTCTTTGACTCTTCTCCTTTTTAAAGGTCAGGGCTCTGCTTCTTAATTGGAAAAGCAAAAGGTGAATGAGCCTGACCATGAACACTGCAGTCCTCATTGTGTGCCTTAAGAGGCTCAAAGCCTGCCAAAATATGTCAGGGCTTTTTCGAGGGAGAGGATGTGGTGGTGATCGTGGCATTACAAATTTATGCAGTTTCTTGGGAAAAGGAGACATTGTTTGAGCATAAGCAATGCAGTGAAATCACAGGGCTTGACAATTACAGTACCTGGAACTGGAAGTGCAGAGCAGCCATTAATGTGAATTCAAGTAGATAACATCACTGTCATCCAAATATATGCTTAATTGCTCTTTTGATAAATATTTCTTTTCTCTTTATCAGAACTGTGCCTTGTAATTCCCCTGTGATGGGAAAAGGAGCCCTAAAAATGGTTAGAACTAGGAAGCTGCAGGACTTTATGTTTGTTTTGGTTTGTTTTATTTCCCCAGGGAAGTGGAGGGAGAGGGCAAAGAAGGCAGACTGAACATGTCTTGATTTTGGAAAACTGGACTATTTTTCTCTCTTGGTTTTCTAAGGGCAATAGAAACACTACCAGCAGCAAAAAACATAAACACTCCTGGTAGAAATTTTCACTGGAAACATGAAAAATATTTTGTTTAGCTCTGATACTTACTGCAGTATATCTAATGGCTGACCAGCTTTATTTCCCATGTTTCAAAGATCACTTCATTACTTCTAGCAAATTCATCTTTTGTCTGATCTTCATATGTCTATATATTCTTATAGTGATCTTTGGCATGGATTCTGAACCAAAATGTAAACTGCTGAATAACTTTGCTATTCCTAATAATTTCCATTATTTATTTAGAATGAAACATTTTAAAAAGCAGAGAAATACTTATTCTTTCTTTAATTTTCTTTTTCTTACAGAGTGAAAACAGCAACTGCGCACTTCCCTCAGTTTTACCAGAGCTGCCCTGCACATGGGTGTTTGTCACCTGTTCCATCTCTGCCCTTGATGTTCAGACTGGAATTTGGACTGGCTATGTCCACTGGCTTCTTTGCCAAAGCCAGGCTTAGCATTCTCCACCAAACACAGATCTCTACCTCTCACACCTTCCCTTCCTGCTCCTGCAGCCTCTCCACTAAAGTGCTCTGCTTTGGCAAACTTAGCCTGTCAAAGCACTTCTCTAGTTTATAGCCCACATTTCTTCAAACTGACAGTGCTATCTCAGTGTGGGATACTTTCCTGGTATAAAAACTGTCTCCACAGTTAGTGTGTGACATGCTGTTTACCATATCTGCTATTTCTCACGTAATTATTTGAATTGACTGTTAAGAATTATTGGAACCAAGGCTTAATTCTACAATTTTTCAGCCATCTTTCTTTCTGTATCAGTTCATACTCATCATTTTTCATTTAAATTTTATCTGGATTTATCCAATATGCTATTTCAAATTTCCTTTACAGAATAACTATTAAGGATCTATGTTCTCAGCCTGCAGAACACTCACCATTAATTTTTGGTTTTTTGCTTTTACCCTTTTGTTTATCATACATATGTTTCAATGCAACATACCATGGGGACATGAATGGCCTATAATTTTAGAAGCAATTTAGTCTGTTTCTTACTGAAGTATCTTTTCCTCCAAAGATTGCAGAGCTTCACAGCTAGTAAAGCTTTAATTTCTTCCTATTTTCATTTTCTATATTTTATTTCATTAATGAAATTTCTTTCAAAGGGCATAAATTACTAACAATAAATCCCAGCCGATAGTGTACAACTGAAAGACCTTGTTACATACCTACATCCTGATTTAGACTGACAGTGGACTAATTCTAGTATCTCTGTCTTATTCAGCATTGTAACACTCTTCCTGACCCTTTCTCTAATGCCTTAGTGTTTCACCTGCACTGAATGACTTCTGAGTGTAAGGGTGGTATATCCCCATTTCCTCTGATAGTTATTTTATAGAGATTCTGCTTTTATTGCCTATTCCCACCCCAGGGATCATAGCACTCCTTACCTCTTGCTATGTCTCTTCCATTTTCATTTAACTCAAGATGCTTCTTATTTCCCATTTTTCAGCTCGCTGTTAAGGCATTTGTTAGCAGGAACACCTAACTTGGTTCACCTGATTTCATAAGAGAAGAAAGAATACATCCTCTGCCACCAAGACCTTCCCTGAGAAGAGTATTGTGTATTTTTGGATTATCTATAACCATCTTGCATGTCTCCATTTACTGGTCTATAACAGGAAGATAATGACACTCATCCAGGGCTTAATTACATATTGTCAGAAATGTATTCAAGGGATTTGGGGAAAACCTGACTTAGGACCTTTCTTCCCCTTGTGTTTTTTTGCCAGGTACCCGAGTTCCTCCTGTTAGCTGATTTCATGCTGGACCTAAAAGGGTTTTCTCTAGTGTTCCTTCTCCTACTGAAGTACAGCATAAGTGTCATCTTTGTTCTTCTGATGCAACAGTAGAGCGTCACCAGGACTTCCGAGAATTTTGCCAACAGTAGGGTAATTTAATTTCCTCATTAAACTTAGGTCCTATGAATATAAATTCCCCTAGCTCTCCCAGGGGAACTTTTACTCTCTCTCTGACAGACCATCCCATCAGATGTCTCCCTTTTCACCCAATTTCATGAAACATTATCACCTAGTACGTTACCATCAGTATTTCATGTGCATTACAGGCAGTTTGCTCCAAGCCTCGTGGCCTGTGGGACAAGCCACAAGCTTGTGGGACTGAGAGCATCCTGAACAAAGGCACATTGTGGATGGCAGCACTCCGTGTTACCTTTCCCAATGACCCTGTCACTGAGCACACCCATGAGCACACCAGGGGAAGCAGAAGAACACAGACAGAAGGCAAGAGGGTTATAGAGCACAAAGAGGATACACACACCATTCTGAGCCAAATCGCCTGGCATTTCTCCATGGCACCTTGCTTATCCTTCCCATGTGCCTGCCTGACTTCTCTTTACGGCTTTTTGTCTGTGGGAAGCGTGGGCTCTGCAAGGCAAAACCTGCTCCTCTTTGCTTTGCAAGGGACCCCACACCACTTATTGCACCCCTCTCTCTTAAGCCAAGGTGAAGGAGCCAAAAGTCTCACTCATGTAAGCAGATGGCAACACTAGAACATACTTTGTTGTGGGGCATCCCGTATTGTGGAGGGGACTGTCGGCAACCAGCTGCCGCCTGAGCAGCCCTGGCAGCCCCGCACTCCCGGCCCGCTCCCAGCCCGCTGCCCCAGCCAGCCCTGCACTCCCGGCCCGCTCCCGGCCCACTCCCGGCCCGCTGCCCCAGCCAGCCCTGGACTGTCGGCAACCAGCTGCCGCCTGAGCAGCCCTGGCAGCCCCGCACTCCCGGCCCGCTCCCAGCCCGCTGCCCCAGCCAGCCCTGCACTCCCGGCCCGCTCCCGGCCCACTCCCGGCCCGCTGCCCCAGCCAGCCCTGCACTCCCGGCCCGCTCCCGGCCCGCTGCCCCAGCCAGCCCTGCACTCCCGGCCCGCTCCCGGCCCGCTGCCCCAGCCAGCCCTGCACTCCCGGCCCGCTCTCACAGCACGCAGAGGCAGTAGACCCCCGGGATGCTCTCGCTGTCCCGCAGCAGGTAGCTGCCGTCCGTGCCCGCCGCCAGCAGCAGCTTCTCCCCAGCCTCTCGGGTGATGGCCCCGTGGTAGACGGGCACTGTGTCCATGCCAGGGCCTGTCCCGCTGCAGCTGCTCTCCCGTGCCTCAGCCGTGTGCTCCCTCAGCCTCCCGTCTTGGTGGCAGATGTAAACAGGATGTGTTCACACCTCTGAAGCCTCTGCACCGGGTGAGACGGCACTGAGGGAAGAGTGAGGAACGAACACACAATTTTTGTGGGTTTTATTTTCCTATGCCCCTTTCTGTCTTCCTTTTACGTAGGCTATAACATCTTCGCACCCTCACAGCTCTCCTGCAGAGGTGTCATCTCACATCGGCTCTCGGCCATGTGGCTCCTGCTCAGCAGGGATGGCGCTGGGGCACACGATGGCCGGGGGGTCTGCGGCTGGCCTGGCTGGGACAGGACCAGGGCACTGCTGTCAGCGCTGTGCCAGGCACTCCCCTCTTCTGCTGTTAACCCAAGGGGATTATTACTCCAATTAGGGATTGTTTTTAAACCTCTTGTTTTTAAAATCGTTTTTAAAAAAAGGGATGAGAGTAAAGGAAGTCAGCTGACCTGACTCTGTCCCTGTCCCACCGAGGCTCACCTCAGGCTGCAGGTGCAAGCACAGCCCCTGCTCCACAGCAGCTGCTCCACAGACACCAGCCCCAGCTGATTCACCTCACCAGGGGTTGTTTCCAAAGCCTTTGGTGCTGTTTAATCACTGTTAATGTCGGGGGGGTCATTGCTCCTACTTGGACGCAGCCTTGGCACATACAAGGCTCACACCTTCCTGGATGCCATCGCTGCCAATGCTGTCTTCATGTGGGGCATGAGCTGGCATCCAAAACCCTGAGCCATGTCTGAAGGAGACATTTCTCTTCACCTGCTGTGGCTGAAGACAATTCCTCAGTATACTTGTCAATTGAATGCTCCCACATGCACAGCTGTTTGCAAACAAGCTGTCCATGTGCTTTAATGTGCCCCACAGATATTTCCACCCCACAGATATTTCCACCCATGGAAAAACTGAGCGTGTTTCCCTGCAGTTATGGCCACCATGGGGCTGCAGCAAGCTCAGGGCTAAATTCATCCCTGGCATGAGGCTGCCACCCTCTCTCAAAGAGCCACCTTCCCACACCTGTGTATGTGAGCAAGAAGTCAGTAAAATATAGCAATAAGTACGGGTTGTGGTTATGATTGATTGCTTTTTAATTGAGTTTACTAGCAGGACAGGACAGAATTAAATAATCTCATCCAATTGCTCACAGATGCTGTGTCCTTGTTGAAGTTACGGATAGGTGAAAAATAGCTTTTAAGATATACACAGTTCAGGAACAGAAATGAAATTAAAAAATAGCAAAACTAATAGCTGCTCTCAATCAATCAAAGTGTTTTCTCTCAACCATTTCACAGTGCATGTCTTTACTTTTTGATCTTCAATACAGTTTTTCCTTGGAAATATTTTTTTCAAACTAGCTTTAGTTTTTCCTTTTGAGGGATGGGCATTTCTGATGTGAGAATCACAGAGCAGCTCGTGCATGGGGCACTGCACAAAGTTACTGATGGCAAAGCTGCAGCCAAGAGCCTCCTTCCCCACAGGGAGACCCTGGCAAGTGACTGCCTCGCTGGCTGGCACTGAGAGGCTCAGAAAGCTGCAGAAACCTCAGCTGAAGAGAGACTGAAAACTCCCACCACCGAGTTTATGGCCTTTCTATCTCATTATGCAGGTATTCATTACCCCTTTACGTGAACCTGGGGACTCAGACATCCTGCTTGGTTTTTTAAACCAGTTGTTAAAGTATTTGCACATAAAGTAGCTACTGCCTACTGCAAATCTGATTAATGTGGACAGCAACAAGCTGTAAAGCTGCTGCCTATTTCTTCTCATTTTCCAAACTACCTGTGCTCTTTGGGGATTTCATCTAACTTTCCAGTTTCTTAACTTATTCTCAATATTAATAGCTGGTATCAGAAAAAGTATTTGTGTAATTAGCTGGAGAGGAAAAACAGCCAGAATCATTTAATTCTGCAGATTCCATTGTCCCACTCATCAGATTTCAACTAAAGAAAATAATAAAACTTTTCACTGTGAGATCCTCTCCTAATGTGGAGTCACCACCTTACCCAGCCAACCTGCATTCTCCAGCACTTGGATGAAGAAGCATCTATTACTGTAAAACAGCTGTAAACACAACTTTGCTAGTCTGGTTAAGAATCTATAAAAGTCCAGCTACTGAATCTCAACCCCAGGCTTGCTTACAAATCCCTTTACAGCCCCACTGACTAGGAGAATTGCAGCTATTAAGAAATCATGGAAATGCTGGGTTTGGGAACAAGGGACAGTAACACTGAGGCACCTGTCAGGGACTGAAATGGTTCATGCCTTAAACTTTGTTATGAAGAGGTTTTGCCCATTATAGCAAAAACTGTATAAAGAGGCTGCATCCGCCCCTCCCTGAAGATGCCTGAGTGGAACTTTGGACCCTGAGTTAAGCCACGTAGATAAGATAAAGGGGACACTATTGTTCAGTAATCTCAGGCTGAGGGAGAAGAATGCACCCTCAAGAAAGCCAAGCCCAGCAGCTGTGCTGAGAATCATCTCTGGCCATGTTTGGGGTGGGGAAGACCACAGCCTACAGAGGCCAGGTTCACACAGATCTCCCACAGCTGAGGGTGGGGAGAGGAGGTTTTTGTGCGTGGTGTAACCTCTGGTCAGAGGCACTGAACATCCATCTTTGCTTACACAAATCGGCCCAGCTGTGAAATCCCCAGCCCCACAGGCCACGTGCATGGTACATCCACGTAGGAGGCAGCTGAGGGGGTGTCATAATCCATCAAAGACCCCCCCAAAGTGCTCCCCACACTCCTTCCTGAGGCTTTGCACCACAGCATTGCAGCTGACACAAAGTGATGTAACAGAGCCAGAGTCTGTTGCAAGACACCACCAAACTGCCCCCCACCCTGGGTGAGGTACCTGGCCATTCCCACCTGGCCTGAGCATATATTATTCCATTGGATTCTGTGCTTTTCAGGGCACCCTCACCACCAAGAGGACCAGCTGGAGAGGATCAACAGAACATCACTGGGATCCACACAGTGGTGATATTGTCTTTATTCTGTCTCTGTCCCTCTTTCTCTCGTCTGTCCCCCCCCCTTTTCTATTTCTTTCTCTTCCTTTCACTCTCTCTGTCTCTCATATTTACTATTAAATAAAATCCATACTATTGACTTTGGCATATGGTCTCATTTGCACCTTAATTCGGGCAGAGGATGTTCTAATAACTGTAAAACCAGACCAGAACAGCACCAAGCAGGATAAACTAAATTAAAGGACATAGGGCTGAAAGAAGATAAACCATGACAGGCTAACACAGCTCTGCACCTCACTAGTGGGGCTGGAGGAATGCCCCCAAACAAGCCATCTTCATTGCACTTTGGGATCCAGTCACACTTATACTGACTGCTCCAGGTTTCATCCATTTAATCTTGTGGATCTAAAGCATTGTTTGCCATCCTATTTCTCACTGCTGCATCTGTGCCATGGGGCTGAGAAGGCAAAATCGAGCAGCCATAGGGAAATGAGAGAGAACTGAGGCTCAAAGGGATGCTGCTTCTGTTGGGACTATGTCCCCATCACCTTCCACAGAAAATGGTGATTTCTTTAAGCACCCAAGCACTGCCCTGTAGGACACTGCACACTTGTTTTGTTTGAAGAGTATTCAGCATATTTTGGACACCACTGCTTTGTGCCTTTCCTAAATCAGTCCAGCTAGCAATCCCTGCAATATGCTATAAAAAAATTATCTAAAAAATACATGAAGGAAAGGAAGTACTTAAAAGTGATCTGAAATATTTGGTCATGAAAAACAGGCTCAGACAGATAGGACAGCATAGACCTCTTGGGTCATCAAGTCTACTTCTCTGCTATCTTAACCAAACACGTCATATAATACCCTTCAGAAACTCATTTAAATCCATCTTAAAAGTAGCTTAGGATTTGTTATTGATGTTGTTTCCACTGTTCTCACTGGAAAGCAATTGCAGAACATTGCTATTCTGTTGTTTGGAAACCTGCTTCCAGTTCCTATCTTAAATTTATTCATGACCAATTTCTGCTCATTTGTTCTTGTGCCAATGTTGTCCTTCAGTTTAAATAGATGTTTTCTCTTCCTAGAGCTTTTGCCCATGTGGTATTTATAGAGACCTCCCTCAGCATTCATTTTGCCAAATTCCTCTGCACTGCAGGTTCTCCTTTCCATGGCCACCCTAATCATCTTTTTCCATAGTTTCCCAAAACTCAAGCAAATAATTTGTGAATAGTGTGCACCATCCTGGCTGATTTCTAACACTTGCCTCATACACCAGTAATGGTGTTTCATTACTCTGGCAAAAATACCCAGATTTGTATGGCCTGTGTTTTCCCTTCCTTACTATTTTCTTACCTATGAGCATGCAGGTATAGTAGAAACCTGATTAACAAAACCCAGATGCATGAACTGGCAGTCAAACCCTTCTGAATTTTGTCTAATTTATCCTACTCTCAAGGTCACTCAGTTCTTCCTAAATGCGAGTGTTATTTGTCTTTGCAGTGACAGTGCCTGCCTCCCTTATGCCACTGGTAAATTCCATTAGCACACACTTATTTTTTTATGGGATCATCATTAATTAAAAATGTTAAATATTACTAGGCCAAAGACTGTTGTTTGAGAAGCCTTACTACCTTCCCTCAGTACTGATCTCCTTCTACCCTCACATTCTTATTCACTTTTTGATTTCTTTCTTTATTTCCCCTTTTAGGTAATAATTTCCCACATGGCACTGTACCAAATGCTGTACTTAAGTTTAGATAATTAGCTGTAAGCACTTCCTTTGTCTAGAAAAATCAATTATGATGATATTTCAGGTGCCGGAACTTGTAGAAGTACCTGAGAAGTGGCAGAAGGGAGAGAGAAAATGAAATTACCTGAAGTTTTTTTTAATACCTTTTGAAAGATTTGGGCTGATTTTCATTTTCAGAGGAGCTGCTTCATTCATCCCTAGCAATGACATTTTCATACATTGTTGAATTTTATAACAATTCTGAATATTATAACACTAATGCAAGAGCATCATTAAAATTCTTGGTTATTGTTATTTGACTGAAAATAAGAATGACCTTTGAGACCTTTATGAAATTAATGCTACTGCAGAACTGTTATAGGAAGGCCTTGTATAAAGGGCTATAAAGCAGACAAAAAGCAGAATACCTGCATTGGCAGTTTTGCTGATACAACAGTGTTACCATAAATGCCATCCCTGTAGTAGTATGGAAAAAGCACCTTCAAAATCAGGAGGTTTTGTAAGTTTTTGACATAATATATAATTGGTAAAATGCCACATTAAAACACAGCTAACTTTAAATAGGATTTTCACTATTTCATGTCACTTTCATTTTTAGTGTAATCTGAAAACATATTCAGAACAGTATAGAATAGTATCTGCAGAGAGATATTCACTATTCACATAAGAAAATAATGCTGAGATTCAGAAAAGCATTAGTTATTTCAGAGTATCTGCAGAG
Source organism: Zonotrichia albicollis (assembly GCF_047830755.1). Lineage (NCBI taxonomy): Eukaryota > Metazoa > Chordata > Aves > Passeriformes > Passerellidae > Zonotrichia > Zonotrichia albicollis. Next base: position 11,078,636 of record NC_133832.1, read on the forward strand.
TCACCATTATGTTTCCTTTTTGAGCTGAAATGAAAGAGGTTGAGAAAAGCAGGCTACAATTAGCAAATGTGTAATTAGCTGCAAGGTTCTGAGCATCAATGCAGAAGGAGAATACAAAGAACTCGTGGCTTAAAATTCACAGATAAGCAAGTATTTATACAGCCTCCATGTTAGTCATCATTCTATGTGTGCTGCTTGGGAAAAAGGGGGCAGAAATGGAAGCTGGTTATAATGAATAGAGTTTGGATGTAGGTGTGGATTCCAGCTTTGTATTCTGGGACACACACATTGTTCATATTGAGAAAGGCCAACCTGTGTTTATCCTGGAGAAAAGGAGGGGGCCCTCTTGCTCTCTTTCGAGTGCCCAAAATGAGGGTGATGGAAGGTGAGGGTCAGTCTCTTCTCCCAGGTAACAAGTGACAGGATGAGAGGAATGGCCTCAAGCTGCACCAGGGGAGAACTAAATTAGATATTAGGGAAAAGTTTTTTACTTGGAAAGGATGGTAAAGCACGGGAACAGACTGCACAGGGAAGTGGTGGAGTCACCATCCCTGGAAGTGTTCAAAAATTGTGTGGACTTGGAACGTGAGGACATGATTTAATGGTGAGCAAGGTAGTTGTGAGGGTGGTTGCAGATCCAGGCTTTTGTCCCTTTAAATTAAATTTATAGCCTAGGGAAAAACCTTATTACCTCAGAATATTCAGTCTTCAAGGTGCATATCAGCTACTGTAAGAATTCCCCTATGGTGCTGAGAACTTGAAAAAATAAACTTTCTCATCACCTGGAAATTAGGGGTTTGGTGCCATCCGTCAGAACCCAATGTGGAGAACAACTGAGAATGCAAAAGGTTATGGACCTTTATGAATGAAACTCATCAACATTTGTCTTCCTAGCACAGGTAAATGCACACAATACCATAAATGACGACATTTCACTGAACTTTAACAATATTATTTCCTCTGCGTAGCCTCACTGCTTACCTGTGCAGTTGTTTTGAAAGCTTTGTGAGTGAGACAACACTAAAATTGAAAGCTACACAATATAGGTGAAATTCATATTAAAAGTCATCTGTGTTTTAATGCGGTTTCTTTTGCCAGCTAATATTTCTTATATCTTCTTTCTGCAGAAGCGATGCGATTTGCAGGTGCGTGTGCATTGGCAAGCAGAGATACTGTTTGTGATAATATCAGCATAAGAAAATCTACTCAGAGAAGCTTGAACCTTTTCAGTTTTTGCTATTGCTATTACTCTTTCCACAACTCTTTCCCGTAAAATTCAGCAATGCACGGGCAGTCATCAGCATTAGGCACGCAGCTGCTTTGAGGCCCAGAACCTCCACGTGATTTAGCTGAACCAACTTCAAAGTTGAGAGGGCTAAATCACATCAGGGTACTCTCAGGGTGAAGCAAAAGTCCACACAGGAGTTCTACCTGGATACATTCCTGTGTGAGCAAGTCTGCAGTTGAATATTCAGCTTTAGAAACTAGATCTGCACACCACACACACACAGAAGTTAAAGTTGATTTGCTGACATGGCATCTGAGTTTCTAACAGATATTTACCTGAATTACAACAGCACCATATAATTAGGCATAAATAAAGGCCTTTTTTCTGGAGGGGAGGAAAGTTTTATCAGTTCTGAACCATATGCAATTGCATGTCTAATCTCTGCCTGCAATTATTTCAAATGCAGATCCAGATGATAGCATTTATATTCATTCTGAGATTCATTGAGTTTGAGGCCAGAAGGGATCATTATACCATCTGGCCTGACCTCCTGGATGCCACAGACCATTACATTTTCCCAATTACCTCTATATCGAGCCCTGTAACATGTGTTTGACTAAAGCATAACTATTTTTGACTAAAGCTTATCTCCCAGTAAGGCAGCTAGACTTGATTTGAGGCCATCAAGAGGAGAGAATCCACCACTTTGTGAGTACTTTGTTCCAATGGCTAAGCACACTCACCATTAAAAATGTAGGTCATGTTTCCAATTTGAATGTGTCTGGCTCCAGACTCCGTCCACTGGATCTCATTACACTTTTCAGAGCTAAGTCAAAAAGCTCTTTGACACCCCCTATTTTTTCCCCTGTGTAAGTGTTTATTCCCTGGAATCAAGTCACCTCTCAAGTATTTTGTTTTGGTTTTATCTAATAAGCTTTGATGAACTCTGAAAATTCACAGGGCAAAATTGGTTTTGCAGTCCTTCTGTGTTTTTTTTTAATTTACCTGTATCTATTTCAATAGTGCCCAGATGTTTCTCTCAGTGCCAATGATGCACACAAGGAGCAGAGGAGTCCCTGCTGCCCTGGCAGCACATCCTGAGCTGCTTTCCTGTCAGGAACTTCTAGCCTATAATGAAGTCTCTCCTCCCCAGTACCCAGCTGTGGGGTGAGGCAAATGACACTGTGCTGAAGGTTCATAACTACAGAATTCAGAATGTACCAGTTGATCCCAATGGGAACTTTTATGGCATAATCCAGGTTTCTTTTATGACGGTTCTCACCTCCTCATCCCATACTATCAATTTGTGGTGATGCACAAACTGCTTCACCTGAAACCAAACATTGCTCATGGCAAAATAAAAATGTGCTCTGTGCACACTTCTGTGTCTAGCTAGAGTTTCTAATATTTTGGGATTCCAATCGTAAGTCTACCTGTAATAGCACAAAGGGAAAATATATGGATGGGAGTTGTTAAGATTTTGGTTGTTCATTAACCAAGTTTAAACTAACTGTTTGAACAGATAGTTCAGTACAGCCCAGCAAGTATTCCCTCATTGCATTGGGGTTTTTCATTTCATGAGTTGTTCAAAAGCCACTGTGGTGATATTCTGTTGGTCTCAGCACAGAGAAATACACACACATACTTGCACTATTTTATGTAGATACCACACTAACTGTGGCCCTCATTTCATGCTTCAGACACCAGGCTGTCACCAAACCAGACACAATCTCAATAAGGGAAAAAACAGAAACATATTCTGATTATACTAATAGTTCTTGGAAAGTTTTTCCCTAGCATTTTGGGCACAGCTTGCTTTTCTGGCCTACATCACAGACTTCAGCAATAAGAAAAATTGTATTTCTGTATCAAAAAACCCAAAACCAAAAAACCCAGAACAGATGTGTTCATGTATACACACACAGAGGCATGTGGAGCTTATGCGTTTTAAGATATCTTTGTGTATTAAATTTCTTCTAATTTTTTGGCAGATCCTGAAAAATGCCTTCATTAAATGTTATCTTTCCTCACTGATGAAAGACTGCAGTAGAGTTATTTTGCTTCAGCCCAAGCCAGAAACCTTGCATTGAACTCAATGTCAGGCAATACCATCTGCTCATAACCTACACAGATACCAAGATGACAGCAGTTCCAATCCTGTTCTGATTGAAATCAACAGCAGAGCTGCCCTGCTTCTAGTGAGAGCATGAGCCAGTGAAACTTCCCTTGACAGACAACAGGAAATGTGGGGTTTTTTGGAGAGCAGCAATCTTTAGGCAAGGACTACACAGCATCTGAGCACAGATTAGCAGAACACTGCAGATCTGGCATCCCCAGGCCGGGCAGTGAAAGTCTGTGGGTGGACTAAACCCACGTCCTTTTAATTTCACTATTGATTACAGACTCAAATACACTGAGAGAAAAGAGCAAAAGAAATTGAGCTGGCCAAGACAACAACGTTTTACATGCCACAAGAGACTCTTACTTCTTGTATCACTGTCACAGCTCTGTGCATTTAAGGCCATTCCCTGAGGCAGAAGAGGGTTTTTCAAAGGTTAGAAGCTAAGCAGATGAAGTCTGGGTGATGCAGAGGATCCACATGACTCCGTGTGTACCAGATGGGCCCCCTCTGAGAGCCAGCAAGGGCCTGCAGGAAGCCGTTCCCTTGGCTGGCACGCCCTGGCAGCCCTGCTGGCTGGGGAGCCTTGGCCCAGGCACGGCTGAGCCCTCCGTGTCAGAGCAAGGTGAGCCTGAAGGACAAGATGAGGAGGAGTGCATGGGATACAAACCTGACCGAGATCAAAAAGCATTTGGAACACACTCTCAAACACATGGTGTGATTTTTGGGGTTGTCCCCTGCAAAGCCAGAAATTGGACTCGATGATCTTTGTGGGTCCCTTCCAGCTCAGGATATTCTGGGATTGTGTGGTGGCTTACTACTGTATTTTAAGATAAATAAAACTGTGTCAGGCACAAAGACACACAATCTTCAAGGCTGAAAGGGAAGCCTCACCTTTGCCTCCCTTGATGTGTCTCTTGGCCTGTGGGTAACAAAATTTGAGATGGCAAAGGCTCCTCAATAGGGAGCGGAAAAAGCTAAAAGCACCAAAAATATCATCCTCCCTCATGTCAAAGGGAAAGTTTTATTTAGAGCTGAAACCTGCTGCTTGACTTGGCATAGCATACCCACAAAAGGCTGGTAGCAGGTCTGTGTAGGTGGCTCCCAAGTGCCAGCCTGGGTAGAAACTTCCCCTTAGGCTGCTGCCCCTGCAGGACTGGCTCCTGGAAAGCAACTATAAAACACTTTGAGTACTTGGGTCCTGTTTTATTTGTGTGTAGTCATCATGGCTCATAGGGGGACGGTGTCTAAGTACCCTGATGGTATTTGGGGACAGCATTTCCATCCTGACCTCCCTGCCCAGGTGAGACCATGTTGCCCCCTCCCTGGGGCCATAAATCTGCAGGTACTGACAGTCATTTTGCTGAGGGAGCTGTCACCTAAAATACCACTGAAAACCCTCACTTCTAGAGGTACAAGGAAAATGTGTATGGAAAAATGAGAGATTAGATTGGTTAGGTACATTTTTGCCCAGTGCTTATCACAAATCCCCTCACAGCAAAAACATTAGCTGTGTCGGAACAATTTGCACTCAGGCTTTCCAACCTGTGGTTCAAAAAATGTAAACATCAGGCCATTAAGATTTAATTGCTTTTTATATTCTCCGTGGAAGCTTTTACTATGAACTATTCATAAGCACATTCAGGGTTGTCCAAAAAAAACCCATCAGGGCTTTGCATTCAGGGGCACAATGTGCTCAGGAACAGCTCCAAGTCCCAGGTTGCAATGACCTGCCCTGAGAGACCCCAGCCCTCCAGGGAGCCCCCAGCCCTCTGGTCTGGGGCAATCCAGTGGCAATGGGACCCTCGGGGACCACACTGGGCCAGGTGAGCAAACAGTGCCAGCCCTGTGGGCTGTATAAAGCACATCATTCTGTGCTGCTAAATGTAGGTGTTTGACTGCAATTTCCTGCTCTTGTTTGACAGATAAAGCAGGCAGAAATCTCTGACCTGAATTCTTTCTCTACCTTAGAGAGCTTCTCACCAAATATGAAGGGGTTTTCCCCCACCGGATACTGTACTGAAAACTTTAAAGTAAAATACAATTCTGATTTTAGTTTCATGTAATTAGTTTTTTACATAAATACTTCTTTAAATACTTTCCTTCTTGTGTTGTTGAATCACTTTCTTTATTGTTCTTCCTGCAATATTTTCACCTAAAATTTCTAAGAGACAATAGGATAAATCTGGCAGACTTTAGGGCATTCTATTTTCATAACTTCTCCAAAATTTTCTCTGTTTTTACAAAAATTTCAGAAAAGTAAACCAAACTTCTATATTCTATGATAACATGTACATACTTTAACTGAAAAACTACTGAGCAAATACTGAGTGGAAAAAAAGGGAAAACTAAGAAATGGCAAGAAATGAGTGAATTCTAGATAACATGCTGCATTTCATAGAGAGAGGGGACAGTCACTGAATAAAAACAAAATGCTTTTTCCTTTACTAAGCCATGTCCTGAATACAAGCCAGTGGAAATGTTTCTCTTAACTCTCAGATATTTGAGGTCAGATAATTTCATGGAGTGTCACATTTTTAGCCCATTCCTTTCTTACCAGTTTTACCCCCTGGAACAAGCCACACCTTGCATTCATAAGGATATATAAATGCCCCCAGTTTGATTAAAGTCCAACTAGCAACAATATAACCATAGGTTTGAAACCCCCTCCAATTCAGCATCTGGAATACACTTATCTGCCTTAATTTTCAAGAGGAAAGAACCAAGACTTTTTTTAAAAGTCCCCATATTCCTAATCAGTCCCAAAAAGTTAAAAGCTTATGCAGATATGATTATGTGCTTTCTTTACATGTGTTAATATTTCATACTTCACTTCCAATGGCAAATCTAGGTAGGGAAAAAGTATTTATAGCAACACTATTAAAAAAATCATAATCCATTTGTTCTACACAGTTGGTGCTCTATTAATGCAGTATATTTGCTGGTGCCTTGATTAGGGGAAATCTAATAACATGAAACTAGATCACTAATTTTTGACCTCCTACTTCTCAGTTTCCTTCAAGGGGTAAAGAGCTGTTTTACTGAAACCTTTTTAAATTATATTCATTGAAAATTATACAGTAAAACTCGTTCAGCAGATTATTTCTTCATAGAGAAAGTGAGAAAGTGTGAAATTACCTAAGCCTAGAGCAGCACTGGGAACAATGCTATGAGCCTTTAGCATTGCAATTCCACTCACCTGCTAGTAGAGATCACCATTTCTCCAGAAAATAGCCCCCACTAGTCTATAATGTGCATCAATATTTTTAGCACCCACAGGGAAGATTTGTTTCCTTCCCTTCGGCGCATTTTCCCTGGTAGTGCAAACGGCTTTTGCTGTGTCCCTCTTCCCCACACTGCACATCACCTCCCACACCTTCACTGTGCTCTCCCCAGCTTCAAAGGAACAGAAACCTCCCAACAGCTGTAAGAAATAAAGTCAGTCCTCCAATAATAGCTCCTGGTCCATCTGAACTGGTGGCAATACTGCATTTTTTCCCTGTGTTCATCTTCCCTGCTGCTGTCCCCCTGACAGGCCACATGTCCCACTGGGAGAGGGGAGTCAGGCTGAGCAGAGGCACGAGAGGGTGGGCAGAGCTCAGGAACCATTGCTCTCCCTAGTCCCACCTATTTTAAAAAATTATTTTATTGTTCCTCTCCAAGCTCTGTCTAAGCACTACCAGCAATTAAAGGCTGGTACATGGGAGAGGATTTAATTTTGCAAGAGAACAAGTAGAACAGTGCTATCTCTCATGAATTAAAATATCCAACAAAACCAAAGCTGGGCACATGTCCCTTACCTTCCTGAGTATGTTTTGTGCAGTTAGACAAAACACAGCTCAAAACTGCATCCAGGGCAATGGAAAAAGATTGCTGTACCACCACAGACTGCAAAAGGAAAGCATTTTAGGTAAGAAAATTCTGACAAATATGTGTTTGAGAAACAGTATCAGATCCTTCCATGTAAGATGCGAGACATAGTCTTGTACATACAGTTCTGTTTAACTTTTATCTCACATTCAGGCTTCAATCATCACACAGCACTTGTTTCCAGCACATGCTATGTGAGCTTATGGCAGTTTCCAACAGGTACCTCAGAGCCACAGGCTCAGCCTTTTATAGCCAGATCTGCAGTGATCACCCTGCAAACCATGCCACTTTATAGGAAGGCTGGGGGATTATTTCCACTATCAAACAACTTTATAACTTTGTTTAAAACATGGTTCTGTTTCATTTTTTCCTCTTCACTTCAAATAGTTTTTTTGGTCCTATTTTTTGTGCAGGTCTTTTCTAAAGATGATGAAGCGCAATGCTGCAGCTCAAATACACAAGACTCATCTGCCCTGGCTGCTGAGAGGTGCTAATCTACAACATTCTCTTGATTGTCTGGCAGGATATGCAAGACAAAAGCACCTCAGGTTCCAGATCAACTACCAAAAAATTAATAGCCGCCCAAGTATTATCCAAAAATTGGTAAGGTCAACTATCCCACCCTAAATGTGTCTTCCTTTTCTTGAAGCAGCAGTTTAGGACATAATTTGCTGACTACCATAACCATAATGTTATTTAAATTAAATTCCTTCTGAATGTAATTTACCACCAAAGTTTATTGAGCTTATTTTAACACCATAGTGGGAGATTAAAAATTAAACTATCATTTCAACTATTTTTATAAAGGTTACATTAGTACTTTTCATTTCTTTATTGCCTTACTGAATGTCAGGGTGCAGAGCACTCAGTGAAGCCTGACAGTGGCTAAGAGACATAAAGGTCATGCTGTGTGCATTTGCTTCAAAAGTTCAACCTTTGCTCCTTTGCTTTGCCTAGAAAACCTCTCACAAAATTACTGCCTACAACAAAAATAAATAAAACAGGAGATTGTCCACACCCAGGGCACCAGAGACACTGCAAGAAGCTCTGACCTGGGGAAACCCACCCATCCTCAGAACTATCTCTCCATTTTTGTTTCAGTGATGATTTAAATCCAGACACAGGGCTCACCTCTGCCTACATGGAGCAATATGATCACAGCCTCCCATTGCAGCTGGAACATGAAGAGTTTGACAGAGCTCATTTTGCTCCCCGGAGCCCTGGGATTCTTCTGAGGGCCAGAGCAATAAAAATATTAATATAATGTAAATTAATTAATAACAATAATAAAACATATGATGGGTGATTGCATATTAGGTGATAAATTAATTGATATTGAAGAATGTGTCTGCTCTGGTCTTGCCCCAAGCACCCACACATGTCTCTTCATTGTCATTAGTGCACCTTAATATAATTATTTTAAAATTAATTTTAAATGTGCCTCACCAGTTGAAAAAATTTTTTGTCCACTTCAAAGGAACAAATATTTCATAGTAGGGTTTAAATTGAGTTGAGACATGAAGTATTTGGTTAACAGGGCACTTAAACTTTATTAGAGGTTAGTGCATCACTTTTACTGCTCTTGCAGTGTTAATCTCAGGGTCCTTTTCAGGAGCTGCTCTGAAGTCATTACTCTCTGAAGACACTTAAAAATTCAGGATGTGAGCAGGTGGAGAGCAGGGGGGTAATTTCTGACAAAGGAAAGAAATATTATGGGGTCCAAGCCCTGAGGGCAGAGGGGCCATTGCCACCACCCAGCCACTCATGGCACAGGGCACTGAGAGCCCTGGGGCAGCGCCACAGAGCCCAGCAACAAACCTGGCGCTTCCCAGGACGTGGCTTTGAAATAAAAAAAGGTGTTTGTGAAAGAGTTCATGCTATGGAAGATGTACAGGGTTGAGGCACTGGGGCTCCTGCTTGGATGAGCTTTTTGTCACTTCTCCTCCTGCACAATCACCACAATTGTAACAGAGAGGAGAAGGCAGAAACAAAGGAAATTCTGCACAACAGGCTGAGAAAAACGTCCAACAAGGTGTAAAAAGCCACCCAGGGCCAGGCAGCATTTTGGCTGTTCAGCCTTGCTGTGCACTGAGGCTGCCAGTCCATCCCCACCGCGTCCCCTGAGCGGTCCCACACCTCGCTCGGTACATTGTGTGGCTTGCTTCAGTTTATTTTTAATTCTGTTTCCATGAGGTTTGACACGAACACAAAGGTGATCAACTGTAAACGTAAAGTGCTGCAAGGCCCTGTGAAAACCAAGGAACCGCAGCCTTTAGCAGGTCCTGCTCGAGGCAGCCCAGGGGCCTCGTGCACCCACCATGCTCCAGCTGAGCCAGACTGGGCTGCCCTTGACGTTTGAGTGGTTTTCTCCTATGGGGAGACTGTACAACAATCGACATTTCTCATTACGCCTTTTTTTGGCTGTTGTCTTTATCTGGTTTATCTTTAGCTTTTCCTCCCTATGCTTCTACATAAGCTTTCCAGGGCTCTGGACACCTCTGTACATTACCAGGTACAATGGCTGCAGCTCTTGAATGTGCTTAAACTTGAGAAGTTTACTCTCAATTTGAGATCCCATTTAAATCAAGACAATTTTTAGACCAAGAAGTCTTTCTTTTTGAATTTGCAATATATAAAAGTCCTATCAGTGAACCACTTGGGCCTGGTAGAAATGCACAAGACAAAGAGCTACAGCTCTGAAGGTGCTTTTTCTCCTGTGCTATTTGTTCTTCATTACAACAATGCAAAAGACTGGAAATAAAAATGAATAAGACAAATTAGAGCCTGGTTAGCAAGGGAGATATAAACTAATACCAGTCACTGTTGTACTTCCGTATGCTGCTTAATGAATCAATGCTGGCAGGAAAAAAGATTGCTGGTGCCTGAGGCACTTAATAACAGTGTGTAACATAACACGCATTTCCCTTCAGGTGTCACTCTAAAAAGTTGGTATGGACAATTTCTGTTTCTGAAGTAATGAGAGCAGAGGGTGATGCTGTTAAGATGAGGAATTTTGGCAGCATTGTATGAAGCTGCACACAGGCAGGCAGTTTGTCGCACCTGGGCAGACTTGGGGGCAGGAGGGTCACCCCAAGGCTGACAGCAGGAGTGTCCTCCCCACCTGGGCACCCCCAGAGACCTGGCACTGCCACCAGCTCCAGGGATGCCAGACAGGTTTAGAAATGAGCATGGGAGCTGCGCATGTGAGAGGTACTGAAAGCCTGCAAGCGTCAACTGCTCCCCTCAGAGCCCACAGAGCTGGGAACAAAGAGAACCAACGTGAATAAATGCAGTGCATGGAACAGCCTCCAGTCAGCAGAGATGTTGCTGGTGTTGCAATGCAAACTCACAGCTATTAGGATTAACCTGAAAAAAACCCTTGATATTTGTGTCCACCTTCATCACATCTCACACATTCTCCCCACCTCAGACTTTCCTTTGGCCTCCACCTCACAGCTCCTCCTGTACAAGTTTACCTGTGGAAGGAGCCACCACTCCTACTCATCTCTGGCTGCCTCCTGTAGGTCCAGGTCTGCTCTCCAAAGCATCCTCACTGGTATTAACAGTGGGTAACCAGCAGTGAAAAACTTTAGGATTCATTTTAGTGAAGTATGGAAGGCCTGAACTGTATTATCTCATCTGGCAATTAATACAATGAGGAGATCCTGTGCAGTGTAACAACAACTATAAAATTGCCTCAGCTGCATGGGATGCAGAGAGAAGAAATTACACTATATGACCATTATTATTATTTTTGAGGTTTTTGACATTTGCTTCTGCTAAATTTTTTAACATCCTTCATAAACTTATTTCCTTTCAGAATAACTTCTTGGCAGAAAAAACTGCATTAAAACTCTAAAATGGATGTCACATCATTTCAGAATGAGTCAAGGTCAGCTAGTTCCTTTTTTAAGTACAAAACCCCACACTGCTCCCTGCCAGCTGGGGAGAAGCTGCCTGCATGCTTCTGTCTGCCGCATTCCATGTCTGGGCAATGAAGGAAAACAAGAGACAATGAGAGGGTGCAGCATGGTACCAGAAATACCAGCTGACCTGGTGTTGCAGGGGATCAGGTTTAAAGACTAATTTCTTAGGAGTTTCAGTGAGAGAATCTTAATCATATTGGGATGGCAAAGGAGCATTGCCCTGACACAAATCTCCAGTGCTCTTTCAAATATCCATGGTGACAGCAACTGCAGCCACTGGTTTGTGTCCTTTGACTATCTGCCAGTTTATACAATTAATAACGCATCCCTGCCCAATCAACAGAACGATCCGTCCTTGCCCCTAGGTACTAATCATGTGTCAAGACAATTAATTGCAGAGATGTGCTATGTGAGGAAGGTTGCCCTTAATGTAAAATGTGGCAATTCTTCTGAAGGGCCCAAGGCAAGGATCGTCTCAATATCCCTCCTTACAGTAACGCTGCCCTTTCTGAAAGAGAGAGGAGAGCTTAGTCAACATGAGACCTAAAAACAAACCTCCCTCTGGGCCCAAGCCCACGGGATCCGGGGCACCCTGCCACCACCTCCTGAGCAGGATCACGCTCGTCAGCAAAGGTTACAATTTTCCACTTGCATTGGATCAAAAGTCCCTGAATGGCTAAATTTAAATACTGATCACCACAAAGGATTTATAAGAAGTTGGGGTTTTTCTCCCACCAACTTTCCTCGTTCACAAGAAGCATTTCCCTCAGAGAAGCCTGGTCTGGCACCAGGGAAGCCTTGCCATTGATTTTCAAGAAATTTGATCAGCTGTCCCAGCATTCACCGTCCCATTAGATTCACCATCTAATTGGATGCAGATGGGGGGAGTCAGCCAGGAGTCTGGAGACACAGGTTTGGGCATGGAAATGAGTCAGTATGTCAAGGTATTCTTTGGTCTGCTCTTCCTCTTCTTTCTCCAAGGGAAACGGGAAAATCAGGTGGGTCTGTGCAAGGATCACCAAATCCTCTCCAGTGACTCCCTTCTTGCTTCAGCCTCTTGACATTTGCTCTGGCACTGCTCCACAGTGTCACCTGTCCAGGAACAGCCTTCTCAGGAGAGAGGGACAGCTCATATGATGATAATTAGACAAGGAGCAATCAGAACTTCTTTGCCCCATCTGCAACCTGGTTGCTGTCAGGGTCCTTCCTTTTAGGTGGGAAGCAGTCCTTCAGCAAGAGCCATGGCACAGCCTTGGTGACTGGGAGTCGTGATTTCCCCACTGCCTCACCTTGTCTTTTGATTTTTCACTTTGACTCATTGCTGCCAGTCATCCCTGTCATCAATAATAAGATGTGCTGGGGCACATTTTACAAATGCGTGTGCTTAATCATCTTGATATCTGAGAACTATGTAGATAAGAAGAGCTTTTATCTCCTTTTCACAGTGGCAATGTGAACACTCCAGGGCTTGCAATCATGCACAGGATGATTGCAGCCACACAAGGTTCCAGCAGCAGTGTGCAGCCTCTTGTGCAAAAAAAAGAGGAGAAAAGCCCTCCCAGTCTGCACCAGGTGGATTAAAGCTTATGCATCACTTTGGGATCTGGTGAGTGCCACCAAGTCTGTTATTGCAGACTCAAGATAACCTTCCCTCACTTTGATGTAGCTCTCCTTGGCTCATCCTTACCAGGAAACGACACAGGCAGCCTTCTTGGCTACTTTGGTACCATTGCCATTGCAAGTCCACCCTGCCTGGAATGTGTGGCTCTCCTCATCCCACTGCCAAAGGCCATCCCTCCCCTCATCACCGGTTTGTTTCGTGTACAACAAATTGTACTTATAACAGGAGAGCCCAGGCAGAATTCCCCTGAGAGTCTGAAATGACATTTCTCAGGATTTGGCAATAAAACACCATTTGTGCTCTGCCTCTCATCTGTTCACCCTTTCAGTTAAGCTTTCACCCTGTGCTTAGAGAAATGAGTCATCTTCACCATCTCTCATGCATTCACATTCACATACCTTGCCTAAATCTTCAGTTTTTCACTATCACCTGAAATATATGCTCTTTAATATCCAATATTACTTTATGGGAAAAAACCACTAAAAATAAATTACAGTTATAACAAGAAGCTTCCAAAGACTCTAATCCTAAAATGCACTCCTATAATAGCACAAGGGAATCTCCATGCTCAGTATTAAAAGGATTATTTTTCAGTGCATCCCCAGTTTCCCAGATACACACAGCTCTTCATTTGCACCTGAAAATTACTCCATAGATTAACAGAGAGACAAAACTCAATCAAGCATGTCTGTCATTGCGATTATGGCCTGGCTGTAAAGTAATTTCACAGAATGGGAGAGGACCATGATATACCTACCACAGCTTAAAAGCCTTCTTCATTGCACCAGATTTACATAACTTTATGCAGAGTTGTAGATTAAAGGTTCAGGAAAAATTCATATTTGCCCATAGGGATGGGAAATGAGCAAAGCAGTGACACTGGAGGTAGTTCATCTTTTGAACTGGGTTTTGCACCTGCAGAATTCCCCTCTTGCTTTTTGGCAACACCTTGTGGCTTGCATGGACCCAATAACTGTAAGGGACTATTTGTATATTTGAATTTTCTATCTAATAAAAAATAATAGTAAGTTGAGAAGATTGAATTAGAGACCACAGTGCATTTTTGGTTTTGATTCAGGCTGTGGAGTTTGGTGGGGAAAATGTAGCCCTTAACTCTACACCAAGAAAATACACCAAGATCCTGGTGGACTCTGCTTGAAGACCTTCCTGAGTTACTACAGCATGCCTTTAAAAAGCCACACCCAATGGCAATTTTAGAGCCATGTCTATCAATTCACATTGCCATGTACAGCCATTTGCAAATTCTGACATGCCTCCAAATCCTAAACCTGACTTGAAATTTCTTCAAGCAGTTTCTGATGGTTTAAGTAGGAATTGTGGACTTTTGAAATGAACACTGAAATTCTCACTCTTGCGAAAACACTACGTGATATGAGAGCTGACATGTCAACCATCCTGGCTCCAGAATGAGCGTTCATGCTTGTTTCACTGGGAAATGAGCAGATCTTCAAAAGCTCCTGCTGAGGCCCTGCACCTGCAGGAAACAAAACTCTCCAGCAGCCACAGGAGCCTGCCCCAGTTCTGCAGAGCTGCTGGGTTCAGGCTGCTCTGGCCCAGGCAGAGCACGGATGGGTGATGCTGCACCATGGCCTGAAGGAAAACAGGCACAAATCACAAAGTCATTGAATCATTTAGGTTGGGAAGGACCCAAAGATCTTTGGGCCCCACCATTAACCCACACTGCCACATCCATCACCAAACCACATCCCTAAGTCAAACAGAAGTCTCTCCACATTGGGAAATTGAATAATCTTTGAAAACTCAATATAGCCAGCCCTGATTTGGTCAAATCAATGCAACCAAAGGTAGTGTGGAGACTTTCAAAAAGCTGATAACATTTTCTAAGGAATGGCTGAATAATGCTATTTTCAGAGAGAAAACCACAATGATTCCTGGCCATGTGCTACTTGCTCCCATAGGGGCAAGGGAAAAACCCAGGGCCAGGGCTGCCTCTCCAGGGTAGTTGGTCAGGGGTGCTGATTTTTGTTTCTTGTTAAAAAACTCGATTTTCCTTCTTCAATAGAAGATAGAAATTTGATGCCATTTCATTTTGTCTTTTCCTCTAGATCCTGATTCTTCAAGGCTAAAGCCGAGCTCCCTGGAATGACTCTGGAGCTGAAACATATACCTAAGCACTTGTCTGAATCAGTCCCTCTTGAAGTATAAGGAGTAAGATATTCAGGCTCTCTAATCCAGCAGCACAGCAGGGAAACTGCTTGTCTCTGCGTGATTGTGTAATTGCTTTTCAAAGAGAAGTGAGTTTCTCTATCCACACTGCACTAACAAATCTCAGAAGTCACTTTGGTCTTCCAGCCTAACTTTCAACATTATTTGTTATGGATAAAACGAAAGACACTTCTATTTCCATAGCTGACAAGCTTGCCTCAGGGCATGCATTTATTTTCCATGCTGTTGATCTCTTCCTCCCTGTATCAGGCTAATTCATCAGATTAATAAAGGACGATTTAGCTTCCTGCAGGGTGTTATTGATCTCTCGGGGAACGTGGCAGTTGTTTGCTATGCCACCTTTCCCCTGAGCAAAGGGGATGATTTTTAAATATTTCTAATGCTTGAAGGCTACAGCTGGCTCTCACCAAGCAGCTACAGAGGAGCAAAAGGCAGCAGCAAAGGGGAAATGTAAAATGTATCACCTGAATCCCTCTTTCCCTGCCTCTGTACTCATCAGTGTGTTCAGAGCACACAGAGCCTCAGCAGGGAGGTGGGACTGAGCCCCTGGATCCAACAGGAGGCTCCAGGAGGACAAGGCACATCTGGGTTCAGCTGGCACGTATTTCATCCACCCACGCCAGGCATTATTTCAAACACACAGCACAGTTCATGGATTATCAGGTCAGAAACGCCCCCTGTACCAGCCCTGTCTCAGACCCTGCCAGGTTCTGTTTCAGAGATCTTCATCCAACACAGAAACAAGAGTGTCTCCTTACCAGTGCTGAAACTCCTCCCTCTATCCCACCACAATCATTCCTTTACCTTCAAGACACAGTGCTGGACAAGGAGCTTTAATTCTCCATAATCTCTCAGTTGTTCTCTGGCTCCCTGCTTGTCTGGGCAGCAGTTCCTGTCTGCAAACACAGCCTGGCTCCTGACTTCCAGGGTGCAGGGCTTGATGCTTGACCTTATTTAAAAACAAACAAACACTCTTTATTTGTGCCAAGCTAGAAAGCCCAAATGTTTGGCCTCCCTTACTTTCTACCTCATTTTTCACCTTTCTTCTCATTTTATGTCATCTGTGACTGTTTCATTTTCTCCCCAAAACCACAGACAGAAGTGTTAAACTGTGACAGAGCAAGACCTGTGCCCCACCAGAGCTGGGCAGACGCAAGCTCCCTTGCTGCCCTGTTTACAGCTCTGATGTGAGGCTTGTAAATCCCTTGCCTTGAAATACACTCAGTATGTACTACATTAATTTTATATAATTTTAATTCCTTAATCAACAGTTTTGAAGAATCAAATATCTCTGTAAATTACAACAACATTATTACCTTTAGCAGTCTAATTTGCAATCTCATTAAAAAGATATGAAGTTCTTTTCTGTAACCCTACAGTGAATGGAATAACTTGGAATTGTCCCCATCCTTCATTACCCACACCTGCTGTGTGCTGTTCCATACCTAGGTCTGGTGTTAAGCTGGGCTGTCCTCAGCTGCTTTCCAAGGTTGCTTTCCCTGCTGCCCATCTGTGATGGCCTCAGCACCACTGACAGTCATTACAAACACTTCTGAGAGCTCTGTGGCCAGCACCAGCTCTGGTGGCCTGTGCAATGCTGCTCACTCAGGGGCACTGTGGGACACTCCATCCTGCACTATGGCCACAGCTGGAACTGTTTTCCCCAAATATGACACATTTATTGAACGTTTCTGCAAGGATCAAGTGCCTTTTCTGCATCATCAGTGGCTTTTCTGCATTAGCAAAAGATTTTTTTTGCAGGGCTCAGCTGGTACCTGACGAAATAAATGCCTTTTCTTCCCAATAAATTCTGGGAATTATTGAGCTCTTCTTCTATAATTTTCCTTCTCATATAAAAGGAAGCCCCATTTTCTCAGATATAGAAAAGTTTTGGAACCGGAATTATGCAGGGAAATGTTTGAAAAGAAGAGTTCAGGACTGGTTTTCCCCAGGGGCAGGGGCTCTGTGTGATTAAACGGGATGATTAAGGACTGCCCCCCGTCCATGACAGTGTCAGTGCCTGGCCATGCTCCCACCCCCCCTTCAGGCACATTTCTCATCATTATCCCTCGGCCCCACAGTTTCCAGTCACACTTAACAAGGCCGTGTTTATTTACCTGATTTTTGGCATGACAGATAAAAACAAACTATCCCAAAATTCAGTCCATAAATTCCAGTAAATTGATTGGATGGAGCTAGATTAAAAAGGAAAATAACTGCAGAGAACTTATTTTGGAAACAAAATGAAAGGCCTTAAAACTGATTTGCTGATATGTCATTTGCTTGATGTCATCATTCTATAAGTGGGTTATGATTGTTCTCATGAATGCAAAATGATATGCAAATATATCCATCACGTCCTGCTGCTTCCCGTTTTATCTGCCTCTCTCTTTCCTCATCTTTTCTTTCCCTTCCCCCAGAGACTCCCAGAAGCATTTGTCCCACTTGCATTTGTCCCAGCAGCATTTGAGAAGCATTTGTCCCACTTGCAAGGCCAGGGACAAAGGAAGTGGAAAAGGCAAAGAAAACCGCACTAAGGCTCTTCTGACACAGACGTGTTTTGTGATGGTTCATGTCCCTGTCACAACGTGTGCAGTTTCACTTCTGCCCTTGAAAAACACCTGAAAGACCTTTGCCAGTATGCATGGCAAATGTACCTTCCTTGACAATTTTTCTCTGGTTTTAAGAATCACAGAGAGTTTATAGTCAGCCATCCTCCCTCCAAGAGTGACAACTTCACAGTCCCAGGTGGTTTTGAGCCAGCAGGGCTGTCAGAAAGTCTTCCTAAAAACAAAGAGCAATTTGTAGCACAAAAACAATCAGTGCTCTCCTGCAGAAAGGGAAATTTGAGTTTGAAAATTGGGGGTTTTCCTCTCTTACTCTACACAGTGCTACACATAATCCTTAGGACCCCCAGAATGAGACTGAATCCCAGTTCAAAAGTGATGGAGGCTGTGCCTAGAAGTTGATATGGGAAACCTGCACCTGGGAGTGAGTGCTGGTGAGGGCTTGGAGTTTTGTGCCAGCTGCTCTCCTGCTCTGCCCACCCAGACCTCTCGGCTGCCCTCATTAAACAGCACAGATCCATTCCTGCTCGTCAGCCTGCCTGCCCTGAGCCCTCCTCCTGCCTTGGAGCTGGAATTAAAGCTGCTGAGAGACAACATAAGTTGCAGCTTGAAAACGGCAGATCAGCTGTACACTTACTGCTATTAAAAGGCTTTCTATTGGTTTAGAATCGGAAAAGAAAAAAAAATCTACCACAAAAGACCCAGATAGAGCTGTAAACAGCTGAATGCAAATTACAGGGTGAAGCTGAACTCATCATGATGTCGCTTTAGGACTCTGCAGTGCACACCCACAGCACTGTCCCTTAGCAAGGGGCACAGGCTGACTCTGCATAGTGACCAAATTGTAAAGCACTGTCACATTAAAAAACAGAGCTTTGAAATACTGGATTCTCTTGAATAATTTTAGGTCTGTTTTTATAATCTTGAATAAAGGATTTGAAGTCTTAAAAGAAAACTGAATTGCAGAAACTTTGGATATTCACCCAGATCTAAGATCTGTGTTGTTAGTAATTATTAATATATGAGTAACCTGCTGCATGACACCATAGTGAATATATACAATATACTTTATGATATTTTAATATATATATAAATAGATGTGTATATAGATATATATTAGGTCTGTGAGCTACAATATCATTTTGTAAAGGAGTGGCCCTGGAGTGACCCAATTTTCTGCAGTTCCTAAATTTCACTCTACACTGAGAATATTTACCTTTCAAACCCACCAAACTGTCATTGGGTAAAAATCTATTAATAATTTTGTCACAAAAGTGAGAACCCAAACTGCCAATCTTCCAGGACAGCCTGAGCCCACCAGCCACGGTCCTTCCCTCCCAGCCCAGTGAAATTCCTCCTGCTGCTGCTGGGGGCTGAGTGGGAGAGGGCAGGTGCCCAGGGGAGCCCAGAGCCTGGCAGGGAGGGACAGCCCCAAAAAGGGCAGGTGTGACACAAAGCCAGCTCGGGCAGCAATGAAAGTCCACTCTGGGTGTCCCCCACCTGCTACAAACAGTGGCTCATCATGAGAGGGAGTGATGGACCAGTCCCCTTCCTCACTCTGTCCAAGAAGGGGTGGATTATTTCCTTGCGCTTTTCCCCAGTCTGCCTGGGAGATCAAAGCTTTTTGACTCTTCTGTACTTTGTAAACCCTTAAATATCTTGTTTACAAACTGTTTTAACACAGGAGACCAAAGGAAGTTAAGCTTCTGTGAATAAAATTGACTGGACCCAGAAAGTTTCAAAATACACCTAAAAATGTGATTAAAACTAAATGAGCTTAGATGCTGGGGTCAAAAATTTTATATACTTTACTTAATAGCAAAAGAGGGAAAGAGGGGAAGCAAGCTGTGGTCTCCACCCCAAAGGTGCTAAGCTTGATCCCTCTGTGAAGGTGTTCTTTTCTCCCCAGACCCGAGTTTCCTTTCTTATCCCCGTCAGCAATGGAGATGGAGCTCATGGCAGTTCATGGCCTCAGTCAGAAGGCCTGTTCAGGGTGTGGTGGTCTTCTCTGCAGCCTTGGAAATACAGTTTTGCTATGACAGGCATGAAGATGCCTACATGAAGGTATTAAATCCATAAATTATGAATTCAGTCTCTGACATACCTTTCAGCTGAAGAACAGACCAACTCACAGGGAACACAACCAAAAATCCATTGATTTGCTCTTCTACCTACCTTTATGGGAGGGTGGGAAGAGAAGGCAGAGCAGGGAACTCACAGCAGAAGGATCATGGAAGTCTGGAACAAGACGCTGAAGTCATCGACTTTTTCTGCTGTCATGAAGAATCAGGAGAGGGAACTCTGAGCCCCTCAGCATTTCAGGTGGTGCTGGGGACCCACACACGTGGTAGCCATGAAACACAGAGAAAACAGTCCCAGTTACAGTCCCAGTGCAGCATCATTAGCTGGACACTGGTGTCACAGGGACTGAACAATCCTCATATAAAACTTTCTTCTGAAACATTAGCCATCGACAAATATCTTTATCTGTATGATTTATGGAGTATTATTTTCTTTTTAATTGCATTGATTTACACTGAAAGCTTTAAACATCAGCCTAATAATTATCGTGAACCATCATCAGGAATACAATAAACCATTATCTGAGGCAGTGCTTCCAGGGAGGTGATTCTCCTGCGCCAGAGAAACTGGAAGGAAATAAGAAGCTACACTTGAAAATGCCAGAGTGTGCACCCAGGTTGCTGCAGCTAGGGGGAAAATTATGTGAATGATTGCCAATAAATGTGATGGTAGGAAAAAACCCTCCAGAGCCAGCAGAAGTGTTTATTTATGGAGAAATGCCCAGATGGCGCTCAGGGGCTGCACCCACCCTGACAGCCCTGCCCTGGGTGCTCAGGGGTCACCTTGCTGCCCTCACACCTCCTGCAGGGCTCTCCTGCAAGTGCCAAAGGAGACCTGTGTCCCAAGTGCTCCTCCCCAGAGCTGAAACCAGGGAATGGCAAGCGACTGGCCATGGTTTGTGTGGCACTGCAACCTGCTGCCTTTCTGCCCTGTCACTCCCTCCCTCTTCCCTGGCTCACCGACTGCGATGACATTTCTGCTCACAGAGAGAACATCAGCAAATACCTTTTGTAAGGAAACTTCACACTGCTCCAATCCCTTCTCTATGTAAAATCAGCACCAAAAAAAAGCCTGGCTAGAGGCATGGAAAATTTTAGACAAAGCAATTGCAGCTTCAGCCAGCTCTGAGACACCCTGACAAAGGGAGAGCAGCATGAAACACGTTGCAGGTGGGCTCACTCCAGGGGGACAGGCTGGGCTTCCCCACAGCCTGGAGAGAGGTGGAAACAATGTGTGCTCTGACCCCCCAGGAACCTGTGAGAGTGAGAAAGAGGCAGCAAAAGAGAGCTGTAACAGGGTTTGAGTGTTTTGAACTGCTCTGACAGCCAGGTGCTGTAACACACCTTATCTGTGAGAGATCTCACGGCGAGCAGCAGGCACCGGCTCTGCTCCGCGTGCTGCAGCACCCCAGCTCTCACTGCCACTGCAAAATTTCCACTCCACCACCAGGTTCAGCAGAATGGGCTTTGTTTGGCAGAGTGATCTTGAAATGCACACAGTGGTTTGTAGGGGCGGGATGAAAGCCCAGCATGACTCAGGACAGTGATCTCAGGGAACCCACCAGGGCACAGAGTGGTGACAGGGACACCCCGAGAGTGACAGGGGGTGTTCCTCCTCCAGCAGGGAATCCCCTGCGTTCCACACATCCATTGGTGCCCCAGGATTTCCATTTGCTTCCCCTGATGCAGGCAGCTGCCCCGGGTTGCCCAGCAGAAGGCTCTGGGACTGGGGCTGTGGTGTGACATGAGCCAGGTGGAAGCAGCAGCACAGGAGCTCCTTCCATGGGGCTGGGGCCTCCTGCCTTCACCACAACATTCAGCTCAGCCTCCAGCCTTTCATATAAAGTATCATCAAAAAATTTACAGGAGGTGTCAGCTGCAGGCTACAGCCAAAAGGAAGGTTTATTTAAGGCACCGTGTGGATTGTTATACAAGATCCTGATGGATTATTCCTATCTGAGAATTTACAGATACTGCAGGAGCATGGCCAACAATTTGGATTAGTTGAGATTAAACTCAGGCTGGGTTGGTTTTCCTCCCTTAGGAAATCTCAGCCCTAGGTCTACAGATATTTTTTGAAGGCAAGATGTAGACAAAAACAACTTTTACACTTTCCAGCAGGCACCTGAAGTACTTTCCCATCAATCACCTTTGATATACAGAGGCAGAAGTGTGAGCTACTTCATTAAGAGCCCTCACACATATCTGGGTACATTTACATATTAATCAGACAGCTGAGCTGATAATCTTCCTATCTTATATGCTTCTGTAACCATTAGTCAGAGCCAGGTGCTGTTAAATACTCCAGGTACCACCAAGTGCTCTAAAATCAAGATGAGCGTGGATGACAGGGAAAGGCTCAGATTTACAATGCTCCTGTAGAGCCAAGCACTGTAACATAAATACACACATCTAACACCAGGAGCTTTACTCCACTGGGAGCACTGAGCCACGTGAGGCATTCCCACTGCCAAGAGACTCCAGTGATTCCCACAGAAATAAAGGCTGGTTCCAGTTCTGCCTTCTGCAGGCTCTGCTGCTGTCTGAGCAGCACTGGGCACCTGGCACAAGACCCTGGGAATAAAGGAAGACAGAGGAGCCATCTCCTCCATCCTGATAGCCCACAGCCCAACCCTGCTTGTCTCTCAAGGGCAGCAGCTGCCCCTCATCTTATGCAGGGGTCAGGTGGGGTGGGAGAGCTCAGCCCAGTTCTTATCATAGAATCACAGACTGCAGCAGCCTTCATCCTGTTCCAAACCTCTGCCAGGGGCAGAGATGTTTCCTTCAGACCAGGTTCCTCAGGGTCCCCTCCAAACGGAACACTTCCAGGGATGGGGTGTTGCTTCTCTGAGCAACCTGAGCCAAGGCCTCACCATCCTCACAGGGAGGAAATAATTAGTATTTCACAAAGTTCAGATGGTTTGCTGGACAAAATTTTGTCCCTGGGTAAATCAGTCACAGCAGAAATGGTTGATGCAATGAGGGATGTGTGGGAACTGCTCTGGAGTCAGCAGTTTCTGAGCTGGACTGGCCCAGGACATGACAGAGGGTGCAGTGAGTGCCTCCCCAGCCAAGCTGCGCTCACTGTGGTGCCCCCAGCACCAGGCTCAGGTACAGCACAGCAGCTGCTTGGATTTCTGTTTAACCTGTTCATTTGCCATTCCAGCACCTGCAAATCCACATCTTCAGCTTCCCATCTCCTCCCTCCAGCACCTCTCACCCAGCTCTCCTCCTGGCTTGTGTGGTACCTAGCTGTGAGCTGCTGAATTAAATTCTCTCCATCCTCCAAGAGCAGACACCATTTAACCTTTGTGTGCCTGTTCCTTGGCACCACACACCTCACTGCTGCCACAGGTGTCAGTGTGAGCAGGGCACGGGGACAGCCACTGCCCAGTGGTCACACTGACAGCTGCAGACTACACAAAACCCACAAACACCTGTAATTGCCTTTGCCAAGGAAGTGATCTGTGCTACAGCTTCCTCCTCACAGAACCATCACAGTTTACATTTCCTGGGCTTTAGTTAAACAAAAGAAAAACAATGTATGTGGCTTTAGTGATCACACAGGCTCTGCAAAGCACTCTGATCTTCCCTGCTTTGGGCCTCTGAGGTTTTTCTCACCACTTCCTCCAGATTAAAAGGATGGAAAGGCCAGCCAGATCCTGAACAGCTTCATGCTTTTGCCATGGATCAGCACCTGGGTGACCTGCAGCCCTCAGTGCTCTCGTGGCACCAGGCTGGCCCTGCTGCCTGGCCCCAGCACAGACACTCAGCTGGCACAAACACCCTCCCTGCTGCTGCCCTGACACCCCAGCACCTCCCCCTCATGTCCAGGCAGCCCCTCAGAGCCACCAACAGCTCTGCACTGCCCTGCCACCCCAGCAGGAAGGTGCTGAAGCACAAGGATGCTCTGGGGACCAGGAGCCTCTCCACAATCTGTTCTAGACCCGTGAGCAGGAACTATTGCCAGTGCATGTGGTTCTTAGAAGAGAGCCTGGATGTCCCTCTGCTGCCATTAGAGCCCATCGCAGGAGATGCTCCTCTTCCTCACCCCATAGGAAAGGTGGATTTTGGAAACCACCAGCAATTCATGCTCTGTGTCTGGAGAGCCTGCACACAGCACTGGTGCTCTACAGCCAGTGGATCTCTCCTCCATTTTTAACTGGTTTTTTATAATGTTTTATTGATTGGTCCCATCAAACTATTTTATTGATTGGAAATATTTCCAACCTCTGCAGTCTGGGCATAAATGTTAAGGAGGAGATGAGGGGACACAGGCTTTACAATGGAGTCATGGCTCAGCCCTGAGTCTGGCTGAGCACCCACCCCTGGCCCAGTGGCCTTCTTGACCCAGGCCAAGAGCTGGGAGAAGGGAGCTGGGGCACAGGAAGACCCATGTCTGTATTTCTGCCTTGCAGACAGAGGTGCAAGCACAAAGCCCTGTTAGAGCTGAAATAAAGCCTTGGCCATGACTGACCCCATGCAGGGGAGCTCCATGGACAAGGAGGGGTCACAGCCACCACGGGCAGAGCAGGGCCACACACAGCCCAGGACACTTCCAGCAGCCTGGGGACATGGAGGTGGAAACAGGGTGAGGTTGCTGTCTGAAATACCACCCTGCCACGTTATTGGAACCTCACAGCTCGCCCCTGGCCCCATCACAGGGCAGATGGAGGCTCTGGCACTCACAGCCCTGCCCCACTGCCCCCAGCACATCCCTGGGAGTGCCAGCAGTGACTCCATCGGGCACACAGGGAGGGTTCAGGCTTTCCTCTTTCCTGGGATGCAGCCCAGTGATCCTGCTTTGTCTGGCTCAGAACAGAGGGATGTGCCCAGGGTGAGATGGGCACAGATTGCTTTTGGGTCAGGATTATTTGTTCATTATTACTTATTCATCATTCTTAAATGAGTTTTATAGCTTGGTTCGGATTCCTGGCATTTGCCTCTCCTATGAGCCTGTGAAACACAACAAATGCAATGGGGCAAAACCTCCAGCCCCTGAAACACCAAACTGCTGAAAGATGGTTGCATTTACAATATTTATACAGGGCAGAGCATCTCTGCTCCTTGCAGAGCAGCAGCAGGCATTGCCATAAGGAAAAGCTGGTTACACCAGATAGGAGGTGGTGATGTGGGGATTTTCATTTCACACATGAAACATTAACAAATAAATGAGACTTTTTTTTTCATCTGGGTGTGGGACTTGCCTTCCTCTGTCCCCTTCTGTGAAGGGAGAGAAGGAAAGGGCTGAGCTGCAGCTTCCTTGGGAAAGCCAGACGTGAGCAGGAGGGGAAACAAATAAACAATTAAAGAGATTAAGAGAAGTTTAACTGTTTTTCTCTCCATCATCCTTGCACTCCAAACATAAATAAGTTAAAGGACCTAATATTAGACTTCACTGCTTGCAAATACAGCATGGCTGATGTGCAGTTCTGGGCAGAGGGCTCAGACCTGCTGCTGCCACTGCTCCCAGACATTTCTTTCTCTTCCATGCAAGCTTTGATGGCAGCTGCTGCTGCTCTGCACCTAAAATATTTTAAATGGCTAAGGGCCCCCAAATGTCTTGGCAGGGAACAGGTGGCTTGCAGGCAGATCACACTGCTATTTCTGGACTGTTCTATAAAAATGCCTTTTGTCTGGAAACCACCCTCAGAGGCAGAGGCCAAACCTCTGCCCAGCACCTCACCTCCCCTCTCTGCAATTGGCCTCCTTTCTTCCCTAAGCACAATTTCTTCTGGATTAAAAACTTTCTCCCCAGACAGAGCTATTGAGGGAGCTTCCAGCCAGTGCCTGCTGAGTGTGAGCTGCAAGGAGGTTTGGGTGCATTTCCTGGGGAGAGGGGCTCCTGCTGCAGGGCTCTGGGGGCAATTTCAGCACCTTCCCCAGTGCCAGCAAGCAAAGTCCATTTCAGGGAACCACAGCACTGTCCCAGCAGTGCTGCCCATTGCTCTGGGCCCCATCCAGGTTAACTCACTAACCCCAACCTGCTGAAACCCTCCCTCCCTGTGCCAGGGGCACCAGGCACAGCCAGGGAATGTGTCCTGGAGCTCCAATGGATCCCCATGGGCTCAACCACGGGCCAGCACAAACCCCACAGCTCAAGGTCTCACCTGGGATGGGGGAAGTCGAGTGTTCACTGGTCCCTTCCTCATCCAGACAGGCTCCTGCTGCCTCCTCCCTCTGGGACACAGGGATTTACCACCAAGCAGCACCTCCTGCAGCACAGATTTACACAGCCCAAACCCTTATTTACACTTCAATTCTGTCACTGCTCGTGCACACACACAAATCATGTTGCTTTCCCCAGACATTCTTGCCAGCAAGGCTGCACAGGTTTTCCCCCTGGCATTGAGGAGTGAAGTGCTGCCATACCAGTAGCTAGATATTAAAAATAAATAAACTGGGGAGAAACACAGCAGCCAGCAGCTCTGATTGAAGATTAACAGGTGTTGGGATTTACAAAGAGATAGTGCTTTAACTTCAGCACCTGAGTGACTGATCACTTTTATAAGACTTCATCTGCTTTGTACTTGAATTAGATGATGCACATTTAAAAACCCATCCTCAGGTGAGTTCTGGGCCTTTTTGGAGATCTGGCATCAAAGCAGCAGACAGGCAGGAGTCACAGGCCAAGCAATGAAAGGTGATCACTCACTGAGTGCCATCGCTCATGCCTGGTGCTTTGAACGCAGTTTGGAACAGAAATGCAAATATCTATTTTTCATCAGTGACCCAGCACAAACCACTTCAGTCTGACCACAGCAATGCAGAGTGAGCAGTTCATCACAACAAACATTTACTCAGGTGCCTGAAAGACTGCAGAACCCCAGAGCAAAAATAAAGCATTAAAAAAAAAATCCACTTTTTTTCTTTCCCCTTCCTGAACCATGAAGAAAGGTCACAAAACCTTTGCAGACTCCTGTCACAAGCCCAGAATACAGTGGGCTCTCTCCAGCCAGTAGGGTCCTGTGACAAGGTGGTGGGAGTGTTCACACCCAGGCTCCAGGGCATGGAAACCAGGATGTGCTGACCAAAGCCCCAGGCCCTGTCTCCCTGCACTGCCAGTGGGGAGAGGTTGGGAGAAGAAAATGTGTTTTAAGGGCTTATTTTACTTCTCATTATTCTCTTATTCTCCTCTGATTTTGTTAGTAATAAATGCACTTTGTACATCTAAGCTGAGCCTGTTTTGCCCTTGGAGTGTTTTTCTCCCAGTCCTTATCTTCACTTATGAACCCTTAGCTAATTTTTTCCTCTCTCCTCTGCCCAGCTGGGGCAGGGGAGGGCAATTGGCTGTTGTGGATGCTTGGTGTTTGGCCAGTGTCAAACCACAACAGGGTCTTAGAGATCCTTCCCAACCTAAATAATTCCATGGCTTAATGTTCCCAGGGTCCAGCACTCTTGGCCCCTCACCCAGCAGGGGCAGGCCCAGGGAACGCAGCCCAGCAGGGGCAGAGCTGGAGGCTGTCAGGGACAGGAAACACTATTGTGCCCAACTGGAGACACTTGACCTAGGACTGGAGGTGTTTGACTAAATCAGTTTTTATATCATTCACTTACTTCTTTAAAGGGAGGGCACACTGCCCAGTGCACTAGAAATCCACAGGCTCTTGTTTCCAGCCAGGTCTCAGCTCTTCCCCACAGCTGAGGGTGGTGGGATTGGAGCCACCTGCAGGCACTGCCCCATCCCAGTGCCCAGGGACTCCCTGGGGTGGCTCTGTGAACACAGGGGCTCAAACTGGCCATGCTCACTCGCAGCAGGGGCTGTTCCCATAGACCCTGCAACACCAGCAAAGCCCTGTGCAGCATGGACAAGGGCTGAGTGCTCCTCTGTGGGATCACACAGAGCTGGGGGCTGGAGAGGAGCCAGAGCCCAGCACAGGCCTCGGAGCTGCTTTTCTCTCACCCACTGGGGTTTGAACCAGACCTACAAGAAGCGAGTCAGGGCCTCTTGTTCATCTGATACAGACAGGATTTTGTGATGAACAAGATTCAAAAAGCTGCAAGAGATCAGTGGTGAGGAGCATGAGAGCCCCACTGCCAGGGGAACTGTCCTGCCACAGGGGCCCATTGTGTGCAGGAAGGAGCTGCCTTTCCTGCCTCACCTACCTGAGCAGGACTTCTGCCAGCTCAGCACCACCAGGCAGGTTCACGCAGAGCTTTCTGCCTTCTGTGGCTTCCCAACTTCCTTTCCATTTTGTGACTTCAGATTTTCCACCCAGCACCTAAGTTTCCTTCAAAGCCCAGGTTTTTAGAGAATCACCAGCAGTTTCCTCCTCAATCATATCTCTCTCCACTTGCTGGCAGGTCCATTTTCCTCAATGGCTTCTTTTCCCAGGACATGCGTGGGTCCACCTAACCAACAAATAACCAGCTTCACTGGTATTAACAAATTTCCCTGCTTTCCCCTCTCTTACAGGATTTTTTAATTTCGTAACCTATATCTCATTTGTTTCCCATTCCTCTTATCCCCTCTCAGTCTGTCCCCCAAAACTCAATTACTGCAGCCCACCACACCTGCAAGGCCAGCCCCCAGCTGGCCCCTCGATGCCGCAGCTCCTCTCACGCTGGGTTCTTGGGTGCAGGCCCTGTACAACCCATAGCTCTCCTCGGCCTCATTCATGGCTGGAAGACAAACACAGAGCTCCGCCGTGTGGCGGAGAAACAGAAGGGAGTCCCAGGGCTCCTAATGAAGGAAGGCAATGGCACTGCCCATCTTCCCTCAGGGCATTCCTGCCCTGCTGTCCCAAGGCTGTGCAGCCCTGGCACACCCTGCCCCTGAGCTAGGGGGCTCCCACAAGTTGGGAAGGCGGTGAGAGGACTGTGGCATCTCCTGTCTATGGAGAGCACTCAGTACCACTGTGTGATGCTGTTTGTAGGGATGTGCCCTAATAATGTGAAATTTCAGCTTCTGTGTTCTGCTGTGCTATTCAGATGTATGTAAAAACTTTTCAAGTGGAATTCTGATTTTAATTTGCACATGAACTTTTAAAAGTTGCAGAAGGTGGTCTTTTGTGATAGAATGAAGGAAATTATAGGAAATTACAATTTAGATGGGAGGCTCCATATGGCCTCCAGGAGTGTTGCAGGGAATCATAGACTTCACCACTATTAAAAGATATTGTAATGATTTGAGAAAATCTGTCTTGGACACCAAGCTGGCACTGGAGAAGATGTGTGTCCATCAGAGAGCTCAGCCACTCCCAGAGCTCAGCCTTCTGTCGAGCAGCCACAGTGAGAGAGAGGATCAGGTTTTTGCTAAAACTCTGCTGTGGAGTGAACTGAGCACCTGCTGAGCCAGAACCCAACCCTGGATGTTCACATCCACCCTTCCCACCCAGACACAGCTGTGAGACAGGACAGCACAGGATGTGTGGCCCCACCAACAGCCCAGGAGAACGTTCCCAGAAGTTCAAACCCCATCCCCTCCATCTCTGCTGCAGCCAGAGCACTGCAGAACCTTCACTGTGCTGCTGAGGGGAGCAGCCCTGCTCAACACAAAGAATTTGATGTCAGGGGGTGTTGAGAACTCACCTCTGCAAAGCACCTCCAGCATGAGCCCCTCTGAGGGGGGACACTGCCCTGCAGCTCCAAGGAGGGCAATAAGGAGCAGCTTCAAACCCTCCCAGTGAGGCTCTCCTGGGACTGTTTCCTGCTGATGGAAGGCACCATTCCCAGTCCCATTCCCATTCCCCAGCCCAGCAGCCACTCCCAGTCCATCTCCAGTGAGCTGCTGCCTCTCCCCCAGGGCTCCCCAGCCCAGAGCTCCTCCTTGGTGGGAGCTCTGGAATCACAGAGCCCCCAGCTCAGCTCCACGGCCACAATGCTCTGCACAGAGGCACTGAAGAGATACAGTAAAATAGATCCAGTTACACAAAGCACAAAATGGAGGCAAAGAAAACCACGTCATCCAAGGTGTTGTGGTCATTTTCTCAAGAAAGAAGAGGGTTTTGCTCCCATTTCCACTAGCATTTATTTTATCACTCAAACAATGCCTCACTGATGGAAAGAAGAACCTGCAAAGGAGTTCTTAGTCTGGCTTAAAACAAACCCCTCTACAGAGCCAAGGAGACTTCAACTACCACAGAGAGGGTGGAGACAGAAACATTCATTATTTAATGGAAAGCATATCAAGTTTGATAGATCCTAAATTCCTTTTTAAATGACACTGATTAGTCCTAATTAGTGCAGGAGTTGGCATTATCTCAGCCCTGACATCCACTAAGGACCTGAATACTTAGTCAAAGTCTAGCTGAAAACTACTCAAATTTTAAATAGAAATGGTGGGGTTCTTTTCCTATGGCAAGAATATATTTGACAATTGTGCAAATGTTGAAGGAGTCAAGAAATTGGAACAATTTGAGAAGAAATGTTTAAGGAAGGCAGTGAAGAGTCAAGGACAGCACTGTGATCAGGCTGCCAATTTCATAGCCAAGGCTGAGAAGAGCTGATGAAGTTAATGGCTATTAATGAAATGACACAGCTGTAGATCTTCTATCATCAGCTACCTGGCAGTAGCCCTGTCATTTCCCATGTTACTGCTTTTTTATGCTTTACTGGTATCCACGGGCTCCAAAGGCCAAGGTAGTGCTCCCAGACACCACTGCAGATGTCTGTCCTACAGCTAGGTCAGGCAGCCACAAAAGGGGGAAATAATCAGTATTTCTCAGACTGAAAAACTGTCACTGTGACAAATTCATTCAGAAGACAGACTAAAAGAAAAAGGAAATGAGGGGAAAATATGTAAAGCTGAATGACTGGCTTCTGTTGAACTGCCATCCCAAATTCCTGCTGAACATACTCAGACTTAATTTATTTTTCTTTTTAGCTGGAGGGCCACTGAGAGGACATAGTAAGACATATCAGCAGAGAACACAATCCAGAAGACATTGATACACAGCTTTTTTTGCTGATGATTCAGAGAGAACATCTTCATAAGGCCCCAGCTAGAGACCACTACCATGTGGTGAGGACCTCTCATTTGAATTTTTATCTTGAGAGGGGCCCTACAGGAGAAAAGGGAGCGGCCCCTGGGATGGAAATGGAACAAGCAGCTCACACAGCATTCCTCCCCACTGATCCATAATGAGTGTGGATTTGAAACAAGCCCAGATAGCTCCCCAGAGACATCACAGTGAGAATATGGAATTTATACTGCAACTGGAGTCTCTTAAGGGAGCCCTTCTGCTGGCCATGTGTCCCTGGAACACCAGGGAGACAGCCCTGCTGCTGCAGGGGTCACACATTCATCTCTCAGGCTACTGCAGGACCAACATGAGTGATAGAAGAGTTTCTGTACAACATAAAGAACCACAGCATCCATTTCTGGGCTATTTTGGGTGCTAGTGTAAATTCAGCTACATCTACACTGCTCTTGGACTGAACAAAAAGTATTCTCTCTTCCCCAGATTTCTGGCAACGTTGAAACCTTCTCCAGGGAGCCCGGCATCACTCACCCAGCCCCTCTCTAGGGAGAGGTACAGTCATCCTCACCACAGCAACATTCCAGCATTAAAATCTACTTCCCATTACACATCTGAACCAGAGCATCTGTAAAGCACATCCTGACCCTACTGAAATGTACAATCTGCTCTCAAACTTCTCTGAAAATTGAAACCATGCTAAAATCTCCTGGTTTATTTTTCTACTCTGTCAGGTCCTTCATTTCAGAGGCTCCTGTAATTTAATATTTTTCTTCCATATTAATATTTTTGTAAGACAAAGAACTCAGCCCATTTTGATAAATTAATTCCTGCTGACCCCTGAACTACTTCCATTTTGTTCATTAATGCAGAGGTAAACCCTCACCCTCTGCAGGGCTGCTCTCAGGCAGGAACAGCATTCAGCCCTTCAGACTGCAGAGAGGCTCCAGGGACAGACAGACAGCTGTGCACCCACAGCCCTGCCCAGTGTCCTGGCACAGCTCCCCAGTGACAGGGAGAGGTGAAGTCCCCAGACACAGCTCACAAAACACAGCAGAGAATTAACCCTCAGCCCTGCTCTCACCACAGCACCCCTGGAAGTATTCTTTAAGAAGGTTCCTCTCTTAATCACTATTATTCTTCTCTATGAAAGTTTTGGTGACCAAGTTTCTCTTCACCCTGCTGTGGTTTCTCTGCTCTGAAAAAAGGATTGATTTTTTTGTTACTGCAAAGTAACAAAACCAGTTCTGCTTATTTGTATGTTCTTGTAGGGATTTGGTTTGTGAAGATCTGCAGGAACAAAGTGATAGAGGAATAAAAAGGGGGGTGGGAATCCCCAGCCCTCCAAGAGACCTTATCCCAGGGGGAAGACAGCTGTGAACCAGGCATGGCAGCAACATTCCCATCAGGGTGTCAGCTCACATCCAGCCCCAGGAGGGCTGGCAGGGAGCAGGGACCAGGCTGTGCCAGCTGGGCAGCCCCAGCACAGGGCTCAGGCTCCTCCTGGCAGGAATTGTGGCACAGGGTGCCCCACTAGGACAGGCAGAGCACTCCTTTCCCATCCTACAACTCTGCAATCTCACTACAAGTAATGTCTGGTTTGGATATAGTAACAAACATTTTGTTGTTTTTACAACCTTTTGGATGTCATAAAAAATTACCTGCAACTTTTCCTCAATCTGGTTGCAATTTCTTCTCCTGGTTGGAGGTAGGAGCTGTGATAAAAATCTCAAGCTGTCTGCCAATATGAAGGTTATATTCACCTGGTAATCTGTTAGGTGTCAAGAACTATACTGAAATAGCATTTAAAAACCTTGGTTGTCCAAAAATGATATCTATTAAAAAAATACAATGGGGATCAAAGATAAGTAGAAAAACTCCCTATATTTTGGAACAGCAACAGAAAAAAAATACCTGACTCTCCACCAAAGACAGTAGCACCAGAAACAGAAATAATGGAAAGAACACCCAATGTTTGGACAAATCAAAGAGGCCAAATTCAATTATTAAGTTACCAGAAATTATCTACCCAGAGCTGACTCATACAAAGCCAGGGAACTTTCTCCCTAAATTCTATGGTACTAGAATGAAAACAGAATTAATTCTTTGACTTTGCAAAAGCTGCAAAGCATCCCTTATAAAAGATACTGATTTGGGCTGCCTGTACTACTAAACAGGCCTTTACACTGTGTAATTGCCAGACTTGTCCTTTGGAAACAGAGCTCTTTATAATCAGCTGTACCACAAACATCAGTTTATTTATGATGTGTACCTGAGCCAAGACATGGCTCATTCAGTCCAAATTCCTCTAACATGCACCCTCCTTCACCTTAAAATAGTGTGGGAAAAGCCCCTCATCACAAGAACCATTGTTCTGAAATTCAGAAAATAAATCACCCCATTCAGTGTTACACAGTGAAGGAGGGTCCCCACTCCTCTTCCCCACCAACTCTGACAGGGATCAGGGGTGTGCTGATCCATCAGATCAGTATTTTTATTCCTAGACCACAACACCTTGAAAGCCTTGACCGAAAATCACGTTGGTTCATTTCTAATATTTTCCTGAAAAAAAAATTAATCATCTCACTCTGCAGGCAGGTGAGACATGACTGCATTTCCTGGCGCAGGCTGACCACACTAAGCAATTTAAAATTGAATTGGGGGAGTCATAAGGTGGCTGACCCAGGGTTACAGGACTGGGAAGGCTGCTGACAGCTTGGTGATAATAGGAATGATAATTAATAATAATTAAGTGCCATTTCAGAGAAGATGGGCACCCCACATGTCTGATACCATGCAGGAGGCAGAGCCTGAGGAGGAAGCACACAGTGGCCAGGGCCCAACGTGGCAGCTGGTCAGGGCATCTCAGCTCTCCAGATGTGAGTTACACCAGTGTGAAGCAGATCTGGAGCTGTCACTGTGAATGTTTGTGGTTGGTACAACACCAGTCATTACCCACCCACAAGACTCACCCTGCCAACTTACCACAGTTTGGATTATACATCCCTGAGTGCTGTGGTTTGGCTCCATGGAACACTCCACACAATTCATTTCTTATAAATGAGTGAGATATTAAATCAAATTCAAAAAGAAAAGAAGAAATTTGACTTTCCTTGTGAGTAGGGACTAAGAAAAAACTAAAAGACATATATACATTTTGAACTTTACTAATAGATCAAGTGGCCTGCATTGAATATTGTTAACTACAGAAACAGCATGTGGAGAGAAAATGCTTCTACACTGTCTAAATCCACAAGATCTGTAGCTCTGTGACAATCTGAGACAAATCAGTAATGTGCCAGAACAAACACCACCAGCCTATTTCTCTTTGGCTAACTCGACACAATTCCCAGGAAAAGCCAACACAAACAGCTGATATTGCATCACTGGCAGCCTCTCTGCTCTACAGGGAACCTTTCTTTCTGTCAGATCTACAAATCCAACCCAAGTGAGTTTTAACTATGCAGTTAAAAGTCAGTCTGAAGCAGAAGATGAAGCATTGCAAGGTTAAAAAAATAAATAAAAGAGAGAATTTGTAATGAAAGCAGCTTTAAATAGAACATGTGCTTATTTTACTTCACAGCACTTCAACAAGCTCCTTTCACCACACACAAGCTATTGATATGAGCAAGAATAAAAGGGTCCCTAACAAGGGAAAGGACCAATAGCCCAAATCTGTAGATTTCTCCAGTTACAAACATTTACACAATAAGCCCTTAAACTGTAACACCATCAGTCCCTCAGACAGGATGGAACTGACAAGATACTGTTTTCACTGACAATGCCACTTTCCCTAATCCACGCTAGGTTTCACAGAGCACTTTGATTCTTGTCTGTAATGGAAGAATTCAGTTGAAAAAAAACACCCCAAGAAATCTGCCTTTCAAGATTCAGAAGATTATAAACTGGCAACAGAAATAATGGAAAGACAGCTTTTGTCAGTTGATACGTAAGAACAGTTGTGTAAAAGACAGCTCAGTGCTTTAAGATGAACAATAAAGAGCAGGCTAAATATAAGATACGCCACATCTTTAAGTGCTTTTGTGCACGATATGAAAAACAAGTGGATGTGGTTTGCTTTTTTGCTTTTGGTGGAGTGCAGCAGTTTGAAAAGCAGAAAACAGAATTTAAGCCTGTGAAAAGAGTGCGTTAAAATAATAAGAGATGGGTGCATTTGTCACTCAAGAGCTGTGGTTTAACTGCTTTTCACAAGGCAGCAGCCAACTGAAGGCTTCCCTGCTGGCAGTATGGCCTGGCAAACAGGTGTCATGGGGAGCCCTGGCCAGGACACGGCGGCTGCAGCTCTCCAGCAGGGACACCCCAGTGCTGGGCAGCGCAGGATCAGAGGGTGCTGAAACCCTGAGCCAGCCCAGCCCTGCCAGGAGCTGCAGGAACCACAGCACAGGGCCCACACCAATGTCCCACAGCACAGGCTCACAGCCATGTCCCACAGCACAGGGCTCACAGCCGTGTCCCACAGCACAGGGCTCACAGCCGTGTCCCACAGCACAGGGCTCACAGCCGTGTCCCACAGCACAGGGCTCACAGCCGTGTCCCACAGCACAGGGCTCACAGCCGTGTCCCACAGCACAGGGCTCACACCAATGTCCTACAGCACAGGGCCACACCAGTGTCCCAGAGCTCACACCAATGTCCCACAGCACAGGGCCACACCAATGTCCCAGAGCACAGGGCCCACCCCAATGTCCCACAGCACAGGGCTCACACCAATGTCCCAGAGCACAGGGCTCACACCAATGTCCCACAGCACAGGGCTCACACCAATGTCCCAGAGCACAGGGCTCACAGCCGTGTCCCACAGCACAGGGCTCACACCAATGTCCCACAGCACAGGGCTCACACCAATGTCCCACAGCACAGGGCTCACAGCCGTGTCCCACAGCACAGGGCCACACCAATGTCCCAGAGCTCACACCAATGTCCCACAGCACAGAGCTCACACCCGTGTCCCACAGCCAGGCCCTACAGATGGTACAGGGGATTTAGGGACAAAAGCCTAAGGGCAAAGGTAGTGAATGAGCAGTCTAGAGAAAGGCTAGATGAGCACAAGGAGACCATCCCTGCTCAATGTCTGAGGGATCATTCAAGCTGTACCCACAGCTTACCACACTGGGAACAAGCTGCTGCTCTGTGCACGGATCTCTCACCTGCCATCACCCACCTCAGCCAACAGGAAACTCTCTGCAAGCTCGTGAATCCATTTTCCCAGGTCCTGTTGTATTGCATGAATGCTTTCACAAAGTAACTACCAACTTCACATCTCTCCTTACTAATTTGAGATGTTCTAGGCCTCCAGAGGTTTTATTACTTTTATATTTTATTTTATTAGGTTCTTTTAAATAGCTTTTCTGCAAGTGCAGAATTCAAGCTGTTATCAGCTGAACACAACTTTCACTTTTAAAGCTGGCAACTGCAGCTTTTTCTTTGACAAAAACAGTTAACATGCACAAAACATGATGACTTGTCCTCTTATTTTCCAATCAAAAAACTGCTGAGAAAAGCTCAGCAGAAATTGCACAGTCCGGTTTAGGAAGCATGATGACATTATGGAACCACACACATTCTCTGAAGGACAGGGACATTTCTGTCAGCCAGCCACCCAACCACACTTTGGATCATTTTTCTGGGCACAGTTATAGCTTCTTACCACTGCACTGCCACTATGATTTACACCCATAAAAGCTGGCAGTAGCTACAAAAGACCACAACAAAAAGCAGCAACTGAATCTCTAGCTGGAAGGCACCATTTGCAACAACATCTAACTGGTAAAAACTTTAAAGAAATATGAAAATTGATATTTAATCAAAGAAATAGATTAAAGAAAGAACAGCAACACAAAGAAGGGATACAGGAGAGAACGACAGCTAGGGAAAATGACAGGCACGATTCACATGGAATTGTTACTTTTAAAACAGAATTATTATAGAACAGTATTGTCCTGCATTACCTTGTTTTCCGAGTATGTGTCATCATCCATCTCCATCAAAAATACGATCACTTTTGGATGCCAACAAATATGTAAGAAATTAAACAATCTCAGGACAAGAAATTGTATAGGATTATGAAAAATTAGGCAATGACAAAAGCTACATTTCAGTATCACAAATGAGTCAAAGAATATTAAATTAAAGCGGTTAAGTAGGAATGGAAATATTTTTAAAGAATCAAATTGCATTTTATCAAAAGAATTCTGAAGCACAAATTCACAATTTTGACAAGTGCTTCAAAGGAACAAGTCGTTGATATTAATTGGGCTATAATAAAATTTTAAAAATCTATAGATAAAAAAGCACAGCAAAGCATTGTTGTGAATCAAAGCAGCTCAAAAAATCCAGTATGTGTAGGAAGTTAATTGTATTGCTGTCCTGAAATCCCACACAAGCAAAAGTGTATGGATAAATTAGGGGGGGGGGGGGGGGAACAGGGGGGCAGACTTTAAAGAGGTGCATTTTTAGTTATACTGAGATTAAAGATGGGAATTTATGATCTCTAACATGCTACAGGAATCAGCATCACACCATCCAAAGGAGTAAAAACCAAACAAACAAACAACAGCCATCACTAACGTCTTGCATATTGTCTTTGGTTGTTTAATATCAAGAAATACTTTTTACAGAATATGTGGAAACTATTCCTTTGAAATTCGTTCTGTGTCAATACCTTCCCTGTGGCCTCTCTGGTAAACCAGAGGACAGGCTTTACTTTCTCTGAACAGTTTGCTTTTTTTCTACATTTTTATCATCTCTCTCTTCAAACTCCAATTTCTTCCATTTACAGGCTTTTGTACCAAAGCAGTTTAACTAGAACAGACTTTACATTGTATAGTGAAGGTATTTTTCTTGCATTATAAACTTAGAACTTACTAAAACAATTTTCCACAAGATACTATTGAACTTACAGCAGGATTTAGAGACAGGAATAATGAACATTTGCAATAATAATAACTAAAATGAAAACCAACCCAAAACTCCTAAGGTTACATTAGCAAGGATTAAAAGTTTTCTCTCTCTAAGATCTTAAAATTACTGCTTTAAAAAGTCTTGTACCAGAAAGGAGTTTTCAATTCCCAGCTAGAGGTGCTCAGTAGTTGAGGAGAGGGGAATGGGAGGGGATGTTTAGGGTTTTCCCCTCATTCCCTTGCTGTCTGGCCAATTAAGCTCAAAATGCTTACCAGGTGCATGATCAACTTATGGAATGGAAAGTAGCATACACAATTAATGGTATTTCCATTGGACTATGTACAGCATCTCCAATGTCAGAATCAAAAGCATTCTGAGTAAAATCAGATAAAAGTTTTTAGGAAAAAGAAACCAACAGAAAGGTTATTAATACACCTTTAGAAAACGTAACACAAAAATAATTAACCACTGCTTTCTTGGCATGTAAAAGTTCTATACAAATTTTAAAAATTTTATTTGCAGGTACTAACCTCTTCAAAAGCTCACTCTGTATTTACACTAATTCTTTTAACAAGTTTATCTCAAATTAAAGCATATTTAAAACAATCATGATTGCATTAACTTTTCTGCTTTAAATTATTACCCAATTAGTGCTTTATTCACATTTTAAAAACTTGTACAATTTATTACAAATATAAAACAGTGCAGTTTTTCATACATTATCCCAACTCTGAGACAAACACTTAAAAGACATGGAAAAAGATTTTGATTTCTATAAACATAACATTTGCATTACTCATACCCCTTTCTTCACTGTCCTCCCATAACCCCAATTTAAAAAGATCAAACATACAACATACTGTAGGTTTATTTTTATTCAAAAAGTTACTGTCTCAAGACATAAATACAAATCAGAAAACAGTACAATTAGGACAATAGAATGTGGAGGACAACAGGTTAAGGTAAATATATAAAACATTTTTAGCTGGTTGAAAACAAAGCTGTAAGAACTGCTTTCACAAAGAAACACTCCTTCAAGAGTAAGAAAAATCAACTTAAGTTTAAAATCATATATACAGTCCTCTCAGCAGTTCTATTAAATGCAGTGGTGTGGAAAACAATATAGGCAGTACTTTTAGACATGAGAGTATTTATTTATGTAAAATGAGTTAGGCAGATCTAGTTTTCATTTTGTTGTTACCCATGACCTAGTAAAATAATTATATTTTATCATGATCCTTTAGATAATCTATGGTTTTTGGCTACCACAGCCGAATGTTTAATTTCTGAGTCTAAAAACAGGAAGCCTTTTTGTATTCACCCATTTGGGGAGATTCTTGTATTGCAAGCGTATTAAGGCATGGAATGATTAAAATAATATACCTCAAGAACTGAGAGACAACTGACAAAAAATATACATATGTAATATAAGTTAATATTTCCTTTAAAATGATGTCTAGCTGCCTAAGCCTTGCAAAATGAGTCAATGTCAAAATGGCATAGATCCACTTTCTGTTTTAGACCAAATTTAATTTATTTGTGAATGGACACAAAATGAAATTTAAAGCTTAGCTTTTAAAGAATATTATGGGTTGTTTATGAGCTTCTATTATCCAATCTAATTTACATATAGAGGAAATGTACTGTAACCTGTTAGAAGTATCTTTAACCTGAAGACTGCTTGCAAAGACAGATAGATAAAACAATATAAAATACAAATTTAAAAATCATTTTTAAAGCATGAATTCTCATGCTCTTCTATTTTTAAACATTGTTAAACTTTCAATATATTTCTGAAACCTCATAATTTTAAGTTGGAATTTAAAAGTAAGAAAAAACTAAACAAACTGCGCAATTATAAAATCAGCACCAATTTATATATATATATAATTTTATTTAAAATTTAGATCCCTATTCCCACACTCTAATAAGCTGTATAATTTTTGTTTAGAATTTTTCTGCAAACATACTACAATAAGCTTCTTTTATTTGGAGACAAAATACAGTGGCACTACTGGAAGGAATTTCACAACATTACATTTTTCTTAAAGGACAAGCAAACTTTCAGGGTTGGTAATGGGCAAGCAAGAGTGAAATCTGTTACGTTCTGGTAGCTTATAGCTTATGGACCTTTCTGAGAAGGCTAACATGAAGCTTTTGGAATAAAAAGTGTGTTTTAGATTAAAAAGCTGTTAAAATTCTGTTTTATGTATTTATTTCCATGATTAATTGATACAAACCTTCTGTTGCTGAAGTTTGCATTTTATTGAAAATACTGACAACTCTTCTGGTTCGTTCTACACTGTGAGAAAACCAATCCATCTACTATTACAGCTCATGGACGTGAACAGCAATCCAGCAGAGCTCATGATTATTTAGTATAGCCAGCAAATGTGTAGAGAGGGGCTCAAATCTGTACCAAACACCTCTCAGACTGTTAAGATTAAAACTCAGAGGGAATACTTCTTATGATCCAGAAATAAACTGATAGCACATAAATAAAATATTGAATTTTTTTCCCAACAAAAAGTGTAGCTTATCCTCAATTGTTTACTTGTCCTTTACATTTCTTTTTTCTTTCAGGCAAACAAAACTGCCCCTTCAATGCACTTGATCTTGAAAGCATGTCATTCTCCTTAGAGAAAAATCTGTTCAGAATTTCACTGTATCTACCACAATTTTGTATTGAAAAACTTCCTCTTCCACTTAGAAAATGACTTCACCACTGATTTATTTGCTGTTCTGGTATTAAAACATTGACACCCCAAGAACCTAAAAAAAAAGTTAGAAATGGTGTCAATTTGTAGTCTAATACACATTTAACAAATAACAAAGCAATTAGTATATAATTTAAGATTAAGACACTTCAAGATATGTTAAGGCATTATTAAGTTTATTTTTCTTTCAAACCAGATTAACCACACTTCTGATTTAGATAATAATATGGAAAGGGCTCCTCATTCATTAGAAATATTTTTCTCACACTTGAAATTAACTAGATCCAGTAGGAATAAAGCCTGTGTTTTAATTATTTTAGGTAATAATTGCAGAAGAATTTTTAGTTAGGTGCCTAACTCAGACTTCTTTGACATTCTATTGGCACTAACCTGAAATCAAATGTGTTATTACCAGCTACTAAACCTGGGACAAAACACTGCAGACACTGGCTGCTGCTGTGTCTGTGATGACAGAAACCACAGGCCATCCCACATCAGCCAGCCAGGACACAAATTTAACATTTCCTAGGAAACGTATTCACTCTGTCAGGACGACAGTGAAAAATCAAACAATCATCGGGTAAAATCAAGCAACTGTACTTCAGGAGACTGTGTAACTAGGGAAAGAAAAAGAATCAGTTTCCACTTCCCATGTGAGAACAAGCTATACAGCTTTCTACGTCAATGGAAGTATGTATGTGCCAAAAAGAAGATCCAGATTATGTGACTGTCTTAACATTTGTAGGACATTATAAAATCAGGCAGAGGCAAAACAGACCAAATTTCCCTGAACCTTGACAATGCTGTTCATGTTTACCTGTTTACAAACCCATTTTTACTGTTCTTTGAATTAGATTCACTTTGGGTGCCTCCTATAACAGAGCACACAGACAGAACTGCCTCTGCTGCCAGCAGTAACTGGGCACATCCGACTAGAAGTCTAGTCATAAACCATGTGCATCCGAATAAATTAAACACCTATTAAAAACAAGTGCAAGAACTCCAAGAATAAGGGACCTCTGAAATAAATTATAAGAATAAAGCGAGTTAACTTTATTCCGAGAATGCTTTGCATTGATGCGATGATGTTTTTGCGCTGAACGCGGTCAGACTGAGCTGTTTCCCGGCCCCGCCCGGCGCTCCCGGCGCTGCGCTGCCCGCGGCTGCCCCCGCGCGGCCGCTCCCGCGCACTGCAGCCGGCACAGCGCGGCCGGGCGGGAACCTCAACCCGCCCGAGCAGCCCCAGCAGTGTCAGAGCTGGAGCTGCAAGGGCTCTCACATCAATGAAATGCAGCCTGGAGAAGGCCATGGTTTCAGCATTGTCAGACTAAAAAGGGACTGGTACTTCACAGATCAGTCCAGGAAAAATTGAGAAGAGGAGGGGAAGAATTATTGTAAAACAGAATGTGAGAGAACAGGCGAGATATTTTCTTGGTGTTAATTCAGGAAAGAACACACAACAGCCAGACACACAGCCTAACTGATTCATTATTACTAAAGCAAAGCCCTACTGGTACAAAATATATGGATTTGCAATTATTAAAACAGTATTTAGGACTTCTTTCTCCCATAAACATGAACAAGTTCACGCTGCAACAATACTGTAAAAAAATACATAACCATCTTCCAAATTCCACCAAGCTGTCCAAGATTCCCAGGAAGCCTTGTTGTACTGTCCTCTGCTGGCTTGCTGCAGCTTGTTATTTCCAGTGTAATTTTGTACCAGCTACCCAGGGTCAAAAATGGCTGCATACTTTACAAGTAGTTCAAGACAGAAGGAATCCCTCATGCAGATTTTTAAAAGAGAATAGAGACTGCAGATTTATCAAGTCGGATAAAAGGGCAACTGCAAGCAGAAACTACAGACTTCGGATGTTTTGGACCTAAAACTTTATATGGAAAGAAAAAATACCTCTCATCTCTATAAACAGATATCTGTATTATCTCTTATTTTCTCCATTATCTTACTTATGCACAAAAGTAAATATGCCAATTAAAAAAAACCCACAAAATGCAAACCATCTAGTGCTGACATTTGGTAATGACATCAGAGTCACTGAACTAAGCTCAGCACAACAGGAAACTTGCCTTTAATACTGTGTATGCACATTTCTTCATTTTTCTAATGCTCTTTGCTATCAGCCTCTGCTACAGTCTTTTCCATAACAAATGTGTTTTCGGCTCAGAATCATAGGCTTTTAACTTTTACATAGCTATATATAGATATTAAGAACAAAAATCCCATAAAATTGCAAGGAACACTGACTATCCTAGAATGTATGGAGCTGAATTACTGTACCAGTCTGTCAAAATAAGTTAACAATGACAACCTGAATATTGCATTCTTTCCATTTAAAATCTGAAGTAAGAGAGTATGGCAACCTTAAGACTGATTTACATTACTTTCCCCTTATGTAAGTGAACCTACCGATTCATCCATGATTGAAGCAGGGTCAAAGAAATCTGGTTTTAGCTCCGTTCGTTCTCTCCTGTTCTTTGATGGTGGCTTTAGAAAGCAAACAAACAAACAGGTTAAGTGCAATTTCACCAGAAAAACAGAGGTTTTACACTGTAGTCAGTGAAGCTGAACTCTCAAGGGGTAGAAATTCACAAGGGATAAATGTTATTAGTTATGACAGGATGTGTTCTTGTTTTTGTAAGGCAGTTGGAGCAGATGGCTCTTATATACAGACAACAGCACAGCCCTTTAGCAAGGCAGAAAGCAACCAGAATGATTTTTATTTTATAAGAAGGAAAATTTAATTCAAATATTTTACTTTAAAAGCAGAAATGCAAATCCCAAGACCACTAAAAGTAAGTAAATTTCTTACTAGGTCTATGTCCATGGTGTCAAAATCCATGCCTTCATTAAGATCTTCAATCCGCCCTTCTGATGACATCATCACATCTTCAACAATTGGCTCTTCATCATCCTCCATTAGACTTGTGCCACGTCGACTGAAATGAAAAGCAAGACTGTTTAGCACTAAATCAAGTTAACTTCT
Organism: Zonotrichia albicollis; assembly: GCF_047830755.1. Lineage (NCBI taxonomy): Eukaryota > Metazoa > Chordata > Aves > Passeriformes > Passerellidae > Zonotrichia > Zonotrichia albicollis. Next base: position 11,121,818 of record NC_133832.1, read on the forward strand.
ATCTATTTAAAAAGCTAATGCTCAGTAAAGGACTCCTAACAAATGGTGATTCCATTAGATAAAGCAGAAATGAAGTAATGAAATGAATGCACAACTACTACTAAAGAAAGCTGGTATTTAACCAGAAGATACTAAGAGAGCATGAGACAATGCCTAACAAAGGTCAGTTTAGACAACCATGGGACATTTCTAAATGGGTATTCTGAGAGGGTGTGAGAACTGGTAAGCAGATCTACTCCACACCTAATTTATGCTCAAGTGAGAATGAACTTAAGTTTTGCCACTTAAAGAAAAATTGTTTCTGCCTTATGATAAGGCCAGAAGGAATGCCTTTGAAATAAAGTAGATGTGTAAAACCATTACAAAAACACCCACACAGTCCTTCATCCTCTCTCCTCAAATTCCACATGAAACATCAGAACTTATGAGAAAACTAAGGAGTCATTCTAATTATACTAATCGGTGCCGTTGTATTAAAAAAAAGCCACCACTTAAACAATGTTATATGAAGTACTGGATATAAAACAATCAAAAGTAGGGGAAAGATTTAAAGCTCCTCAATACATGTGCTTTTGGTTGCAATGTGTACTTTTTTTCTGCAGAACTACACTGCCCTTAAGAATGCAGAGAACTTTTGAACTTAGAAGATGTATCTCTCTTAAAAGATACAGATACAGGTGTACCACTGCATTTATAAACCCTCCCCTCCCCTCCCTGACCCAGGGAAGGAGCACTTCACTGCACTCACATGGCGTGTTGCAAGTTGCTTCTCAGCTTGACGTAGTTCATCGCTGCCCTCTCCTGTTGTTGTCGCGCGGCTTCTTCCTGTTGCCTTTGAGCCAACATCCACGTTACTTGCGTGCTTAAAAAGACCATTATTCTATTTTAAACATGTACTGGTTTTGTGTATGGACACTAAGACAAAGCAGACCTACTGCTGTACGTACTTGTAGTCGAGCGGCGGTTGGTGGTGCTCGGGCTGCATGGGATAGACGCCCATGTAGTTCTCGTCGGGTCGCAATCTCTTGGGCTCCCTCATTATCGTGGAGGTGAGCTGAGGTGTCTGCATCATCACTGGGGTGTGCATTGACTGCTCCCTGTTCAGCCACATACTGTCACTACTGCTGCTTTCTTCAGCTGGAAGCAAACACAGCAAGAACACCCGTGAAGTGTTTTTCAAACTAGTCTAAAAGTCAATGCTGAAACAAAAATTAAATGTGCGATACAGAGAATCAATTGCTTTACTTTTTGCCACAAAGTCTTACATGTGCCTCAAAGGGCCTGGATTTATAATCACTGGCTGGAGCATTTCTATACTTTTCTATTGTATGACTCAACACTGTATAGTGCCCTTTTCTTCTGTGAATCAAATGAATATTTTTCCCACTAAGACACATACATGATCAGAGGCAACCTGTTCTGAAAAAATACATAAAGGCATACCAATATAGTCACACTAAGAAATATGAAACAATGTGTGCAGTTTATATGAATATCTATTGTAGTAAAGTTTAAAGTTCTACCTTCGGGTACTTTCCGCTTGCCTGTTGCTGGCTTTGTCTTCTTATTTCTTACTGTAGATCCTCGACTACTGATTCCACTGATCACTGACATGGTGTCATCATCCCCACCGGCTAATAACGAGTTCCGGTAGGACATGAGAGGAAGCCACACATCTTCTCTTCGTAGAGACATCTGAAAGGTCATGAACTTCTCCAAGTAAACATACCTTGAAATAAAAGAAATACAGAGATGCAAAAATCTGTAACAAAATGTTACCATGTCAAGATAAGCAACTACTGAAATTACCAGCCAATGTTAATTTCACAAAACACAAAGACCTGACAACAGCAAATCTGGAACACAATTTCTGTTTGTTCACCATAAAATGAAAAATAACAACAATAAACACAATTCACCTTCTGTGAGTATACTTGACTACATTAGTGTAAACTTACCTTGATGCGTCAAAGATTCCATTTTAGATGAATACAATACACAAATATTTATTCTGATGCACATCTTTTGAGGTTATCATTACAAATACTATGAATATTAAGAAAATACTTACACTGTTCTTTTGTCTTGTCTGAGAAGTTTCGAGGAGAACTCACTGAGAATGTCAAGAAATGCCAAATTTAATGGTGGGTGGCTCTCACCTTGTGGATTAGGCTCCTTAAAAGCAAATTCTATGCCATCCCTAAGCACAAAAAAAAAAAATTACATCAGACAAAGAACAAACAGAAGTTCAAAGCACTGTGAGCTACTAAAACCAAACCCCCTTCCTTTATGTCAAGAAAGCATTAATTTGATGTTTCCATATTCCAGCAAAAAAAGTGAACACTAGTTATTATTTTAATCTAGACACACTCTTTCTGTCGTGTAATTTCTACCTTGCATTGCAGGTTTTCTGCATGAGGCCAACATGATCACCACTGACAATGAAGTGGATCTTTTCTTATTGTTATAGACCAGACATTAAAAAGCTTGTTCATTATAGCATCACTGCTATAATTTACATGCTTATACAATGATGCTGGAGAACACCAACAATATTAAACATTTAGGTTTTACTCAGAGACAAAACTGCACTCATCCCCTAATTAATATATGGGCTATATCATCTCTAGGGCTGAGACACTTAGTATTAACAAACTCATTTTCAAAGAATGGAAGTAATACAAAGCACACAATTACTTGTGTAACATAGCAATAGCTTCTCTTGTTTTCAACTGATCCAATCCAAATGTTAAAGCAAAACGTCGAGCAAGTTCCTTTATGCCACTGAACGTTGGTGATGATCTGTCAAAATTATAACCATTTTCTTGAATCATTTCATTGAAGAGCTGCATGGAATAAAAAGGGAAATTTTTATGTATTAAAAGATTATGTCAAACTTTGGACTAGAGATAAGTTTCAGTTTAAAAGTATGTTTCACAGCTTTTTCCTCCCACTGCTAATCTGACAACACCAAGAGACAAACATGGACATTTTGGACAATGAAGCCAAAGTTACTCTTGAAGAGTCTGCACCCCAGAGATAACTTTGAGATGCACTGATCAAGCATTCATCAAACTGTAGACATAGTGGATGACAGATTTCAGTGCTTCACTAACTCAAAGTGTTCTTAAGCTGAGAATACAAAAAATTAGTAGGATTCCCTAATTACATACACCAACAGAGAAGAAATAAATGGGCTGATCTTCACCTGATCTTTACTAAAATACTTTGTCAAACTACTAGTTCCCAATTCTTTTTTCTTCTCAAAATACACGTATAAAGAAGAAACTCTAAAATGGAGATATGTTCACGGAAATTGCCAAAGACACCAGAAATTCTGCAGCCAATTATGAGATTTTTAAGTACTCATCAATAGTTGTCAAAGCCAAATACTCTGAACTTCAGTCTTTTCTTTGATCAATCCTTTCTCAATTCTATGGAATTCAACTATAATGCGCTTCAATAATACATTTTTCTATTTTTTAAATTTTGTCTAACACACCCTTCACTCTTTTGTATCACAAAAAATGAAACAAAGAGTGTTTAGTTACATATTTTACACTGCAGTTCCACCAGCTACTTAAGAGTCATGCTGCTATCAAAAGGAAAGGCCTCATCCTGCATTGTTTTGGCAATATCCATACTGATAAGCCAGTCCTTACTTTAGTAAGGACTATTTCCAATTGGCCTCCACCAGGCTCAATACCCAGATCCACAGTCACTATGTGGCTTTATAATCTTCAGTCAAAAACCAGGGATAGAGAAAATATATTTGGGTAGATTTTCCTTTCATGGATAGAAGCGATCTATGCTGGATTACAGTGCTTTGGAGATGTATGTCTCCACTGTTCTGAGCCTGTGAATAAAATCCATGCAGATGGTTTATGTGAGCAGATTAATCAAATGTTAACTGTTAACTTTAACTGAATTCGTCAGGTTTCCACACAAACTTTACTGAAGAGAGCATTAAATTATGTTTTATTGTCAAATGTGTGAAGTCTCTACTAAACATTAAGAAATTACTAAAACTTCATATTAATTCTCAGAATAGTTAAAAAAAACCAAAACCAAAACAACACACCAAAAGCAAAACAAAACCTCCACAAAAAACCCCCAACCCCCTACCACACAGGCAGGAAGTATTTATCTGTTCACAAACAAGAAAACTTGCCACCTCACAACACATATCTGAATATTTTACTTAAAATATTGTTTTAGAGTTATGAAGGTTTCATTGAGTTACATTCATTTTGTATTTATTGACCACTCCTACATTTTCTGTGGTACAATATATGGTAAGTATAGGAAGACTTCTGGCAGTTTTTCACATAGCTGTAGAAAATGCAGAAAATGTGTTTAAGTTTAGACCTACTTATCCATACTGCCCATCGAGATTTCATCATCAATATCTGAAACTACTTACTAAACAACAGGACATCATCTACAGGATGAAATTTCAGGCATAAAAATATTGTAAACTCTTACCTGCTGCAAACTAAGAATAAGTGTTTTAGCACACTGGATTTTGTCTATCTGTCTTGTTTTACTCATCGTTTCTTTAATAATATCACCATAGTCATTGTAATACTAGGAAAAAGAAAAAAAAAGGTTAACTGTCAATGTTAGTTGAAAACATTGCAACTACTGAATTCTTCTGAAAACAAAATCTAGGATATGAACTTCTAAAAAGAAAAATCAAACATTATCTAAAGGAAAAAAAAACCAACATGTTCATGATTACATCAAAATTACACCCTAAACTATCTCCAGAATAATAATTGAAAAAAAACCTAAATGCAAAAAGAATAAACCCACTTTTCATTCTTGCAGTATTACTTTAGAGGCAGAGTGACCTGTTTATCTTCATGACATATTTGTTAATGACACGTGTTCACCCCTTCAGGGTACATTATTAGAATGTAATCTTTTTACCAACTCCTGTAACTCTGGTGAGGAGTTTTATTTTCTTTGCTGAAAGGATGCACTTACAGACAGCATCATAGGTATAATTTGTCTAACAAAGGCAGCTGTCTGTTCAGTTTTTAAAGTATTTCAGGTTTAAGAAAGACCCAATTAGTTATTTGGAGAATCAAAAATATATGTAGGACATTCAAGACAGATATAAAAGCAGGCTGCCGAAATTTTAGGATTGTAAGGTAATCACAAAGGAGCAAAGCTTGATCATGTTCACAAAATGAGAACTCATATTAGTGTGCAGCTGTGAATCCCATGAGCCAGGAGAGGTTTTTATATTTAAGTAAGATTGAAACAGATATAAAGATAATGGGGAGAGGGAACTCAAATTTTACTTCCACCAGGTTTAAACTTAAAATGTTGGATGAGACTAGACATTATGGAGTTGCTCTTGGGAAGAACATTCTCAAAAGGCCTACTAAACTAATAAGTGAATTAGAAAGACACCATCAATCAGAGTAAGAAAATAAAACTAGTAAAAACAACATTAAAATAATTAGTTTCCCTCCCCGGTCCCCACCACCCACACAACACTGGAACTGTAAATCTCATCTCAGTAATTTTTCTTCCTACATACAAAAAAGGGCCTACAACTGCGGAGTTTTGAATTCTTCACATTTTGAACCTGTTATCTTGCAAGGTAAAAAACAAGTACCAAAAATCCTACAACTGCTGTATTCTAGTAGTTTTATGAAGTAGCACTCCTAAGCTTCAACTTTACCTTCATATATTGCTTGAAAATGTCGGCGGCTGTGTTCATTTCCACCACAGTATACACAATGAGCTTACAGAAAGCTGCAAGCAGGTTTCTTCTTTTGTGCAATGCTTCAATTTTGCTGGCTTCATCATCCTGCTGTCCATCTAGAAAGAGTTCAGAACAGGAAAACTGTCAGGTTTAAAGACCTATGTTTAAGTATTTATATATAAAACTGATATGGGCTAGTGGTCATGATTCAGAAAATCAGATCTCAGTTCTGATGGCAACACACTTCACTGTCCACTGACATGTCTGTTACCCTGATACAGAGATAAATATTTGAACCTACTAAACCAAACCTTTATTGCAATTATCCTACGTGTTCCCAATACAGAAAATCCTTTATTCAGCTGCTGACATTTAAAAGCCACACCTACCTTTGTGTAAATGCACACCTCTCAATGACAAAACAAAATTAAAACAAAAAAATAACCAGGCAAACAAGAAAAAAACCAACAACAAAATACCACCACCACAAAAACACAGAAATGCATAAAGAAACAAAGATATTAGTCAGAAAACAAAAAATAAAAAGGTAATTTAAGTTTTGTACAAACCCGCACTATTATTATCATCATCCTGATCAATGAAGACATGATCTAAAATAAAACTGAGTAGTTCAGATTGCAAGGAAGAATCAGGAGTGTAAACAAGTGGCTCCAACATGTCACGTCCTCCTGTCATAATCTGATGGCTGAAGATCATCAACACATCACACAGAATTGTGAAAGCCTGTTAAAAAGAAACCTTAATAAATACTTGTTTGGAAAGCAGATTTTGTTTAGAATAATGTATTTGCACTTGAGAAAATACTCAAGATCTCAACAGTGTACACAGGCCACTAATGCCCTACACAACTACAAAGGCCAACTGAATTCAAAATGTGGACAGCTTCACACAGCAGGTTCCTGTATCAAGACTGGGTCTCCAAATAAAAATATTGCACAGATGATGCCAAATTATATGTGAAAATATTGCAAGACTAAAACATGAGAAGCCTGAAACTCCCAAATTGTATCTGACTGATACTACATTCGGTCACTAGAGAACTTTGTGGACTCTGACCATAGTACAATCTCCTTTTTGCTGTCTTTTCTTAAAAATGTTTCAATCACATTTGTTTAACATATAACAGCTGAGATTATTCAATCCCTGTAAATCCTAATGTCCAAACATGCAAAAGTACAACCAACTTTTTCTTTTGTTGGCTAACTTGTACATCTGATATCAGATTTAAATGTCTGTACTCCACTGCCCCAGAAGGCTCAAATGACTTAGTACCTGACATTCTTCAAATGAGCAGACCAAGGCAAGAAGCTGCTTAGTGCTGCACCTTCTCTTTGGCTCTAATCTCCTAAGTACTTCCATGAACAGGTCTGTTCTCTAACTCCTCAAAGTGAGTATTACTAATTCCTGGTCACAAAAAATTCATGTGCCCCTCTGAATTCCCTTGTGTCCTTCCATGAGATGAAAGGAGGGAAGTGGAACATTGTACCTGTGTGACAGGTACCCTGTGTAACCAGGCAGCTCCAGTTTCCAGAGTGTTCAGAGTCAGAGTCATACAGCCTCTTAGGCCTACTCAGAGCTTCAGTAATATTTGTTACTAGCACATTCACACCCTACACCTTGTGATTATTACACCGGATAGCTCTTGGACATAGAACATGCCTATTAAGCTCCAGGAATACTCCTCTTCTAGCAAGAGTTTCAAAAGCTGCAGTTGTGCGACTCAGTGGACCAGATTTTCCACTTTAACCAGGCTATTATTATCTTCAGCAGCAAAAAGGCTCCTGGCTTTCTATGTCTTTAATTAAACAGTCTACCTAGAAGATAATCTGGTCCTTCCCCTGTAGAGACACTTCATTTTCTTTCATTTTAGCATTTTAAATGTTGTTAAAGGCTTTTACTTAGAATTAATTCTGCTATTAGTAACCTGTGCTCTTCACTGGAACCTCAAACTCCTATGAGTATCCTGGCCAAAGAACTACTTGCTCACAGATTGAAGAGACAGCTCCTACAGTTCAATTTAATTTTTTTTTTTAACTGTTATTCTCAGAACTCAGGACAAGTGTTTCCCAATGTCTCAATTCTTTTTGAAATGGAAGCAAAAACTAAGGACCACCCCCAAAACCTTCATGCAAGCATTTCAAAAAGTCAGGACTTCTGTCTTCTGCCTGAAGTTTCACACATTACTTACTTAAGCTCAATATCTACATTTTTTACGTCTGAAACATTTGGAACTGAAACATTTAGGAGCTAAAACTCTCCCCACAAAGGGCAATTGTATGAGGGACTAACTATAAAACTGCTCATCAAGCAGTGTATCATTGCTGAGGCTTCCAAGCATTTGCTACAGCATCTCTAAACAACACTATTACCAACAGAGCAGTGTGAGTGTTCCTAAAGGCGACTCCAAGAATTCCCATTTCCCAACAATAAACTCTCCTAGGTTAAGTGAGTACTTTGTGAATGTACAAACATATACACACTCATCATAAGTAGTCACTTTTTTCCTCCTGATTTTGAGATGCCCAAATTTTTGGGACTCTGAAAAACTGAGGAATATATTGTGTCATGAAGCAACACAGAGAAGGAAGAGAAGGTGCACCTGCACGCATTCAAAGACAGAACTAAAAAAACCCTTTTAAATTGCTGTCCTTAGCTAGTTTTGAGGCTATGAATCCACAGCTCCACAGGAGATGTGGGTCATTAGCACATGGAAAGCAAGAGGTTTGAAATGGAACTCTCACTCAGCTTATACCCAGAGGCTTCTACAGTGCACCTGCAGAGTCATTACTAAAAGTAACAAAAAGCTCCTTTGCATAAAACATTATGCTGCCTAAAATTACTCAAAAGAATCAAGTTTAAATGGATTCTGAAATCCTATGTACAGGAGGAGGACAAGCATACAAGCACCATGTGCACTGACACTCAAAGGGCACTCAGCTTGAACAGCCAGGACATCACATTCCCACATAAGTGACAAAAATATTGGCAAGAGGAACTTTTCAGCTGCTTTAAAGTACAGTATTAGAAGACTCCAAGTAACAACAGCCACTAACCTGTTCCTTAACAGCAGTATTTACATTGGTCAGGTAGTGTTGACAGATTTGACAGAACACTCTCATCTGCTTCTTTAGACGTAGAAGATCCTCCTTTAAAAAGAATGATTTCATGTAACAGTTTTGCTTTTCCAATTGTACAGTCCCATACAGTGAATTCACTTTTACAGAGCATTTCACCACAGATCTCAGTGGTAACATTCAAGTCCAGTACATTATTTTTAAAAATCACCATTACAAATAAAATAACAAGTAGCAATTTCCCTAATTTTGTCATTCTGTGTAGCACAGAAGAGATGGCAGTTGGGATGAAAATCGTGTTATTTTATTAAAAAAAGCAGTAACTAAAAAATCTGTTATGTAGGAGCAGAAAACAATCTCAATAAGGCACCACTTTTCATTAGGTTCTTATCATTCCTGCTGAAAGTACTACAAATTACATTTTGCTGCAAAACAGCTAGGTTTTAATCTTCATTTCTAAACTAACTTGTCAGTATTTAGCTCCCCTTCTGCCATTAGGCTTGTGATAAAGCTTTAATCACAATTACAAAAACCTCAAGACTGCTGTTTACCCTTTAAAGAATAAGGTAACAAAACCTCCAAATCCTTCACACACCTACACCACCTCTCAACAATCTGTGCAGCCACTTCTTATCAGGTATTTGGGGTTGGAAATGTTAAAAGCCATCAAGACACAGATGGGTAAACTAACCAGCCAGTGGTGAAGTTCATATTCATCTCAAAACCTTCAGACTATGATTACTCACTGGACTAAAGAAGTCTCAACAGATAGGGGAAAACCACAGTAATCTGATACAGGTGCTCTCTGTTATAAGATCATTAGTACAAGTTACATAGCATGATTTCCCACTCCTGCATCTACCAGAAGCTCAAACTACAACATCCTAAAATAAAAAAGGAAAAATGTATGTGTCCTCACATTAAAATGAGAGTATTGTAGTAATGGATTATTAATTACTCATACACTATTAATGTCATGAGTTCCCTTTGTTTTCTCCCTAGTAAATTGTGATAGTCATAACTTTTTTTTTTCTTGTATTAATTATAGGCAAGATAATCAAAGTGTTTTAAAAACCTGAAGAATTTCCTTGCCTCCCCTCTGACATAAAGAAAGGGGAGTTAACAGTAACTCCAATAATGAAGTGCAACTCCAGCATATATTTCCAGTAAAAAACTGGAAACTGCAGGAAAAGTATGTTTGATTACAGGGATTACATCTTTTACTTTTGAGAAATAATTAAAATGCTTCAGCACTTACAAACTCCATTCTAAACTAGCTAGTCCTTTTGAAAAAAAGCATTTTTTCATGTGGCAGTTCACACAGTGAACCACCTAATCAACTTCTTCAAGCAATGCTGGATACAGGAAATATTAATCCTTTCTCTAAGATTTTTCAAGAAGTGAAATTGGAAAGATGACATTTACCAGAGCTTTGCCCTTCAAGATTACTATACATAGAACCAGAACAGGGCCGCTCATCATTCCCTGAAAAAAATGAACTTAATCTTTTCACATCTTTATTTAACAACAGATTTAAAAGACCAATGAAGGATAAAGCAGGATTGTGACATACTGAGCAATAAGAATACTATGATAGTACAAAGTCTTAGATCTCACCAACTTGTCACTGATACTTCAAGGTTTCCAAACAAATCCAAACCCACTACCTAAGAGTAGTAACACTAACTATACTGTGTTTGGCAACTTCCATTCTACCCCTTCTTGGTACTGTTACTGTGGCTGATAGGTATCATGTTGAATTCAGTCAAATTAAACATAATACAAAATAAAATAATATATTTTAAATAATAAAAGCAATTAAAGGAAGTACTAGGTTTGCAAAAGTAAAGAATGTGACTACTAAAACTATTCATTCAGAAGAACTTATTAAAAAAGCAGGATTAGGTAGGTATCAAAATAAAAAACATTCTTAGTTTTAATTAATGCCATCACAGTCCCCACTTGATGACACTGCACTATGTACAAATGTTTATTTACTCACACAACTGGAACAAGGCATACCTTTGTGGAACTGCTTTCAGTAACTTTTGCTAGCTGCCAAAGGATTACATAATGAGTACACTGCAGTGCATGAATAACAATCTGAAATCAAAAGGAAAGAAAGCATTAGACAACAAAGACCAATAAAAGACAGCAACAAAAGGTATTTGTTGTTGTGTCTAAAGAACACATTTTAACTACAGACCTGTTCTGGCATGTCTCCATTTTCAATGCCAGTTTTCAATAGCTTGTAGTTGCAGCCAAACAAGTCCCATCTTGATAGGTCATGAGCACTGGACACATTAGAAATGAAGCAAAAGGTATTATTTAACTAACACTTTTTCTGCAATTTGAGGTTAACAACTACTAAAAGCTGTCAAAAATAATTAACTAATTAATTGATTTAATTTTTTAATTTACGTTGAAAAAGCCCAGCCACTGAATACCTCCCCACCCAAACCAGCACACACACACACAAAATAACAAAGAAACCCCAAAACAATCCCATGAAGTTGCATTAAAAAGTAAGATGTATCATATTAAAAACAAACAAGCCCCTCACCACAAACACTGATACTGAATTAAAAACAAACAATTTCCCCACCACAAACCCTGACTGACATGTGCAGAAGCCACTTACTTGTGAAAAGCAGTGATTCTCTTCAGTGTTGACAAGACTTGATATGCATCATCTTCATCAGGTTCCTCCCCCTATTTAATAATCATACAGTGAGATACCTCAAGCAGTGTAGTCTCAGTGAACTGGGGAACTTAATACAACCAAACCCACAAACCCCCAAACTGGGGGGCAGGAGAGGGTGCAGACCTGATTCTAAATTATTGATAAATGATTTATCATGTCATCTATGCTTTCAGAAGAGTCAGAGAGACAGGGCAGTCAGCAGTTCATATCTAGAGATGGAGTCAATGATGTTAAATGTCTTTTCCAACCTTGACAATTCTAGGATTCTACAAAAGAAGGAGAAGGCAGAAGAAAAGGGAAAAGCCTAGGCTAGTGAAATACAATGTATAATGTAGGTGCTTCTATTTTCTCTGAAGAATCCAGCAGAGGCCACTGTCAGACAAAAGACACTGGACTAGACGGGCCACAGGTCAGTACCTCGGTCTTACTTTAATCACAGAAAAGTCTCTATGTGAGGTAAGGGAACTGGTTTGTTCTCATCTTCCTGTAAGCTCTGACAAACTCGCATTTAGTAAAAAAAGAGTAAAAATCAAAGGGTCAGAAAAGTATCTATTTGTACATAAGATAAACTATCTGAGGTCAAGAAACTCCTCCCCAGTCTAGCAGAGATAATGCAAGTTTTACTATTCTGTAGTTGCACAACCTATCAAAGAACTAAGGATTTCAACACTTCCACCAGAGTATTTGCCTTTTTCCTTCAAGCCAACTTCTGACATCTCATTTCCTTGCTTTATGTCTCATTCTTTCTTTTCATCACAAAGGGAAACAAATGGGCAGATTTCTTGTTTGGGATTTCTAGAATGGAATTCTAGTTCAGAACAAAAAGCAAGAGAAAAAAGGAGAGCTTGATAAACTACATGCATCTGAGAAATGTTAAGAATGAAGCTGTCAAAAAGACACTTCCTATGCTCCTCACCACAGATGAAAAGGAGAAACAAATTTTGTCTGAATGTCAGAGATCCCACATAGTGAAGTTAAATACTCTATCAGGAGATTCTCACTTCTCAGATCAACACAGTGTGGGAACAAAGTTATTTTTGATCTACTAACTGCATCTGCTTGCATTCAGGAAGGGAGGGGGAGTGTTTTCTAGAGATTTTGATATTTAACAACAGCAACATGCAACCACAGGCAAGACTAGCAACAGTAGTACATCTGAGGAGAATCCTGGGGGAATTACAATACTACAACTCTCAAAAATGAAGGCCTCAAAAGCTAAGAGTAAAAAGTTTATGTATTTGTTTATCTGAAACTTATCCCAAATTCCCAAAGGACTCTTGTCAAAAGGAGACCAAAATTAAAGACTCACTACAAGAACAGCCTGTGCTCACACTATCACAGCATTGACACTGTTATATTATTGCACTTGACTAAAGAGTTTTGAAAACCAGAGGGAAGCTCCCATCCTTAGCTCTGACTTGCAGAGAAAGACAGAAAAAATACTGGAAATATTTACAAGGGCAAGAAAAGGTGATCTTGCACATTAAAATACCTCTTGCAGGAAGTCCTCAAGCAGTCGATTAAACTTGTCTGCCAATTCATCTATTAACTGACTTCTTGCAATGTCAACCCTGTTAAAGATTGTGAACTCTTCATTACAGAGAGCATGGTAGGTTTTTGAACAGGCTTCCAAAACATCTATATCTGTGTGCTTCTCCACAATGTCCCGGATTTGTCGCAGTAAGGCATCCAAATGCTGCAAGGAAGACAAGCCAAAGAAGAAAATATATTATTTTTATTTTCATATATATATACACATGCAAATATACACAGGCATATTTAATAAACTTTAAAGAATTTTAAAAGGTCAATTCTGTTAATTACTTCTGTAACTATAATACAGAACACAAACATCTCCTAGAAAATCAGTGAAGCTTCTGAGAAATTAAGTCTATTTATCAAAAATTAAGTTGGAGTTTGTCAAAGACCAAATCTCAGAAGTAATTAAAAGTTTGCTGTTGTTGGTATGGTCTTATCTAAAACTTGAATTTGCAATGACAACTGAACAACACAGAAGTATTTACCTCCCACTCACACAAACATTTATGCATGTTTATGTGTGCCTTAAAAGCTGTATAATTGAAGTTTTAGTTTCATAACACTCTACTGTCCACCAACTAAAGCCAACTTCAGCTGTTCATATATTCCTCCCTCAACCTGAGATGCTCACTGCTGCTCTAGCACTGCTGGCTGTGCTGTCAACTACACATTTCATCACTTCTAGACTCTAATGATTTCCAGCTACTTCCTTCACAATGCAGTAGCACATCTGAGAAGGAGACAGAGATGAGAACAGCTTCAACTTCACCATCATAGCAGATAAAATGAGAGCAGTAACTACATCATTTGTGATCTGGTATCCTTCCTCTTTTTTATGCAATGATGATGGTGCTTTTCTAGCTTCAGTGAGAGGAAGAAAAAGAGAACTTACTGAGCTGTTTCTATAAGCTTTATCTGTCAGACAGCTATCACAAATAAGACCATAACCCAGCAATAAATGTTCTCAAGTTCATTTAATTGGAAGATTTTCTGTTAAAGCTGGCCAGACAGGCCTTAGAAGACTCATATTTTCAGTATCTCTAAGAAGAGCAGTCAGTCACAATTCTGAAATTGAACTCACACTATCAGTAAGGGTTACAATAAATAAAATCTCCTTTACAAAAAAAAAAAAAACCACTCCTAAAATGGTGACTGAAATTCTAGTGATGAAGTCTAAATTCTGGGACTTTTCCTTTAATGTTTGTGTGTGGAAGTTACTGTACCTTTTCTAATCGCCCCGTTGTATAGATTTCCAAATCAAAGTATTGTGGCAACTGCAGTAAGTTGGTGACTTTTTCTGCATCTACAGAATACTGTAAAATTGGCACAGAAAAAAAGTTTAGTTGATAAAGTCTTGGACAACATAATTCATTACAGAACAAGTAAATGTAAACAAAAATTAGTAAGAAAAAAAATAAAACTCATGGCAAGCTGCATCCTCAATTACAGAAATATACTTGTAAACATTTCAACAATCATCCATCAGCAAGGAATGGAATTAAACCTACCTTTGCTAGCAACTGAGGAAGTGCCACTGCAAAAAGCTCAGTAATTTTTGTCCTGTCATCCAACTGGGTTTTCTTTTCCTTTGCTGTCAGCACCTAAAATATTGGCATTGTGAGAATTTTACAGCTAAAAGTTCTGGTGCAAAGCTTCATTATTGTTCATGAAATGATGATTAGGTATACAGAGCTCTAAAATCACTGTAACATACCAATGTAAAGCAGGAGGAAAGTGTGCAATTAAAAAAAATAGTAAGAAGAAAAATACCAACATTCAGCATTCAAAAATAAGATTAACTTGAAAACAGAAGTGATAACTTAGAACAAAAGGTTTACCTTTCCTGCAACAAAATACCATGACTGAAATGATAATGTAAGAATGGGGAGCCCTTCAGCTTAGAATTTTTAGCAATATTTACTCAATTAATTTGTCAATCCTGTTTTCATACAAGCTTTCAACCTGTTTTTAAATGGGTTTCTTACCAAAACACGAACCAGTCTTGAGAGAAGAGTGCTTAATATCTTCCCAAAAGAGGCTGTCTAAACTCCACACAATCACAGAAAAGCCAACTGGTGGACTGGCCTTCTTTCAAGAGACTATCTGGTGGATTTTCCTTTCCTTTATTCTGTTCTTCCCCACTGAAAATAGTTCTAGCTTTTCCCAAATATTGATTCTAGTCCTCCCTTGAAATCAATACTGTTTTCAAAATCAATTTTTATTATCTTTACTAGTACAAACAAATGCAGTAGTTTGAACAGTACCAAGCACGTGCCCGAGTCCAGAAAAAGCAAACTAGCCAGGCTAGTCAGATGTGGAGACCAAAGCTCAATCTCTCATCTCAGCAGCAATAGCCTACAATCTCTTCCTTCTTCACACAGTGGCCCCACACAGCCATTCCCACATCCCCAGATGAACAGGGTTTTTTGCTTCCTACCCTTTTCCCCGTTCCTCTTCCCACCGGAGGATGACACTCAGCCGCTTGCCGAATTGTACAAAGCATGATTTCAATCAGAGCACTTTCCTGCCTGTCTGTTAAAGCTGAAATTTAAGAAACAGATGTTAACACACAACTTATTTTTCATTTACCACAAGGATTGAGGTATGTTGAGATTTTTGTCTGGGTTTTGGGGGTTTTTCCAGCTTTTTGTTTAAGGCAAAAAGACAGACATGCAGACCAACAGCTCATTTCTGGAGATGGGGGTGACAGAGAGGATACAGTAAGTAAGTACCTTAAAAAAAACCACCAGAAAATACTGAAAAATTTAGGGAATATCACTGGATGGGTCACAGGATAGGATGGAATAAAGACTCAAGTTTTATAATTATTTTACTTCCTTTCTATTTTTCAGAGGTCCATTCACTAGGACCTATGAAATACAGAATTATACCAGGGGTTTTGTTTGGGTCTACTGTCATCAAAGAAATTATGTTCCTTTTCCTTATGGTAGTTTTAACAATAAATTAACCAGTTTCACAAGTAACTTAGTTTCTCCATGCCAAAAGTGCAGCCTGAACTTGTGGAACACCAAGGCAACATTGCATGCTAATTCCTTCTCTTTTCTTCTAACCATTGCTCTTGTGTAACACTTCCATACCAGGTGGTGATCTCTTTCTACACTTCCTCACATTTCATAATTGGTATTAGTGACTTCTTATAGTCATGGAAACACAGAAAATATTTGTAAACATATTTTTCCCTTATTTCAAGCCTAACAAAAACAGCACAGCAATATAAACAAAGATCTACAAAAATCTCTTACGTTCTTCTCCATTGAGAGGCTCCTCCAGCAGAAGACTGTTCATACATTCCCAGTCCTTCAAGAGGTCTGTTGCACAGTCCCACATGCTGTCCACAAGATAAGCAGCATGTTCATGCAACTAAAATAAGAACATATTTAAGTATTTTATCAGCAATGAAGATTATTACAGAACTATAATATAGAGTGCTTCTCATGCTTGGCTCCTGCCTGTGGCAAAAATACAGAGCAAGTTTTGCAAGCTCTCTGGTTAAACAGAAGATTTTCTTCTCCAATTAACTTAAAAAGATGAATCCAGATCAACAACTACAAGGAGTAGTGCTACAAGATCTGTCAGAACCTGGGGGATAGGTGGGTAGGGATTGTGGGATTTTTTTCTTTTTTTTCTCTGTCCCCTTTTAAATCTATCAATTTGCAATTTCTTTACACTTACACATCATCATGTTTGTCAGAGTAGCACTCACAGCCCGTCTCAATACTGTACTGACAGATCTTTCAAACAAACACAACCTTACAAAACAGTCTTTTGACCCCCATGTTGCTCCAACAACAAGAAAACCAGGACATGGACCATGGTTACTAACTAATGAGTGGGGAAAAAAAAAAGACCAACAAAATTTAACTGACAAAAATTAGAACAACAACAAAAACCCCCCACACACACCACAAAAACAAGGACATCTCTGAAATTCAACTTACTTCACTTTCCAAAAAGAAAAACACTAATGTCTTCACAAGATTAGCATTTGGACTTTGTCTTCCTCTCCTTTTGAGTATTCCATCATCTTCAGTATCTCTGCGGCTGAAAAGCCTAAAAGAAAAATTATTTCTTGACAACTTTCTTCTTCATTGCCTTCACCATAGTCCATTCACATCAAGATACTGGGTTTTTACACACTAAATACCTTATTGCTTTGCTCCACATTTTACTTTGAAAGGCAGTAATCTGGGACAAGTAATCTGGGACAAAATATGCATTTTATATATGCTGAGTTAATATGCCACCAACTGTTTCCAGTGGGATGTATGATTGCAACAAAATGCTTTACAAACATCAATGATAACTGCAGGTGCTTGAGGTCCTATGCTCCTCCTCAACAAATGCTATTTTCTGAACTTCCCTACAGGAGACTTTAAAGCAGCTGAGAAATATTGGAAGGAGGTCTGAAAAATATTAGATGGAAACTCTATTTTGTTCTCCTACACACTTGACATGCTGGCTTTTTAGTGGATTTTTTAAATGAAAATATTTTATGAAATGGTCGTATGGGACAATGTGGAGGAGGCAGGCACAGGGGAGGAACTACAAACGGGAAAACACTCCTGATGCAAGCCCAAGTTTTAGGCCCCAAACTATATAAGCATTTTAAGATGTTTCACAGGGAGAATGGGAAAGGAGAAGACATAGGAACATTTTTATTCTATTCCCTGAAGGAACAAGCTTTCAAAGTCAAGTCCAAACTTCTATTTCCCATTTAGAAAAACTACAGCAGTTTAGAAAATAGAGTAATATTACACTGTCTCTTCTTTCTTAAGGCCACTTTATGTTTCACTTTTTCCTTCTCTTGATTAAATCTAATAAGAACCATCATATTAATGCACACAAATCTACAGGACCAAGAAGTTAACTGTAATTTCTCCATCTTACTTTTTATAAAGAAATTCCCCTGCGGCAACTGCCACTGGCCGATGAGCTGAATAAACCAGGTGGTAGACATTTTCACAGTCTTCTGCAGTCAGAACTTCTTCACTACTCCTAGGGGTAGGGATGGGAAGAAGAAAAGAAAGAAAGAAAGAAAGAAAAAACCAAAAAGGCTGAGTCAACAAAGTATGAACTCTAATGAGGAAGATGGAAATGAATGAGAAGCTAAACCTTTTCCTTCAATTTATCATCCTAAAACTCCAGTCTTAGCTCCAAAGTCTTCCTGAACAAAACACATTGATGAAGTATGAGCTATTGCTAGAAGGTTATGCTCAGGACTCAACTACTGTGTAACATTCAATATATTCTGTGTTTTTTATTTCAACCATTCCATAATGGGTTTTAACTATGAGTCCCTAGCCCTTACACCTACTGAACTGAGGGAGATAAACAGTAACACTGTTCTAGACAGATTACTTTTGGAATTTTACTTTCTTTGAGTGTAAGATGCACAGACATTTCTATAGCCGTCAGATTATCTGAAGTGTCATGCTGCTGGCCTCACCCACAAGGCCAACACTTAAGTTTTGGTACTTGTTGTATGTCAGATAAGGAAATATACATGTACTTACTGTAAAACAAGAGTGAGTAATTTTATTGCTTGGACTGCAACGTCATATTCTTTGTCAAGAGTCATAGACACAATTCTATCCTAAGAACACAAAAGAAAATATTTTTGAAGAGGAAAGATGTGTAATGCAACTTTTAAAAAAATCATATGTACTTAAAGTAAGAAATAACACTAACCTTGAACCGACTGGTGAAGAGTTCCAATTTGGAATTAAGTTCCTTATTATAGTAAAGCCCTTGCAAAGCAGTTAGGCATTTGAGTCTTACTTCTCCTTGCTAAAATAAAATTAAGAACTGAATTAAAAGTCAAATACAGGATACTGATGTTATCTTCATGTCATACAGGATAAGTTTCTTTTACAGTGAGAATTAATTCAAAAACAAAGATTAAATGCTGTCACAATATGAATAATCATGTTAATGACATAAGGATATAACCTTCTTTGTAACAAGGCAGTGAAGCAACAAAAACTAACAAAACCCCCCCAAGGTCTTCCTGCAGTTACCATCTCCATAAATCAAAATACATCTGTTTCATTCTTTCTAAACACTCAAGATATTTGTATCATAGATGACCACTCCTTGTTCAATCAAAATTACTAAGTAGATAAAGAGAGCAATACTCCTCTTGAGATACAAGATCTGCTTCAGCAGAGCACATGTTCTAAGGCAAAGATGACCCCACCCACTGAAAGAGGTTATGGGGTTTTTACACCAAGCCAATGAACAGCACAGCAAGACCGAGCAGCCCTCAGTTCTTTCACTTCAAATTCAACAGCTTGAAGTTTCTGATGTAAGAACTGAGGCGATGTGCTGACTCAATAATGAGTCAGGGACTATTTGTAAACCATGTTGACCCCTCCAAGCAGAGAACAGTCTCTAGGTGGTAGTTGGTAAATAACAGCTTGAGGCACTAACCAGCACAAAAGGGGGCTTTTCCCATACTTTTTGCAGCTAGATGAGAACACCAGAGTTTCATAACTTGACAAAACAGAGTACTGCCAAACTATAGGGATGATGTGCTAACTTGAAGCAGTTAAGCATGATGAACTACAAGTTTGCATCAGCAATACATAAATAGAAAAGACCATTTGCCTACAAATAACAGTTTCTTAAAAAAAAATCTATATGTACTCTCTAAAAACATTCAAGTCTGGCTTATATGCATTTTGAAATGCTGGTGATAAGGAAAGCAGTGATCAACTCAAACAGTTAAGAGATGCAAACCTAGTCTGGAAAGATCAATAACTAAAACCAAGGAGTTCTGCTCCTTTGGCTCTGTGCAGTTTACCTTGTCATGCATAGTCCACCCCACATATTTTAAGTAGCTGTCATTGAGGAAGGCATCACTGTACATTTTCATCCATATTCCAATCTCCTCAATGCAGATGGCTCTTATTTCAGCAATTGCATCTCTGTGGAGAGAAGTGGGGCAGTAAGTTCAAAGAGATGAATAATTAGAAATAACCTGCCCCCAGCTTCCAGAATAAATTAATGATGCTACACATTACTTACTGAGAGAAACTTACCGATATCTGTGCACAAAAACACCCTTAAATATTGCATTCATCATGTTTTCTATTTCATCCTGATTTTCTTGAAGCTGAAAGAATGTAGAGAATACATAAACAGTGAGCAGCATTTTTACAGTCAGATCAGATGGTGCTGATGCTAGACAAGCTGAATTAACATTTACAAGTGTGACCATTAAATCCTTTCACAGATTCAGAAATATTCACAGATCTGTTTCACAATACAATATGCTATTATTGAAGAAATTATACCTACCACAGTATACAAATTTTAGTAATTCTGGTTACTGGGAAACTGTTCTTCAAGTGTAACAAAGACATCTTGTGTTTCTGAAAGGCCCTTCTTAATTTGTAAGAAAGCCTGATTTAATTTCCTAGTAACATCATTGCTTTTTTACATATCTATGTATTACTCACACTAGGACAGGCCCTGCACACATATCTAACAAAACTACATTGAATGGCTTGTTCAGAGATCAGCCTCGAACTGCAAGATCTTTGGGAGTTGATCAGAAGGCAAACTCGTTAGTTTGTCTCAATGTCAGGAAAAAAAGCCCTTAACAGGTAACAGTACAAATGCTGAAGAGCAAAGGTGAGATGTTTCCTTTGATCATGAAGAAGTCATTCCTAACGTCTAAAAACCAAAAACCTAAAAGAAAATAAACATCACCACCACCACCCAAAAAAACAAACAAAAACCAAACCTCCAATTGCCCCAACAGTACAAACTGAAACCTGATTGAATTAGGGCTTTCAACAAGACAATGTTGTCAGCAATGAATCAGCAAGTCTCTTACACAAAAGAAAGAAAACAGAAGTAGACTGCATTTTCAACTTTGATAGTGCTTTCTGTACATGAGAAAAGCCTTATCTGAAGCCTTTAAATACATTTTCTGCTGAGATCATTACTGACATTAGAAAAGCAGTATTTTGCTCCAAGATCATGGAGATCTTCTCTAGAAGCCAAAACCTGTCAATGTGTGGTAACTTTCAATACATATTTGAGCTCAATGTAGGAAACTCCTCAAGAAATACAACAAAAATGTATTTATTACTGATTGCAATCTCTCTCACTAACCTCACTGCAACACTACTATTTTTAAGACTCTACATTTACTTCTTTTTACAGAAAACCAAACAGTAGAAAGCACCTTGCAAAGTTGTTCAAGCATTAAATATGAACAACCTGAAGAGCTAGAGATAGATAACTACCAAAACCAATTAGAGAACAAGATTAATTATTAGTGGCCATTTATGAACATTCATATTTATGAATACTTAGTTGGACTAACCTCCTTTCTCTTCTGTAGTAAGAGCTCCAGCCTATCATTAGCTCGTTTCCCAATGATTTTATTTCGTTCTGCTTCATACTGCCGCTGCGTGTTGTCCATGTTAATACTTAGATTTAATGCCACATTCACTAAAGCAGTCATCAGTTTCATGGCTACAAAAGTAAGTGAAAAGAATAAGGATTATTTAAAAAGTTACCTGATCTAAGAAAACTTAGAAGAAAAATCTTGACACCTCTTCTGGTGAACCCTTGCTGTATCTATGAAAATATATTTAGTGTAATTTTCTGATACACAAACTTATGCAATGTTTTACCAAGCACTGCATCATTATTTATCAAGACAATAGATACAATATTGCTATTCTGGTCTTTTTTATCACTTCTTTCATGTTATAAGCATTATTTTTATTATATGTACATTATTAGTATTGAATTGAGAGATACAGGATCTGTTTCCTCCCCAAAATGAAGGAAGAATGTAAGATTAATAAACTTAGCCCAAGAAATACTAGAATAATGTTATCAGAGTCAGTCAGACTGATACCATTCAGTCTTAAACATATAAGAATTTTTTTTCTTCAAAAGGAAATGTCTTAGACAACCAACACCACCATAACACACCAGTCTTTTCTACTCAATTTAATTTTTAAAAGGTGCAGGTTTTCCAAAGATTCATTTATTAGCAGCAGCAGAGAAAGCCCACTAGCCAACTACAAGCCAGAAAACCAAAATATAAAACACACTTGCGTGGGATTTTTCTGTCCTTTTATTTTTAGCTCAACCCTTTTAAAAAGGGTGCAGATAAATATCCCTTTTTCAGAAAGTAAAAGGTGATCAATTGTGTACTTGCTTGCCATGTGAGCTTCTGTAATAAGGCACAGGCATAAAAGGGCTTGCACTGGCAGAGCAGACAGAAAATTCATGTGCATGTATCACCAGCATAAAGCTCACGAGCAAGGCTTAAAGACATGCAGTTATATTGAAATATCATCTCACTGTGATCTCCAAGATTAAAGAGCAAGTCTGAGTTAATCACAGAAGCTGAAATTAACAGAAGTACTAGTAAATATGGATACAAGGATTTTGCTGGCACTCTTTCCCATATAAAATACGATCTCCAACAATGCAAACACTAAAACTCAGATGAACACACAAAACCAACAGAATTCACTGCTGATGTGAACAAATGAAAACACATGGCTTGTAAAAAAATATTTTGTTTGAAGGAAACTAACATGCAACAGGGCAATTTCTGCAACTTTTATTCAGGCACAACTCCAATTAAAAAAAAAACCAAAGTTAATAACTTGCTTTTTAAGACCTAGAATTGCATTAAGTCATATAGTGCAATAGTCAAAACTGATGATACAGTAGAATCTGTAAATTCTCCAGAAATAAAAAGTGTTGTTTCTCTGTCCATAAGAAATGCTCTGGCTGGTAGAAGTCACACAGCAGCAGCCCCACATGCAGTGTGCTAATGTAAATTCAAGAGGGTTATCAAGGATGCAGAAGGACTGACATGACAGTCAGGACTGAAGCCAGCTGTAAATCAGCCAGGTCAAGGGAAGCTAACAATAATTACTTCCTGTGTGGCAAAACCTCAGTTTCACACTCTGCCTCATTTTACCTTGTTCAAAGTAAAATTGTTACCACAACCTCACATAAGCTGACAGCCACACCAAGCCATTCACAATCCTTCCTCAGCAATCAGTGCAAGTTTAGGACTCCCTTATCCAAGAAGCTCATCCTTTGTCCACACAAATACAGTTCTTTGAAACATTCCATACTTAACTCAAAGGATTTCTTCACCCATTTCACATATTGGGAAAAAATTATTTGAAGAGGTCAATTACATAAAACACAGAAATTTAGAGACTGTATTACTGATGAAAAAATTATTTTTAATGATTTCTAATGCAAAGACTGGAAATGCTACTTTACATAGCGTCATGGCCTCAATATGTAGCACAATTTAAGTTTGTAGTAAAAATTGCATCCAACATAAACTACAACTTCTGTTTGACTTAATGCAGAGCATGAACAGGTTCAACTGCATTTGAGATTAAAAGACACCTACACCCTTATTTATGATCAAAGACAATCTAGTAGAATCAACTAGATTTCCTTCCATTTACTTTTCTGCTAAAGGTAACAAAAATTAAAATACCAGAGAGCTAGAATGTTTAAAAATAGTGCTGTGTTTTTAGTAACAAAAATCCAAGATAAAAAGCTGTCTAAAGATGAAAACTATCACAAAACAAAACCCAAGTTGAATGTTGAGTATTAAAAAGTTCAAGCAGAGTAATTCTGTCCCATGCAACACAAAACATTAAATGTAAGCAATACCCAAATAAATGTAATTAATAATAATACCCAAATAAATAGAATTTACTGACCTGCCAGTGTGCTAGTGTGCCGAAAGGCTCTGACCTGTGAGTCTGAGAGCCCCGTGAGCAGGGAAATGACAGTGTCCATCATGTACTCATCATAGATGATGCTGTACTGACACTGTCGGACCAGCACTCCAATGAACTCACAAAAACTGGATTTGAACTTTTTCCACTGGGGGCCAGCCATAGTTAGTGGATAATCTCCACTATCCTATTAAAACACAGAAAAGGAAACAGGAAACTCTTTCAAACACTTTGAAAGTTATTTCATTAAATAAAGATTAAGAAGAGATACGTGCAACTTTAAAGCCAAAATCTCAGAGGCCTTAAAAATGATACATCAGAAGAATATGATTCCATAAATATGAATATACTTTGCAGCTGAGGCTTGTTATAACACAAAGACAACATTATAACTACTAGTTCCTCTTTTTTGTTTGACACAAAGTAAATGGAAAAAATTATTTGCCTTACAAATCTTTGTTACACTAGAATCATCACGTGAACAGTTAGGTGACAAGTTTAGGAACAGGTTGGGATCATAAGGAAGTTGACAGGGAAATGCTCACATATCACACTGAAATTTCCTGAAGGCATAAAATTACCTACTACAAAACCTCAAATATAACAAATGTGTGCCCTCTCATGATATGGGAGCCTTTACAAATAATGGTGGAATGACAGGGACAAAAAGAATCATTTGTGTCAGTGCCACTGTGAACAGTTTCCTTAAGAGGCTGAGCAACAAAACAGGTTGAAAAATAAAGTAAGTATCCATGAAAAGGGATCAGAAATCTGAGAGCTGCTCATTAGAATTCTATTACAATCAAGAGTCAGCATGACATAGTGATTAAAAAACCATGTGCCAACAGTCCTAGGTGTGGCTTTAAAAATTTCACACAATATTGCCTTAGAGTAGTCAAATCTATTTATGCATTGAGGTAGTTTTAAGGAATACTAAAATTCCTTGAAAGAAAAGGATATTACATTGTCTCTTCAGTTAGAGTTATTGATATTTTTAATTATTGGAGGAGTGGCAGTGGAGAGAATTGCATCTGTACTAGACAAATTTGGAGAGGAGGTTTTAAAGCTACATTTTACGTTCTCTGAACACAGGATGAAAGGAACATCACTCAAACCCAGGAAAATCAAAAACAAATGAAAGCCAAATGAAACAAACAAAAAAAAAACCCCAAAACAAAAACAAAATAAAAACTAAAAAAAAAAAAACAAAAAACAAAAGGAACCCATCACCCATCAAAAAAAAAAAAGAAACCAATACATCTCATTTACCCCAACACTCTGTGGAACACAATGTAAAGGGAAAAAAACATAATCCCTATCAAACGAAAAGCATTAGTCTTCAACTGGATAATAATCAAATTTAAATCCCCACGATTTGTAGATTAATGAATGCATAGAAATAAATTCAGCAACCATTTTAGGAGACAATATAAGGCCCCATATAAACAGCAAGATTGTTGGCACTGGGGGATGCCTCCCTAAGTAGGAGTTCCCACTATTTAAAAACTGAAAGTCAATACTGATTTCTTAAACCATTAATAAAATAAGTTGTATACATGCAGAACTTTACTTCCTAGTCTTTTAAGTTCAGTGAAATAAGAGTTAAACATTTTCATTCATAAAAGTCCTGTAATTTTTGTAACTCCATATTCTTGAAATAAATATCTTGAAATAAATGTGATCCAGCAAGATTAGGACAGGTAAATGGAAAATAAAAATGAATACATAACCAGCACTTCATTAAATTACCTCATCAAATTCTTCAGTCATTTTTCGGATAATTTCAGAATTCTGCATATGTCGGAACATCTCTGCTGTAACAACTCCTACAATTTAGATAGTAGGTCATTAGCACTGTTAATATGGAAGCTGTAGATGGCAGATGACATACCTCCTGCTACAATGTCAAAATAACCCATTTTCACCAAACCTACTGATTACACATGTATATTTTTAATAAATTTCACTTTTTTTCTTCTATCATGTGTATAACAAATACACAACAGCACTTATTTATGTAGGGTTTAGTCTTATTCTTCTTAAGAAGTGTGTTTGTGTGCATGTACACACACATCTAGAATTTACTCATTCACTCAAACAGAAGTCAAAGTTATTTGTGCCAGGCCTCTGTACCAGTGAGCATTCCACCACCTGCAGTGACCTTTTGGGACTCAAGATTCTAAATAGTGCAAGACAATTTCCAACAGCTGTATGGCTACTTCTTCTCTTCTGCACTATAATAAACAGAGCACTTTCATAAAATTTCTATTTGTCTTGGCCTCAAATTGTTAGACCTCCCCAAAGTTTACTGCAAAAATTCATGACAAGGATCATCACAGAAATCATTAAAGGATTCTGCATCTTTATCTTGTAACAGAAATCAAAAGGTCACTATTGCTGAAAGTGCAGATAACCTCTGAGGAACACTGTTCGCTTTCTGGAGATTTACACTCATTTAAAAGTTTCTCAGGACAGAGAAGCACTTGAGCAGAAGAAATTACATCCAGTCCTCCTCTACCAAACATGGTGACACTGCAAGGCAAGTTACCTTCTCTTCAAGAGGAGGTGAGAGGTAGAAGAATGGAGGACATGGAAATTTGGAAACAAAATTCAGAAAATAAAGAAAAAAAATATGGAAACACAACCTTACTGTAGACAGGCTACCATAAAGTTGTCCATAATATCTTTTGAAACAAGCATGTCTACAAAAGCTATGAAGCAACTTTAATCAATGATAAAACACAGGTACATCCAAATTAGAATTCCAAGACTGAATACCCTGAACTATTAGTGATAGGAGAAATGATTTTCTGAAATAATAGCAGGAACAAAAGAAGAGGAAGCACATGTTAAATACCAGTACTGATTTCTATCTGCTGTAAATACAAAAGGCTTAATCAACACTTGAAACTACATTATAGGATTCTAAACCTCCTGCTCCCACATTCAGAAATACTTGTTTAACTCCAAGAACCTGATAATGTAAACTTGCTCTGGGGGTGAAGCAGTCTTACAGCCTGAGTGGTATGAAAGCAAAGACTGAGAATCATGCTGTAATATTGCTTAAATGGATGAGTAACCAATTCAGGATCTTACCTTTGCAGCCTGAACACTGAATAAAGAAGTTAATGAGATCAAGAAGTGCTATATCTCGGTCATGTTTGTATGACTCTATCCAGTCATCCACTACAGACTGAAAGAAAACAAATAAAAAGGCACTGCTCAGTATTCACAAATTGAAGACATTGTTACTTAACTGCTTTCAAGTAAGTAATTCTTCTTCATTCCTTTAAGTAACTTGAACTGTTTTTTGATTACTACAGAACTAAATGTTTAAATGTTCTTTTACTGCTGTATGTTCTCAAGAACTCCTTTCATTCTATAAACATATACCAGTACAAAAATGACACCTGAACATAAAGCACAGGAACACCATATCCTTCTACAGTAACATTTTTGGGAAGAACCCAAAAAATAATTGGGGCATATTACAGAATCAGGTTTTTTATTTACACCCTCCCCCTGCTGTGCCAAGCCACTGATATTTCTTTGAAGATATTATTTGTGCATTCAATTCCAACAGCTACGGCTCCTGATATTCTTCAAAAAATGTGTCCCTTGGATGAACTTTGCTTCATCCACATTTGCCATAACAGGATGAACAGCACTGCCCTACACTCCATGGATATTAATTACTCTGTAGTCACTAAGCCAAAGAGGAACAAGCATGTTTTATTAAAAGACCTTAATGTGAAGCAATTAAACCTGTGAAAATCATTTTGAGAAAACAGAATTTACATGCAATTATGCTTTAACCATCCATTTGTAGAGTATAAACCATCTACTGCCAAGGTCATAAAACACACACACACAATTTTATCAACATAGGTACAAGAGACTTGCTGTAGTATCAAGTTTTCATGTTTTGATTTTTTTTAATACGTTAGTACCCTTCCCTAAATGATGGAGTAATTCAGAATTTCAAAAGACAGCTGGACTATGCTCCATGTCCAAGGCTCCCTGTCTGTATTCTCAGTGCTGCCTCTCACAGCCAATATTGCTGTGAGGACAAATAAAACATATTGCAGAAAAATTTCTGAACAGAGATTCAGCTAAATCCCTCTTCCCTGAATCTCAGATTGTTTATGGTGTCATGCACAACTGTTGTCAGCACAACAAAAACAATGAAAAACTCAAAGTGAAACCATCATGCTCTTTCCAGGAGGAAAAGAACCTATGAACTGGACCTGAGTGGACTGACCTGAAGGGATGAATGAAATATGGAGAAATCAAATTCAGCTTCTAGAGAAGGCCATCATGCAAGAATTGAAGAATGATAGGAACGGAATAAATATTTCCATTAGGCAGCCTTGTGTTCAGAATCTATTCAATTTAAAGAAGTGCCAGCAAAACAGTTGTTTCTTGAAACATTTTGTTTCAGTGAATGAATCACCTCTTTCTGCCAGGGAAGAGACACTAATTCACAGGATCACAGGATGGATTCGGTTGGAAAAGACCTTTGAGGTCGTCAAGTCCAACCCATTACTTAACAGCACCTCGTCAGCCAATTCAGAAGGTACAGAATAGAATTTAAAATAAAACAGTTAACTTAAAATTATTACCAAAATTTTTCCAGATAAGCAAACACTGAGGGCCATGGAGGAAACTTTGTCCTCTGACTGCTGAAATGGACTTTAGTTTAAAAATAATTAGAGAATTTTTTTCTTCCTAGTTTTAAAAAAATTGACCACAATTCAGGTATCAATTTCCCAATTCAACAAAGTAATCAGACCTGGCAAAGGTTCATTTTGCCCTTAGAAAGCAAAATATTTTGACTGTATATAATTTTAAACAGTTAAAAATTCATGAAGATACAATTGCTGATTACTGGCTGAACAAGTTGCACACAGAGCAACAGTTAGAGAAGTATTGTTTTTCCATCTGCTTTGAAACAGAACAAAACCAATGATGGGGAAATCAGAATTTCTCTGGGCAAATACATCCAAGTAATTTGTTCTTGTTCCCAGCTGTAAACCTTGAGAGAGCTGCACAGCAACCCAGCTTCCTGCATGTGTATTACAGGAGCAGCAAACTCCAGATTTCCAGAGCTAAAGATAGCCTTTCCTCCACACTGCCAGGAGTCACATGAGTGAGTCAGCAGCAAAGCTCCATGGCTGACAGGCTTACACTTATTATACTTTAACCCTATCTCGACTGGCAGACTCACAGCCAAGCAAACACTCCAGTTACCTACCTGAATATTCAAAAAAAATCAACAAAAACAGTGCTGTATTTCTTAACAGTCTGACTTCCATCCTGTCAGTAAATGCAGTGGGGGGAACACCTAATGTAGATACTTGAAGGGGTTAAATCCACCCTAAGTTGACTTGGCCACAGTATATTGCTACACTGTTATTGGCTGGAATTTGGGTCAGGAAATTTAAAGAGGAGTTTGTACGTTTTAGCTAGTGATTTTACTTTGCATGAGAGAAGAGAAGCAACTATTTATTTTCAGATAATCTAAACTCTGGATGCATGTAAAAACTACAGATTCTTGTTAAGTTCTATGACAACAATAAGTCTAAGCCACATTTGTATTTAGTTACCACCACACAAGAAGGACTTTAAAGTTATGCAATCTAAATAAAATAACCTTTCTCCAATCAGGATACCAAAAACTTATTTTAAATTGTAGTACAAATTTAATCATTTCATATGTGATTATTCATGAATAACATTTAGAAATGAAAAATCAATTCATTCACATTCAAAAATCAACAAAGCAAAACCACTTTATTTTTATTCTTATATATAAGTAAAAACAGCAAATTGAAGGGGAAAAATTACTTTAGACTTCATTTGATTAAACCGCATGTAGAAGAAAATATGGTTATATTTAAATTGTATCTACATCCAAGCCAAAGAGCTATCCCAGGTCTTACCTGCATAGCACTCTTGCCCATTTTAACTACTTCAAAGAGCATCATGTTTTCCACACCATTCTGTTGGTGATGTCCATTCATCCGATTGGGACCACCGGGTTTCCCTCCTCCGTTTCCACTTTTTCCCTTCTCTGCTGGTCCTTTTTTTCCTTTTTTACAGGTCTGCAAGCACACACACAAGAGGTTTTATTTAATTATCATGAAGTATTAAAAAAAAAAAAATCATTATCCATACCATGAAAAATAGGGGCAAGGCCTTGGATTTTCAGCAACTATATTTTTTAAATGTCAGTGTATCTGTGTGTCCCTGCGAGTATGTTTATGTATATATAAAATAAAAATTCAAAAGTTGAGAACAGCTGATCCTGAGTGGTACAGAGACCAGCAAGAACACTACAGGCTCCTCCTTCATTTAAAAACACAGAATACATGATGAATTTAGGTATAGGATGGAAAATATGCCAAAAGACTGATCAAATCAAAGCTTATCCTTTCCTCCCCTGCCTCCCGTATGCCTTCAGAGCACCAAGGAAATAACACAGGAACAGTCAGGATGAAGCATTTCCACGCAAATACAAATAGGAACCCTCTTTCCAGAACACTTGCATTTTCAGAAAATATTCCTTCTTGCTCATTCAACTTCAAAGAAAGTGCTAAACTCCTCAATTTATAATAGTAGAAACGTTTCAGTATCCCTAAAGAGTGAACATACTTTGCCTTTGCCTTGTTTTTGGTTTTTTCCTTCAATATCCTCAAAGTCTGTATCTGAAGAGAAGTGTGTTTCAGACTCCCTGCAAGGATAAAAAGACAAATCACACATTTCATCAGAAACATTCTTAAATATACTATATAAAACCACAGTATGCTCTCAGTCTAGTAAGTCAACACCAAAGGGGATGAACTGGATTCTTTTGGTCTGTTTAAAATAATCACTTTACTTCTCTAACCAAAAGTGTAATTTGTACCTAATTCTAAATCCTGGAAACTCAAATGTCAGTTTCTTAAAAACTGTGGGAACACAAAAGGCTTAGTAAAATTGTGTCAAACACACCAAGGAACTGGTGCCTAAGGGAAGCCATTAATTTGGCTTTAACTAAAGCATTTGGAATGACATATTTTAAATATTAAGTGACTCACCCCAGTTAAGAGCAAATATTTCAACTACTTGATTTAAAATAAAGTTTTTTTAAATTTTTTAAAATGTGATTTAAGTTACTCTTGAATTAATACTCAATAAAAAATTTTAAAATTATTTTACCAACTTCTCAATAGAAAATAAAAAAAGAACACCATCCTTTATTATGTTTCCTTGTTTCCAAGAGAAAGTAAACCACAACACAAAAAAGACAATACATTTACCAACAGAACAACAAATTTTTAAAACACTTACTGAAGGAGAGTAAAATCAGTTGGTATTTCTGGAGCTGCTATCATTTCTTTATCATCTTCTGGAACACCACTGTATTAGAAAGATATTCAAAAAGCAGTCTGAAGTGCAAGCTTACTTTTCTTTCTTCCTTTGTAGCAGACAACTTCTAGAATGAAATAAATAAAAAAATACAGGGAAAATTATTCCACATATGGAAGGATAAAGAGTTGGAAACACAGAAAACATAAACCACACTATCCTCTGTTTCCAACCAAGCTTTTCCCTTTATTTAAAGATTTTGAGTCCTCTCATGATCCTACTAACATAGTGACTCCAGAAATGGTAAAAGCATTGCAGAAAAATAATAGTACAGAAATACTGTAAAAAAACTCAACCAAACAAAATGTAACAATAAAAAAGAAAACCCAACCCAAAAACCCCAAACAAACAAATAAAAAAATCACCAACCACCCCACATTTCCTGATTAGGATGAGCAAACTGGAATAGTTTTCATTAACACCTCTAAGCAGCAAAGCCCAGAACTGACCACACCAGGGTAATTCTAATTCTAGCTGACCAAACCAAAACCAGACTTGATGTTGAACTTGAAGCACAATATGTGTATACTTCAAGATATTATATATAGCAACTTTTACATCTCCAACTTCCATGTAATTTTCCATAAATATAATCTCTTACAACAAGTTATTATAACCAGCTGCTTCAGAACTCCATGTCTTCCAGAGCTGATAAACCAGATTTACAACAGGTTTAACATTTGAAGCATTTGACAGACTCTTAGGAGTATCAAGGAAGATAACACTATCCACACAGTATAAAGGAAAACATTGGAAACACAATTGTATTAGCACGAAAACTAAAGATTGTGAAACAGTTGTTTTAAACTTCATTTATACTACTGTTCATTATAATAAATTTAGTTTTTTCTCTTATTTTTCCTATTATCAATGGGGGGAAAAAATTTCCCTGAATACTTCAAGTTTTAGCCATCTGCTAAGTTTTCTGTGTCACTTTGCTCCCCAGGCTAACTTTTACACAGAGGAATTAGGAAAGTATGATGTTCAGGAATTTTAAAAACAGAATACCAAGGAGAACAACCTTCAGAGTCAGTCTGCTGACTCTACAGCTTTCGGGAGTGATTAGGTATTTGAGGGAAAGATTTCATTTTGGCATGCCAAGCACACGTTGCTCAAAGTCTGGTAGCTCTGCTCCAGAGACTGCATTTCCACTGAGCGTGTGGCAGAGGCTGGACAGGTTTTCTCCTGCAAGTGCTTATTCTGAATGCTAGGGGCCACTGTAGCTTCCAGATTTAGAGAAATGAGAGAAACCATAAACTCTGAACTTATTAAGTTCTCTTTCTTCACATTTCATGTAATTACATTAAAGTAGAGAACCACAGTGGAAATAAATAGTGGCAAAGGCAGGGAGATTCAAGATGATCAATCTCAAGACAGGCTGCAAATACAAAAGCACCTTCCATCCAAAACACAGCAGAAGGTAAAAAGCTCCAAGAAAAACCATGCTGCAGAATGGCAGCAGCCTCTGCCACTGCACTGCTCCCTTCTCTAAAGGGCACAGGAGCAATGCACTCCATCCATTCCCCTCCCTGGGGCAGCCCCTGCCCAGCCACTCACCACTGCAGGCTCTGCCCATGCAGCACCACCCAACCAAAGTCCCCACTAACATGGGCAAAACACAACTCAGGTACTTTCCCCTGAGATTCTCAAGTTAAAGTGGTTCAATAGCAGATTTCCAGAGTCAAGGCACAGGAAACACAAGACTGCATAGCCTCCAGCAGGGGAGGGAAGGGTAAAATTCCCTTCTTTGGTGGCAAGGTGCTATTATATCATCCAGGCCATCTGTGAAATGCCCTGCTCAGAAGCCAACATATCGAAAAGCTTTACACTTTGGAATTGTTTTGTGTACTTTGTATTTATTTATCTCTTAATATTTACTTTTATTTCAATCAGCAACTCAAACTTGGAAAAAAGGACAAACTTTAATGACTTAGTGATCAGGCTTGGCACCTGCTCAGCTCTACAGAGAGGGGGGAACAGAAAAAAGAAAAATGAAGAAGAAAGATAAACATATACACAAGTTCTTTTTGAGGCATGCTTGTGATTCAAACCCAGTGCAAAGCAGAGATGCAAACTTCAAAAACCACCAGTTTCAAGTTCAACCTGTCTATCAATGTCCTGGTATTTGATTCTTTCTAATTTACATTTTTCAATGTTAAGACATCTACTAAAGCAATAATCACAATCCCTACAAGCAAATTGGCTCCTTATATGAAACCCAAACATTCCATCCTACAAAATTTTGCAAAAATCTCAGTAAATTCTTAGAATCACAGAAATTAAAGAAAAAACCAAAAACTATGAAAAAGAATGGGCAAATTACTTGAGTACTTGTTCTCTACATCATAAAATAAAATCCGTAACAAATAAATCCATGACAAAAGCTGTCTGCCATTTACACCAACTTGAACTTCTTGTCAGAACTGTTTATCTCAGTACAGACCACAACACATGAGAGAAAAAGCAGCATTTGTCAGAATCACCTCCTGGAACAGAACAGACATATCAAGTTCAGCCTGATACTGAAGCATTAACTACTAAGATTCATATTTTTTGTTTTTCTTGAAAGTAGAACAAACTTAGCCCTCATGAGTGCAACTAGATACTGCTATTCTGGAAAACAGAAGCCAGAGATGAACACCTGGCAATGGTGAACAACGAAAGAGTGTAACAGATCCCAGGCGTGAAGCTTCAATTCCAGCAATGACCAAAAGCCCCTTGCATTTGTCCTGCTAAAGAATAATCGTACAAGATGAATACACGCATCCAGAATGCTCAGCCAGCAGCTCCCTCTGGAGTGGCCAAGAGAAGCTGCCCAAGGAAGAAGACTGTTTTCTTTAGAGCAAAGTTTCCCTGAATGCCTTCCTGGCATCCAGAAATAATCTATGGATTTTGCTGGCCAGAGAGGTTGTCCCTATACTTCACAACACCTTATTTTTTTCAATTAGTATTTCCAAATAGTTTTTGAACTCAATACTCAATGGAGGATCTTCCATCCAAGAACTCCCACAGCCAAATTCCATACTACAAAAAGGCATATTCTTTGCCTTGAATTTATTACTTTCCAACTTTATGTCATGTTCTCTTGTTCTGGTATGGGAGAAGTGACACTGGTCATTCCCCAAGATCCTTCATCCCCTTAAACACCTTCTGGGAATTCCAGACTACTGCCAGCCATGCCTTCTTCATGCCCACACTGGATGACTCATTCAAAGCATGTGGTTCAGGAAGTCAATAAGGAAAGATGCTTATATGAATGATTTTCCTACCAAAACTTTTTAAATACATCAAGTTCATATATTACAGTGAAATTCTTGCAGATGTCATTCCAAACAGTGCAAGTCTATATTATTTATTAAATGAGTTCTAATAAATTGTTTTAAGAACTCTAGGAAGTTAACTCTAAACTAAACTATATCATAAAAATCAGCTCTTGAGTTTCTTTTTTGGCATGTTCACAGAATTCCAACTTTAATTTTCCCAAGCAGATACTGAAATCTCTCAAGCCTGTGAAAACTTTAAAAGGCATTCAACTTTGTGAAATCATAATTAAATTATTAACTATAAAAAGAAAATGTATCCTGCTGAAGGATCACAAGGTGGAGCTCTAGCCTAAAGCTAACTGAAGAAACTCCAAAAGACAGGTCATCCAGAGGTTGACCTAGTTATTTCTCTGCAATAAACTTTATAACAGACTGCTAAAATTGTGACAATATTGTAGCACATTTCCTTTAAATTTGTATTTAGATTGTTATGACACCAGAGGATTTCTTCATCTTTTTTGAAATAAAGGCACAAACATGCTTGACTCCAATGATTCTTACAAAGACAAAAATGCATGCAGCTACTGTTGTATGACTAATCTCAGTATTTGGCTTTCAAACTAACCAGAAGGATTTCAAAACACATTCTAAGAGCAGAAATAATGCATCCCTTTATTGTACCTTGCTATTTAAAATTTTGCTAACAAAACATTACTGAACTAAAAAACCTACTGGAACAACAGGAGCAGTCCAGCAACAGTAATCATACATAATGCTTCCAACTATAAATGTAGGAGGGGCTCCTACTTAAAAGAATTTGACTGTTAAAAGCAAGAGGCAAGCATGAAACACTATCAGGACTCCAAAGGCATATTCATTCAAAAACAGATTTAAACCTTCAAGGCTATTTATCCCTATTACATTAATATTTAGGTATGGCTGTGATTAACTCAAATACACTGGTCAAATGTTGACTCTGCCAAAAGTGGACAGAATTCACCAGCACAACTCACACAATAACACATCTGCTGTCATCAGCAGTTGCTGAGGGCTACCTGTGCTCCCCCAATTCCTGCTACATGCACAGATCTATTAATGCAATTCAGGGAGCAGCATTTGCTCTAAGAATATACCTAATTATATATTGGTTTATATACACTATAAACCATCACAAAAACAGCCCCAAATGTCTGTGCTTTGTACACTTGCGTAAATGCAGTAACTCCAGGGTTATTGATCAAGCTCACTGTGAGGTTTCAGGTAGATGGGTTTTGGTTGGGGAGGATTCTCTACACAGGCTGTTTATTTTGGTTGCTGTTGGATCCTTGGCATCTATCACCTGGAAGTTTTATAATGCAAATCAGTAAGACAGTTATCATTTTGTTGGGAAGGCAAAGATGCAAATTTTAAAATATGGCTACATGGCCCGGACAAAGATTTGGGTAATGCAGAATAGGCTGTTCAGAGATGTATTGATTTTTTCCTCTGTAATTCAATTAATCACCTGTAAAATCAAGGACCTCAATTCAGAAAATTAGAACTTCTCAAACTATGATGCTGAAGACTATGGCTGAAGTTCATCTCTGAATTATTTACCTATCCATGAATGAGAGATGCTGATGATTCAGGACCAATTATGCAGCAGCAACAGTTACAATGCTAGTCAGATAAAATTTAAATAAAGGATCAGAAATACATCCAGCATTTTCCCTCAACTATTTTAGAAGAGAAAGCATCAACTACATTATACCTCTCACTCCTTTCTCTGATAAACTAGAACGTACCTAATCTTTTGTCTGATTAAAAAGTGTTAGTTATTCAGGAAAAAAAAAAAAAAAGACAAATCTGCTTCTTCATATTCCTTTTGCTTCTATTTCTATAAGTGGACTTGTAAGCAAGATTTTGAGCAAGTGCATGATATTCTCCACAGACCTCAAAGAGCATGTTATTTCTACTAATAGTACACAACCTAGTATTTCAGCTGCCAACAAGCTTTGAAGCAATTCTGCAATTTGAGTAAAATACAGAAAACATACTTCAAGTGTAATTCTGTAATGTAACTGCACTTTAATATTAGTTATAACCATATCAGCAGTTTTGATCATATTAAGATAGTGCAATCAAGAGTAAACAAAACAATAATGCAATGAATACCTTTATCTGTGTGGTTATTTCTGTGCTGTTTGCTTAACAAATGAGACTTGCAATTCCTTTACAGAAAGACCTGAACTAGAGACCATCAATCTACATTCTTCCTTGCTTACCAAGAGAGACATGGTCAATATACACAGCACCAATCCACTGTGCCAAAACCACTGAACAGTTAACATGCCAACAAAGAACCTAAATGACTGAATTCACACAGCTCTTATCTTTTCAGTCTCCTTCTTCACATTTTTGTTCCCTAAACTTCCAGCTGTTACACCCCCTCCACACCACTTGGGACCATACATCCCTCCATCTTTCAAAAAATTTTTAAAAGCCATGTTATGATGGTTGTTGATTGTATGCCTTCACTACAATTTTTCCCCTGGCCTGCTCTTTATTAATTTTTTATAACATTTGCTCTTTAGTTCATACAACAAGTCTGCTGAATAAGCGGGAAAGAGCCATCTCCGAACATGCCTTTCCAACACTGTGGGCTGGTACTGCAAGCACTAGGTTTTCCTTTCCTCTCTCTAAACACACAGGAAAGTTTGTGCTCATTCTGGCACTCAGGCAAACCAGCAGCAAGAAAATTATAAAACCAAAGCCATTTCCTTCCGCCATGATTAGCTCTCCATTGGATCAACCAACTGAATCAACTCCTCCTGCAGCCACACAAGTCACCGGATGCACCATGGGCAGCTGAACTCCACCTTCCCAACAAAGGCAATGAGGAGCTTTGCCAGCTTTGTCAGAGCATCCCCACCAGCAGCAGAGCTCTGCTGTGACACAGGAGCTCCTGCATCAACAAGGCAAACTGCAGGCCCTGCATGGCTCCTGCCAGGACTCCCGCCCTTCTCTTGGAGGGGCCACTGCCAAGCCTGCAGTTCTGTGGGACTGAGCAGGCCCCAACTGCCCACCTCACACACCTGCCAAGGGAGGAGCAGCCCTGCAGAGCGGCACCTGCCCGGGGACACACCCACGGCCCCCGCCCGGGGACACACCCACGGCACCGGTGACAGCACCTCTGTTTGAGTTCATCAGGCACCTGCCCAGTCCCAGCTGTCTCCTCAAAGCTCCTCCCTACTCCTTTTCCACAAGCATTTCCTCCATTTTCATTATACAGCAGACAGCACAGTACCTCCAGAGCCATCCACCTCTCACCGCTCCCCAGCCAGAAGGTGGCTGAGAGCATTTCAGGACCCCCAGAACCTGAGAGAGCCAGCCAGGAAACAGCCAAGAACATGAAACACAGGCCCCCAGAGGCAATGCACACACTGGTCAACACAAAGCAAAATTTGCTTTCACAGTTCAATGCTATGAAAGCAAAATCTTAAACAGGCTTTATTGAGGGGGAGAAGGAAGAATTAAAGAAAAAAACAAATTTAAATGGCATATGAAAGAAGTCAGGCTAAAATTCAAAGTGAAAGTTGAGACTTTACACCAATTTTAGAGGCTTGAAAAGTGA
Organism: Zonotrichia albicollis; assembly: GCF_047830755.1. Taxonomy (NCBI): domain Eukaryota; kingdom Metazoa; phylum Chordata; class Aves; order Passeriformes; family Passerellidae; genus Zonotrichia; species Zonotrichia albicollis. The sequence continues at coordinate 11,159,930 of NC_133832.1, forward strand.
ATAATATACAAGGACCTTTGTACTTATTTGACCTAATAAGCCTGCCATTCTCAACTACACCACCAAATAATCCTCCTCTCATTGAAAGTACTTTTTGATTTCTGCTAGTTTTAATAAATATGTGGAACTATTACAGAAGGAAAAGAGCTTGCTACAGTGAGTGCTTCACAGTCATAGGATTGCTCATTAAAGTACCATTAATAACATCCATATCTTTAATGAAGTTAAATGCTATTTTGAAACATAAGTACACTGTTACTGCTTGAGTCCTATGAGGTTTTTATAGTGGCAACTAGTAATTCACACTGTCCAGTAAAATGTGGCTGTAAAACACTCAATACTTGCATTACAATATCAAAAAGATTATTGAACTCTACAGTAAATGCCACTATTCTGCTTATTAAAGGGGAAAATACCTGTGTTATTCTCTAATGATCCTGCCCAACAATATTCCCAAGCTTTGTTAAAACACACCTGAAATTCCCATATATATTTTAAATGGTTTGAGTTTGGATGTCTTAAAAAAGGCAAAGGTAAGATAACAAAAGTAGAAGTTACACCTCATTGTGTTTGTCACATCTTTCCTTGCCAAAGAAGAGATTGCTTCCAGATGTTCTAGTCTGACTGTGTGGAAAATTAGGCTCTTAGGAAGAATAAAAGCCAAGTCAGATAACAACCAAGACTTGAAAAAAATAAATAAATGGGGGAAAGAAGTGGGGGGGAAAGCCACACATGCCTACTTAAGTCAAAAAACGAGTAGTGGTTCATTTATGATATACAAGGCAAGCACACCCTCCAGCTGCCTAAATGCCATAAATTTCCAAGCTAAACTACAGAATACAACAATATGCCTCTCCACATACTGATTTTTCAGAAATGTACTTTGCACATCCCCTCAAAATCTTTGCTTTTGTAAAAGCTAGGGATGAAGACATGCACAGTCCACAGCAAGCAGGTAAGCTGCTCCACAGCAAATCCTTGAGCAGAATTAGCATTGTTCAAATGTACAGCCAACAGCAAGGAATTACTTCAGTGCACAGGGTGGAAGCAGGGTTTTCCAACTGACAAGGCATCCTCCATCTAGCAAGTTCTGGTTTTTGTTCTGCCACTGATCAGTGTGAACCTGCAAGTTGACTCACTTAGTGGAGCCCCACTGCTTTCCCTCCTACCATATAGATTTTCCTCTTTAAAAAGTCCAGGGGTTTGTGCCCAAAACTCTGGGCATTTTTAAGAACAACTGTGTTTGATTACAAATTCTGGAGGAGGGACTATACAAGAGCACACTGCAAAAGCTTCAGCTGCTATTCTAAGATACAGTCAGTATTAGATGGCTGAAATAAGGGAAAACCCTATAAAATAAAACTACTGAAGAGTGGGAAGTAAAATCTCTCAAGCACATCTCCCAGTCAGCTGCTATCAGCCCAGGTCACAGCACACTTGGGACAGTCCTTTGCAGAACCCCCTGCATGTTGATCCCAAGCCTTCCAAGATCAGAAGGCAAAAAGAGACCAACTCTGTTCTACATTTGGTCAGCTCAGATTCATCAGTTTATTAGCTGAAGCTTCACACCATTCCAAATGTTTGAACTGGCTCCAGACAGTAACTAAAAGCCACTAAATTCACCACAGAAATAAATGGAAAAGACTACAGACACAAGCCAAACGGTATTAGTCTTACCTGGACCTTTAATTTTAAAACAAAACAAAAAATTTTAAAATGGTGGGGAGGATAATTCATTCACTATAATACTGTTCTGCTCAATCAGCCCAGCCTTTTTTCCTACCAGGCCTGGGCTACTGCAAGGCCATCACTGCCCAGGGTGCCCCAGGCCGCCTGCAGGGCCTCGGCTGCTCTGCACCCAGCGCCGGGCCCTCACCCACCCACCCACCCATCCATCACCCACGGTCTCACAGCAGCACTGCAAAACCAATTCAGAGGGCAGCTCCAAAGACTGCCTTTACCTTGCCATCCATGTCCATCCTTCCCTGGCCCAAATGAAAATCTATACCATCAAAAAGGAAAAGGAGTATTTAAGCAAACAAATTAAAAATATTGTGCCACATCCAAACCAAGTAATCGGAAGCTAAAACCTAAGCCTTACATAAGTGGATTGCAGATCAAACTAAATAATCATCCTTACAAAATAAAATTCAAGCAAACTACACACGTATGCAAGAGTTGGCTTTGCTTCTAAAACAGAAGAAATAAAGATGAAAACCTTGTTATCGTTCATTAAAAACTTATCTCAGCAACTCTGCCAACCTCAGAACATCTGTGCTCCATACATCCTCAGTCATAGCTCAAACATTTTTAATACCCAACATTTTGTTCTTGTTCTCCCTCATAACATTTGGGCTAAAAGCCCAATTGGTTTGTTCAGAGATCTGCAGTACTGAATACCAATTTTATACAAAACAGTAGCTGTGATGTGCATAGCTTTCCCCCATACAATTTAGAGAACTGAATATAAGCACAATAAAAAATTTTCATAGTCAGTAATTAATTATTAATTCATTAATTAATTACTGGACAAAAAATACAAATTGTCACCACTAAGTCTAAACACGATTCTCTCCTTTCCCTTTATTCATCCTAAAACAGAGTCCTCTTAAAATAATTTTGTGCGAGAGATGACTGGCACTGAAACCTCATGTATGGAGACCCAGAGTTAACTACTGACATTCACTGAACATCCAGAGGAAAGCAGCCTGGCCACTTGCATGTGTCTAAAGAACATTGCAAAAATATTGGCATTTCAGCTCTGGAATTGCTTACTTGGGGCAGGTAGAAAATTAAGCCAGCTGGGAGCGCTCAAACAAACCAGGCCTGTTTTATGGAAGCTAACATGAAAAAGAGTATCAAATCCAGGATTTTTAGAGACCAATCTCATTTTCCCAAGCAGGCTGACAAATATTGAGCAAGTCTTAATGTGTGTAAAGTATTCTGAGGAAAAGGGTAGTGAAATTTGTCCTTTTGAAGTTATCTTCCATTCTAAGTGCCTCTGTTACTGTGCAGGACTATCCTTTACACAGAAGCATCCATTCTACACAGACCTAAAATATACAAGTAGAGCTAGTTAAATGAATCAAAATTAAACCTTTGGTTTCTTCATTTAATCTTAGAAGAAAAAAAAAAAACAAAGCTGTACCCCTACATGTTTGCTTTCGAGTAAATTCATCATGTAAATAAAGCTAGTAGCTCCCTCCTCTTTCAAAAGATAGTTATACCCTACAGCTAAATTTATATAATGTTGAAAATTCACTGATGACATTATGCAAGTATGACAATTTGTAGTAAATATTTTATTTGAGCCATGTTCAATACAATGAAAATATTAAAACTACAACTATCAGACTTACCAACACAGCAACACAGCAGAAGCTGTTGAGATAAGGTACTTGCTTTCAGCCTTTTTCCTGTATTTTCTTTAAAAAAAAAAAAAAAGGAGCAGTAGTGCCAGATGTCTCTTAAACAAGCTACATGTGCTATGATTTCTCCCCCTTCCCCCACTCCAAGAGAGGCATTCTGGAGCAGGGTGTACCCTACAGCACCGGTGAGCTCAATTCCCGCTCCTGGAGGTGCCTGAAACCTGCAGCATTTCTGCAGCACCTGGAGGCACCAATCCCCTCACCTCCAGCACATGGAACAAGGCTTGCATGCTAAATATTGCCTTCTTTTTTCTTCCTTCCAGCTGAGACAAAAATGCCATTTTGGGCAAAAGGAAAGAAATCCAGTGATTGTTTTTAGCCAATGTCACACACAAAAAGAACATCCTTTTTTAGCCATCAGAGTTTACCAGCTCTTTCACCGTAGGGCACACCAAAAACCATTTCTGCCTGCTAATGTTAGTTGGTGAGTATGCACAAAAGATAGAATAAGGTTACACAGCAGTGTTGACTGAATTTACATCAGCTACAGCTTAGCTTGCACAGCAGTTTCATAATCATGATTTTGTGTGGCAAATTCAGACACAGTTACTGCTGACCAACCTTTCCTAGGATGCTTAACAGGACGCTTTTGGGGAGGGGAGGAGCTTGGAGGGAGGGGAGGAGCTTGGGGGGGGTGGAACTTTACTAGACTGGTAATTATCATTACATTGGAGATGAAAAAAAATTTTTTTAAAATTTTAAAAAAACCCACACAAAAAAAAAGCCACCAAAAAAAAAAAAAAAAAACACCAAAAAACCACACAAAAAGCCTCCCAAAAAACACCACCAACCCAACTGAAAAAAACCTAAAGAAACCATTTCATATGCTCTGGCATACAGTCAGATCTATTAATGGCAACTCATCTGCAGTGACAATTAAAGCTAATATTCTGGACTTGCAAACAGAGAAGACTGAAGAGCTGACAAATCCCATCCTGCTGACTTTCATGGCATAGGAGGTAACCTCTGACAGAGGGATGGAAAAGTCAACTGCCACAGAGAAAGTCACCAGAGGACAACTAACAAATCTCTAGTTGTCCAACAACTGCATGGAAAGATACTTTATTCACCATAGTTTCTGCTTTTAATTTGTTATTTGAACTGTGTCATGTTCTTGTGGTTTTCAGTTTATGATAATATTTGCCTTATCAGTTTGCAATTACCTCTAATTATTAGAACAAGAATGGCCAGAATGCAAGTGCTGTATCTGTCACCAAGTCTTCCCCAACAATTGCTGTAGGGTTGCAATTATCTGCATTCCGACTCCTAGCATAGATTTCTCTGCTTTGTACCAAACACCTGCCCCCCACCTCCCCACACTCAAATCAGAATCAGGTAACTCAACAGCTGAGAACACAACATACTGTTACATGCTGAGTTTTTCAATTTTCATTCTCTGACATTTCTCAGTAAATAAGAATTTCAAGTATTTTGAACAGGTGGACAGAAGAGGGATTATTTAAAATAGGTAATACCTCTTGCAGAGTGCTTTGATCTTTCTACTCCATTTTATGTTGTGCACTGATGCAATGCTGAAATAAGTCAATACATTTTCTCTAAACACATATTTAATTTTCTGAAATAGAATTTCAATCTTGTTGAATCCCTCATATTAAGTTATTCAGTTCTCCTAGATACCTACTCAAGAGCAGTGTTCCTTTGACTTAATTAGCTACCATCAATTATATAATTATTTATTACTCCTGTGTTGAACTCAGCAGGCTCTGCTCTTACTCATGTCTAACAGATTTGGTTCTCCAATTACCTCTACCAGAAATCTGTGATCACCACTCAGGACTGTTACATCAAATCATAACACCGAATGGCAAATAACTTTCTAACTAGGTTAAGATTCTGCAAAATCATTTACTACTTACAACAAGTTCACAGCTCCTGAAATCATGATTTGCTTACAAAAGAAAACTTAATTACATGCAGTTTGTTATCACAGGGTTGGGCTATACATTATGGGAAAAGGGAAGATATTTAAAATTAGGTAACTAGATTAGGATTCATGCATGTTTAAATACCTTTATAAAGAAAATAACCTAGTATGCTTCAGTATCATCAAATAGCAAATTTTTTTCAAGTCATCATTTTAATGCCCCAGGCACCAATTTCAAAAACACTGTATGAACAATGAGCTTGTTCTACTACTACACTACAGTATTCTCTTTACATTACTAATGCAAACTGCCAACTTTGTGCTCTTACTCAAAAAGTCACTTACTGTTTAGAACTGCTGTGGCAATAAATCAGCAGTATAGGATTCTCATGCTGTTGTACCACTAATCAGGATTACAAGTGTAATACCTTGTTTCAACAGAAATGGAATTCAACACAGGCATTCCACTGAAGTCAGTATCACCTGACAAAGTAGCTACACATAATGTTGAGTTACAGTAACACAATGCTCCAACTGAAATGTATTTACCATCTCTCCTTTAGGCTGCCCATATTAACTAAATGTAATCACTTTTAATGTTTCAGAGTACAGTTTAATTGCTCACCTAACATATATTTAAAAACTCTCATTGTTTTGGTCATGATCTATTACCTGAGTATCAAAACATCGGTTACTGGCACGTCAAACACCCGCTCTGGAGAAGTAACTGCACAAACCTTATTGAAACACTTGGCAGGTATGTCTGGGAAGACTCAAATGTCAATAACCAAAAGTTACATCTTTCCAGGATTTTTCTTGTCCCTATTTCAGCACCATTGACCGTTGCTTTCATATGGACATACCATTAAGAAGAGTTTACATATATAAATCACATTGTGTTTGCAGTAAGTTTCCTATCCTCACAACACACGGGCCAGGGGCCATTGATGAATATACCTGGATCCTCTGTGATTCCCTGACCTTGAAAGGCAAGACTAATATTCCATGCACAGGATGCTTTCTTGGCATCTGACTGCCTTGGTCTTGAAACAGTATAAAACAATTTCCAGCAGAAGTTAAGAAGAGGTAACATCATTCAATCTAATTGTTAGACAAGAACATTTTTATCCGAGTGTAAATCAGGTCTGGCGGTTGTTCAGCTTGACCTCCACTTACTATAATCTTGCCCTAGGGTATGAAAATCCTAGATCATTAAATGCTACAAATTTAGTCTTGCAAGCAACCTAAAGTGAACCTACAATCAGAGCCACAGTTTTCAAGCTCTGTTAAGTGTTGCAGACAATAGTGATAATGGATAACACGATGTTAAATTGGGCTTTTCTTTGGCAGATTTTAAGTTTGGGGTTTTTTTGTGAGTTTTTTTTTTTTAAGAAACACAACTACTATCTCCATCCTTAGTATATGATTTTTATTTCAGGGTGGTTTTGAGATTAAGGGAAAGTGACTATCCTTTAAATTCAAAGAAAAACAACGTACTGTTTTTTACAATTTAGAGATTTCAGCTGGAAGTTTTTGGACTTTTTCTGAGAAAAGATGGGTTAAAACAAAGCTGCCCACTTCTTTCAGTTATGAGAAACATTTTTAAATGCCAGCTTTCCTACAATTCTCTAGACAGTCAACAGACATTTTAGGAACTGCTACCAATTCATTACTGTGAAACAGATGCCTGCCAAAAAAATTAATTACAGAACATAAATTTTATTACTATGTGAATTAACTGAAGACTTGGTATGCTAAGTGCAAAACTATCCCAGAACTGCAGATCCTGGTATCATACACAGCACACTAAGAAAACAAGGCAGAAGGAGAAAACCACCAGGAAGGTACGTAAGCACTTTTGCAGCTGATCATAGCAAGACAGACGTGCTAGGCCACAAAGCAGCGAAATTCCTTTGTGCGAGTCTGGGCTGCAGGGAAGGAACAAAGGTAAGCACAGAGCCCAGCACTGAGGGAGCAGCAGCACCGAACCTCTCCAGGTCACACAAGATGGGTGATGGCCCCACACAAGCACCAATCAGCTCCTCTGAACTTCACTGACTGCGAAGGAGAGGTCTAAGGACACAGCTGGAGTAGGTGAAAGACTAAAGCATGAGAATGGGAAAGTCACAGCTGTTCAACGGCAAAAGAAAATCACAGCACATAAACACCATCTGAGAAATGAGAAAAAGCTTTTGCAAGACCCAGAGATATCATTCAATTTACAGAAATCTCCATAGGTCTCCAAGGCAATTAACTCCAATTAACATCCATATATGTTAATAAAAACAAGACAGCATAGCAAGTGTTAAAATTTAGATATCGAATATTAGTACTGAATTTACACACAGTAAACACACCACCAGTGACAAGCTCTAAATAAGCCTTTTCACTCTTGTAGCAATAGCTAAAAATAGCATTCCATCAAAATTGTTGTTCACACAGCTTTCTCACAAACAAATGCATAAAACTCTTAACACCTAGGACATAATTAAGCAAATAATTCTGGCATTTTATGACTACAAAAAAATCCAATCCACAAAGGATACCTTACCCTTTTAGGCCCAACACAATGTCCACAGGACTCTCTGTACCATACACAAATACACATCTCTTCCTTCCAAGCAAATAAATTGTATAATGATTACAGACTACCAGGATACATTTTGCAGCAAGGAAAAGTTAATCAATCTTTACATTACAGAATTTCTGTACTTAATTCTGTATTACAGCCCAACCTGGATATACACATTTTAGAATGGCAATCACAGTTCCCTAAAGCCCCCCAAAAGAACATTTAATGGAGAAAATTAAAGTTGTTTCGATTGGTATGTTAAGCACTGCATAGTATAAATTGAGAATTTTAATGATATCAACAACCTGGCTTTCCCAATAATTAATACCCTTAATTAAATAGAAGGAAAAACATCAATTTGCAGGGAAAAAGCCAACTGTCCAACACTATTTCCAGAAGCAGATACCGAAATATTTTCATGTCCTCCAATAAATGAAGAAGAAGTGCTCATCAAGAAATTCACTTTATGTCATCAAGCCTTTCACTTCACATCTAAGTTACAACCTTGGAGCAACACACGCAGCAATTTCCAGCTCAAGGAATCTCCCAGTACTTGCTGGACTGCAATATCCACAACCCTCCAGCACTGGCATAAAATTATGCTATTAAATATTTCCCCTTGACCAAAACAATGTTCTTGTTCACAATTGCAGCTAATATTTGCAGGGGAGAGAAGACAAAGAAAAGCCTGGCTGCCTATTTAAACCTCATCTATCACCAATTAACACATCAGGGTACATGCACTATGACAATATCCTATTCTGAAACTAAAAGATAAAATACAAGTGTTCATATTTACCATTCCCCAAATCTACATTAAAATAACACACTAAATAAATCTTCTTTATTATTTACTAATAAATTACATGATTTAAAACATGTGCATCTCCCACACAATAGTGTAATGTAAACTAAGTATGACCATATGGGGTGCTGAAACAAACCAAATCAAACAAAAAAAATTTAACTGTCCAGGTAAAATACCATTTGATGCTTTCTATATCACACAGTCTCTAAGGTGCAATAACATACTACTTCTCAGCAGTTCTCATATAGACAACATGATGGCAAAACCTAAATATTTTTATGTGATTTTTTTGCTTTTCTGGAGCACACAAGGCTAACAGGGGGTCAGGGGGGAGAAACAATATAAAGCATCCACAGATTAACTGGTGACTAGAAAAAAAGACAGAACTTTTATCTTCCTCAGGAAAATGAAGAGAAGGTATTTTGTATAAAAATTCATTTTGTGAAAATCTATCAGCATATCTGTCAGCAAAACTAAGAAGTAGACAGAACTCACACTGGAACAATGAATACAGGAGAAACATCACACGGAGAAAGTCCACAAAAACTCAACAGACTGGAGAGAGATCTTTAATGATGAACAACAACAAAAAAAAACCGAGATGAGAAGGGAAACACTTTGTAGTGACCATGTTTAAATATTCAGCCCTAATGGCTGATAATCATATTCTGTAAGCAGCAGGATCAGAGGTGTGAGGCTGCAAATGCAGTAAATCCCCAAGGAAAATGTCTTCAAGATGTTCTCTTGGAGCTGCTGGTGGCTGATTGAAGCAGCACCAATAACAGGGATGCACACCCAGGTAGCAATGCCCTCTCTGCCAGGGAGAGAACAAAAAGGGAACTAACAGGACCTGGGTACCTTCTCTGCCCAAAGCAATATCAAACCAGCAGCACTGCAGTATTCCAGTCCCTCAGACACAGTAAAGGAGGGATACACAAACGTTTTGTCATGAGTGGAGAGAACTTATTACTAAAAATCTTTGTTGAGCCACAATTGGCAAAATTCTCCTCTTTCACAGGAAATATTGGTATCTGAGTATTTTTAATACAGACAAAACTACTTATGAAGAGTAGTATTTCAAGAAAAATTGATACAATTATAATTCATTATTTTTCAATCACGTGAAACAAACCTCTCACAAACTTTTATAAGTGACATCAGACACAGATTATCTGTGCTCCAATGAAACAGTTTGAAACCAGAAAAAAAAAATGAACACAAAAAGCCCAAATAAAACTATAAACCTGGAACAAAAAATGTTCATCTTTCTAATCTTCCCTCAGCCATTTTATAGTAGACATTTTTTTTGCTATGGCTGCTTCAGTGCTGACTGTATTTTCATGTGAGGAGCAAGAAAAAAAGACACTGTAACAGATGATATCTAGTTCTTCAAAACCTTCTTGAACATTAGCATATAGACAGCACTCACACTTGCATGCCTGTTTATCCATCCTTGCAGCACAGGCTCCTTTATGATCTCTTACTGATCAGAAGAAAATCAAGAACCAGGCATTCTCACAAAAATTTTAAATCTCATTTTAACCTGTGACAACTGCTATGAACTCCTGGAAGGCTTCTGCAATTCCCAAATTAAAAATCCTACACTTGCATGGAATATGGGCAGTCCAATTACAAACCCAGGCAGTAACCCATCAGCTGATTCATAGGTGGATCTAATGCCACAAGGAGAATGATGTTCAGTGAAATCCACTTGGAGAAAGCGTATAAATTCAAAAATATTGTCCCCCATAATATTTGCAAAGATAATGTAACCATTATCTTTTTCAAAGGCAGCTTTTTAACTATATTAGCTTAGTCCTTAAAACAGGCTGTTAACCTAACAGTTACCCTGCAGACAAGGCAATCTTCTATTGCTCCCTGAAAAAGCCAAAAGATTGACACAAATGTTCTCAATAAATGCTGTAAAACAAGGGTTTTTTTTTTTAATTTAAGGCACAAAATTGTGAAAAAGACTATGGAATCTTCTAGTGGCTACCTCCTGAATCTCACAGGCTTTACTCAGTGATGAGAAAAAGCACTAAGCACCCAATGCACGCAATTTTTTTTTTCCTCCACAGCTGGACAGCAGTGCAATATAAATGCTACTGCCAAGAAACTGGAGGATTTTTTAGCAGGATGTGAGTTTTTCAAGGGACCTTTAAGCAAGGTATATTGTACAAAGTTAAACATGGCTGGCCAAAGCACAAGGAGCTGCATGACCCTCCACTATGGTCAGTCTACTAGGGGGTTTTAGGGTACCCCAAAGTTCTACAACTGAAATGCTATAGCTCACCTCAGTTTCAAACTTCCCTGACTACAACCATATAAAGGAAAGAGCAAGACCACCAAAGCTCACACCTTCCTTTTCAATTCTTCCCTCAGCTTTGCCAGAGCTGCAGTGCCCACCTGGCTCAGCCCTAACAAACCCCACTTTCCCCAAGAGCTCAGCAATCCACCTGCCTGCCTGTTCATCTGTGGCTCCAACAATCACTTCTCTAAGCTTGGGTTTGCACAGCCCAGTTTATGTAGCACACATTATTACACACCCAAGTTAGATTAAAAGCACAATGCACTTTTAAAAAAAAAGGAGAATGTTAAGACCTGAAAATTTCTTACAAACACTTATTAATGAGTACAACCCTGCACTTCTCACTGCAAAGTAATGAATAATTTCAACTAAAGCTGTTGCTTTCAAAGTGTTTGCTTTTCACCCTCTCCATCAATATATACAAGAACAAAACAAAATTTAAGTTCAAGGACTGCTTTATGAACTTGAATTCATGACTAACAAGATTGTGGGCCTTCACAGTCTTACAGGTAGGCTTATCTATACAAGCCTAAAATGTTTTCTTAAAAAAAAATTTAAATCCTTTGTAACACTGCACAGGAAACTGCACATCTAGCTAAAGAATTATGAGTAACTAAACCAGGGAAAATACTTTATTTCTCCCTTCCCAGCCTTTTGCCTTAACTGGTATTAAGTGATCAGGTCTACTTCCAGCAATGAACAGGTCCCTACAGCCCCAGGGTGCCCCTTACACTTCCCCTGGTTTAGCAGATGTTTTTAAAAGGTCCTGGTGGAGTTTCTTATGCCTTGTCAGGGGCAGTGCTTGATGTGCACCCATTAGCCCACATCTCCATTACTGACAACTCCCCCCTTCCTACTTGTTACTCCAAAGACCATTTACCTCACGAGATGAATTAGCAAACATCAATGCAAGAAAAAAAATATTAATGCAATTAAATAGGGCAGCACTACCGTGGCTTGCAGAGAATTCCAGAAGACAGAGGAGTTAACAGTGTTAAATGACAGATGCTAATCATAAATCTAAATATCTGGGGGCAGGAATGAGAGAGCAGGAGGAAAAAATTAAAATGGTATGATTAAAGAATTACTTCAGGAAAGTAACTGCTACCAAATTATGATCAGACGATTAATATTCTGCCATTATGAAGTGGACTGTATTTACCTACCACATAATTCAGCATTTATTAAGTAAAATTAGTATTCTTTAAGTAAAATTAGGCTTTTCTGTAGTATCTTTTGTATTTATTTTAATTAAGCTCTCAATGAAGAGCAGTTTAGTAGTCTAGTAATACTTCACAGTTATGAGGAAGTTCAACAATAATACAACTAATGAATTTCATCTGTACCCCATGATGCAATACAAGGAGATAATGCACACAACAGGTATGCCCACCTCTAGTGTCAACAGACACAGTCCCCAACAACAGCACTCAGGGAACAATGACCCAGCCTGTTCCAAGCTACTGCACAGCATTTCCTGAACAAAAACCATCTCACTCCAAAATTAAGCCACCAAAGAGTCTAAACACAGATTCATTTACAAGACAGTCAAAACTTGCAGCATGACACTTAAATCACACCATCTTCCAGGCTTCTGCATGAACATGTGCCTTCTGCGCCAACAAGAGACAGAAGCACAGCCAGGAGTCCTCTGACAGTGCCACCACAAGTGTTTATACCTGGACAAGTACAAACCAGTACCAGATCCCACACTCACAAAACCCTGATGTCCCTAAGACTGAGGCCCACAACTACATTTCTGCAATTCTGCATTAACCAGACCTGCCCTGGACAGAAGATATGTGATCCATCATTAAACCTGCTGGATTACAGATTGATTTTAAAAACAGGAAGAACAGGTCAGCATAGGAAGAATAACTCAGCATCTTCCTAACGTGTAGGTGTGGCATTTTTGATTCACTGACACTTAAGAGTGCTGCCAGGCCTTATGCACAAGAGGTGGGCACTAAATATGATAGTTAAATATTTTATAATTTTAAAAAGTCTGAAGCAATACTCAAAGCAGTATTACAGATAATGGAAACCCTTCCTTTACATGGTACCAGTTGAATTTTGTGCTTTGGAGGAAAGAATGTCAAGAATGCAGAAAGAGAAGACACATACAGAACACAGCTTCAAAAGTCACCAAAGAATTAAAATACAATAGTATTTTTAAAATAGAAACCTTAACTTACAGAGTAGGACCAAGCATCTCCAAAAGTAAACACCTTATTTGTCCAGTAAAACAAATATAGACTAAAACAAAGCAAAATAATGTAGTATATGCCCAACTACTTTTTTCTTAGACACTCCTTACTGCCATGAGTCTGCATTTTCTCCAATACTGATTTATCATTATACCATATCATTAAAATGGTCTACACCAGTGTTTTCTTACTATTTTGACAACTCTATTTCTCAGCCATTCATGTTTCTCTTCATATAAACAACCTATTTTGCTCTCCTTTTGAACTCATTCCACCTATATCCATAGACAGACATTCCTTAGCATCACTTTCTCAAGATTTGAGGATTTAGTAACAACACTGGTGAAATACATGTTTCAAGTAACTTTTTTTCGCTTGTTCTTTCTTACCATAGAAGATAAAAACGTCTGATTCACTATAGGATACTATTACAGGATGTGACAATTGCAATAATTAAGGTTTTGCATGATGCCCACAACAGCAGTGATTTTACAGCAAAATGCAGCTTATACTGTTTGATATCTAACTATTAATTCAGCCATTTACAGGTTCCCCAAAACACATGAAGAATCCTCCTCCATCCATTTCATTTGGACTATAATATATTCCCAGATTAGTGGCTCCAGAGAACCACTGAAACAGAAGTAACACAGATATCCCCACGTTTCTGAGACTCATGACTATGTTCTATGATACTGTAGTACACAAGTCCAATATATGACCTATGAAACAAACCCTTCAACTCTAAATTGTTATGTTTGTCATTGTTAAGTATTTTGTACAGAAGCTACCAAATCTAAAAATTTTAAACCATCATGCTCTCCAGCAGTTAAAAGGTTTTACACCACTATTATTGAACACTGAGAATATAAAACACATTATACAAAATGCATTCTACAACTTAAGCATTTCCACCATTCCCACTTACCTCCCTAATTCACAATCTTTGCCTTTTCTACACCTTCTCAACTTGCCACTGACCTGCAGAAAAGGAAGCTGTTCAACAGTAACAATTTGGCCAAAATCTAGTTATTTCAAATTTTATTCTGTTATTCCTCTCACTTATCAACTAAGTGATTCAACATTTATACCAGTATTTGAAAAGATTGCATTAACTATCCTCTTTTTTACTAAATAATGAACAAAACTACAAACAATAACATAGTAGTTTGACAATACAATAAAATAGATGGGTTGCTACTGGAAAAAAGAGCTCTCCCACTGCCCCCTTCTTGCACTTACTTCTGGCTATACTTCATAGTCAAGGGCACTTGTCATACTCTTTGTTGAGCAACAATCTATTAATTTCTTTTCAAATTAATTAGCTTTCCAACAGTTTAATAAGCTGAGCTGGCTCAACAAAGGAGTCCTGTGGCTGGTGCAGAACAGCTCTTTTGAAAGGCAGTGAGACACTGTGGCAGACAGAATCAACTGTCCAATTCCATCAAAAGCAAACAGAGATGTCTGTTCTGTTCTGGTAGCTACAACTGCTTTAGAAGCTGCCATCCACTGCTCCAAACCCAGCCTGCTCTCCCTGGCTATGGCACCATGAGGAACACTGAGTACAACACCCAAGGGCCTGTACCAAGTGTTACCTAGCCAGCTATGAAACAGAAAAGCCTGGCCCCACATGCTGTTTTTCCCACAGTAATGAAAATTCTTAACTCACTCTGTTCTGTCTGAATAAATTCAATGTTCTGATAAGCCAACAGTTGATCACCTTTGCCTAAAGCCTACATAAAATGGCAATGAAAGCAGCAGAAATGTGACAGAAATAGGAAATTGTTTAATTCCTGCAGAAAAATGAACCACTAACTCATTTTACCAAGTACAACCTGGAGTGGTCTCATCTAGGTTCTCTAATCCATCACTATTATAAAGTTACTTCAACACATGAGATATGACCAGAATGTACCATTTGTCCATGCAAAGCCAGGAGCAGCTTTATTCCAACACAGCACTCACCACTGAGTAGTTCAATACTCCAAGAGTAGGTAATGAGAACTAGTTCTAGTCCCAATTATTTTCTTCATTGATCTGTGTAGTTTCTACAAATAATGCTATTACAAATGAAAAGAAAATTTTCGCTAACTTAGGAAATTTCTCTTTGAATTCTCTGTTAAAAGTTTAAGACCAATAAACCCAAGCCACCACTTCACTGAGTGTCTCCAAGCTGGAACCCAAAGCAGTGGCAGTGGCCAGGCCAGCTGTGGGGCACAAAAGGAGCTGGTTTAGCCCAGCACACACCTGTGCTAAGGACCCTGGCCTCAGTACTCCCTCCTATTAATCCATGCTGTTTCCAGCATGCAATTCACTGTACAAACCTCTTTCATGTTTAACTCACAAAGCAAAAGCTGGAATGACAAAATCTTAACACTTAAGCCAGAATTGAGGCCACATTTTAAAAGGATGCTTAACATGAAAACATACCCAACCCAAATGGCAAGAACACACATTTATCATTTCATGCAAACTACAGTTGTAAATTACATGAAGAAAATTATTTTATTATCTCTTCAAAATAAAAAGAAGCTGTAGAAAATGCAGCTAACATAAACTAAAACTATCTGCAAAAACTGCCACTCAGAAGGGACATTTTTAATAATTATAAATCTGTTTGGAATCCATATGCTGATATTTTATACACTGCTGCAGCAAAACAACTCCCTACAACACAGTAGTCATTTAGAGCTGATCAACAGCATCAACAAAAAACAATGTGACTGTAATTTTCAAAGTAAAATATGGGACTCCAACAAAAACATCCCCAGCTGCTTTAGGTTTGGTGCTGCAAGAACCTTACAGTAATTAAAACACTACCAGCTTAATGAATTTGTCATAGCAGCTCCATTTAATAAATACCAGTTAACTGAAAACTGGCATTTACAATGCCAAAACACAAGTAGGGTAAACCTCAGAAACTTTTACAGGCATTTTCAACCTAACTGTACATTTTTAGATGAATGACAGCTCTTAAGCAGCAAGCTCAGAATGAACATTATTCTCACAGCATTCCTTGTTATGAATATGCTACAGCTCCCCAGACTGGAAAGAAATAAACCTTAATACTGCAGAACCAAAAACCAGCACAGAAAAGCCTGAAATACCACACACAGAATGAACACAATGCCATTCCTTCCCACAGTCAGCATCCTACAATGCACAGACCTCCTGAAGAGCAGCACTGCACTCCATCAGGAACTTTGCTCTACACCACGTGAAACCAGAAGGGTACAGTGACAAAAAATGCTATGTTAATGAGATGATACAGATTATTCTTACTATTCTAGTTACAGTATTTTGCTATTTGACACAAAAAAATAGGGGTCATAACTGCCTGTTATTGATTTATACTGACAGAAATTAGGCTCAAACGTTAAGTAAAGATCAGTTAATATTTGCAGAAGAGTTTGAACATACAAAATGCTATGTAAGTAGCCAGTATTAAGTCTTCCCACACACTCATTCTGGCATGCTTCCAAGCAGGGAAGTCCCACAGAAACATTTCAACAGCAGTAAGGAGAAACAGAGAGCTCAGGCAATTGCAGCTATATTCACAACAGTCCTTCTAAGGAGCACCTGCAAAACTGGGGAGAACCAATGCCCACTGCCTGCTTCAAATTCCACCACCAAAAAAGAAACTCCTGCTCCAACACAGCTTATATAAACACAGGCTGAACAACCCACATCTCTATAATCCTCTGTACAACCTGAAATGATCTGCAAGACTCCAAACATCTTG
Organism: Zonotrichia albicollis; assembly: GCF_047830755.1. Taxonomy (NCBI): domain Eukaryota; kingdom Metazoa; phylum Chordata; class Aves; order Passeriformes; family Passerellidae; genus Zonotrichia; species Zonotrichia albicollis. Next base: position 11,176,880 of record NC_133832.1, read on the forward strand.
TAAATATGACTTTCCTGTTGCCCAGTATTCCTGACAAGATTACAACTTCACAAAGCAAAGTCAGCCTACAATGGAGATGTCAGTTTGATTTTCTTATAGAATCTTATTTTCAATACATCACAGTTCTGTCTAGAGCAAACTAGTTTTCCCAGATTTAAAATCTAAAATGGCAAGGAATTAGGCAATGAATCACAATGTATTAGCTTCTGATCATTCAAGAGCAAAGTTCTTCCCAAAAATGTAAAGAAAGCCAGCACCTTCCTAGCTAGGACCCCATGTTGCAAAAGACACTCTACAAGCTTTCTTCCAAGAGTGGAAGAAAACAAAATGGTCTAAATTGTGCCAAAAGTGAGGTAAAGAGGAGAGGCACACAGCATGTTCAGGCATTTCTCAGTATTTCTGCAGGACAATACTATTACTTTATAAGATTATAAAAGGGTATGTCTGATTTAATTATCAGGTACTCTGAGATAAGACCTGTAACCTCAGGATGCCCCAAAAATCTCCAAAGCCAGGAGGGATGGGACTTCAGACCCTTGCAGAGCATGGTCCACACTCTGTGAACAGGCCAGAGGCAGATCTCATGTACAGAACTGGCACTGCAGCTTCCAGGAACCACAGAAAAGCCAAGAGTGCAAAGGCTCATAATGAGATCTAACCACAGCAGGCTGGTAAGCATCCAGCTGAAGGAGGAGGTCGAGCAGGGTTTTTACAGCAGCATCTGATTAACCATGCCAAAGCTGCAAAAAAAATCTTCTGCAACTGTTCCTAAAATCTTCTCTTAGCCCTTCCATCTTATTCCCAGAAACACCTGCACAACTTCTAACCAGCACAGACTGAAACCAGAGAAAAATGTACATCGTCCTCCTGCCTGCATAAATTAATGTAAATCAACCACAGCCCTGAATTTCCTTGTGGAGCTCTAATTGATCTATGACAGACTTTGCAACAGTTCAGGGGAGGAAAAAAAAGATAAAATAGAGATCACTGCAGAGATTAGAGAACTCCTTTAGCAATTGGCATGCCAGCCTGGTTTTTATGAGTAAGACGAGGTAGAAAAGTAGATGGCAGCAGGAATAAAGTTTTCTTTTCCTGGCTCTACAGCAACAGAATACATTGCTACTACTGTTGCACAAGGTAAGTGATAAAGCACTTCAACTACTGAAATACGGAGTATTTCTGTATTCTTACCAGCCAAAAGCTGCAATATCCTCTTTCATGCAGAAGCAGGATACATTTGACTTCACAGGAATTTAACCCACAAAAAATACTTTTCCTCAGAGTCTAGCTCCTTAAACCAGTCCATCTGTAGGGCTCAAGTGGCCATAAAAGAGGCACAAGGCTACAACAGAGCAGGTGATCAGGACACAGAGACAGAGCCACCCACTCATGGAACTGCCCTGGGAATGGGAAGGCTCCTCTTGAGCAGCTTGAAGTGAACAAGCGTGGAAGGAAGAACACCATGAATGAGAGAGGAAATCTGCACGTGACGTTATGTTGAAAAATTACCTGGTTACATAACTGCTCAATTCTGCTCTTTCACATCAATGAAGTAACTGTAACTAGGCTCTCCACCAACTACCCTGACAGAAAAAACTGTTTTCAACAGATTGCCAGTTTGAGTTCTCCCTCCAAATCCCATTCAAAAAGCCTTTAATGTTTGATAGTTTGGCATTCAAAAATTAACCATTCAAAACAAACATTTGCACCTTTCCACATCTGGCAATGTATTCTAAGATTAAGTTTTTACATTAAAGCATTTACTTGTACTGTATGTATCTAAGAACTCAATGCCAACATATTCCATGACAGAATGAAGAGGAGATGATGATAGAACTGGACACACAAGGTATTTTTGAAATGGCTCTAGTATTCATCCCCATTTTCTCCCACATTCCTACCTTTCCTATCTTTCTTGCTATATTTTCCTTTATCACAGTAATCCCATTTCATCTCCCAGGATGCTTAACTCCTTATACACTAACAAATAATGCTAATTGTAAAGGAACTGAAAAACTTCCGTAAGTTTCTTAAATCCCCAAGTTCCCAGGAACATTGAGTCAATTGTGCATCCAGAAGAACCATTTGAATTTTTCCAGGCTTCCCTTCACTGGAGATAGGGGAAGACTAAACCCATTTGTAGGCTTATGCAATAATGCATAAATCTCTCTTGTAAACAAAACTTCTCTAACCAGTTTTGAATGCAAGGTATGCTTTGCAGTTTACAGCCTCTTGGCACAAAAAGGAAAACCCTTGAGAATTCAATTTTACAGAGATTGTTACTGCATTTGGGGGTGAATAGGAAGAATCTTAATGACTAACCTACTGTACATGAAGAGGATGACTTTCTGCATTTTCTTCTATCCAATGCTATTGAACTGAAAGTGTCTAAAAATGTTTTTGACATTTTTATATCATATTGATGTAAACAATCTGTCTTGCCACCTTTGAAAATTTCTGTTTAGCACTTAGGACTGCTCTGAGGCTCTAAGCTAGCTTTAATAAAATCACTGTTTTGCCAAATAGAAATGGAGCAGTATAACAGAGACAATGCAATGCAGCAAGATAAATAAAATTCCTAAAAGCTGATTTTTTTAGATTATATTTCAACTGTCAATCCACAGCTCGTCTGTACAGCCCATGTGTACAAAATCTGGTTTGTTTCACAGCAGACTGGTAATACAGTATACATGTCACTGCATCAGCAATACCTTTTAATTGATAAACATTTTTAAATAATCAAATACTAATATATATCAGCTTTGAAAACAGAACTTATCAAAACTAGTTGAAGGGAAGCACACTTAATAAAACAAGAACAGCTTAAATGTAGAATATTGAAAATAAATGTAAGTGAGTGGGGAAGAAAACCCAAACATTTTCCAGTGTTATTGAGCATTTGCCTTGTTAAACCATTCCTACATTTGATAAATCGACATGCAAAAGCCAGTTTCACCTTTTCTTTAGTCAATTGTTTATAAAGCAAGTAACAATAGACCTATGCCACAGATCCAAGAGATACTTGTGCAGCTTTCCTTTCTGGTTACCATAGTTTCAAATGAACTGTAGATCTCTAGAAATAATACTTATGAGAAGGAACAAAAATATCACTGCTTAAATATGAAAACTGCAAGAAGAATCATTTGGATTAGTGTATGAATGGCACTTAAGTGAACAGGTAAATGCTTAGGAAAGGAAGTTTCATTTGCAAGACTTTGTCAAACACAGTAAGTGAAGTCTGAGCAAAGACAGAAGGAGGATAAATACAGCACATGGAACAAAAGGGGAAAGCAGGTACCAAAAAGCCATTCAGTAGCCATTTACCTGACTCTTCTTCTAAAATTCCCAGCAAAAAACCATCACCAGCTCTAAACTGGGACATTAGAGTTCCAATCCTCCCACATCAAGGGATACTTTCTAAACATATACTGGGGGTGAAAAACATGAATCTTCTCAGGAATTTTAGATAACTTCAAAATCTGAAATAAAGAAGGAACTTGCAATAGGAACAGCCTAATAGACTGCCAGAGACACTGAGGAAACTTCATCCTCTGAGACATTCCAAACTTAAAGTGGCCTTACAGGACAAGACTTAGGGAGAAGGCTGGATCAGACCTCCAGGGGTCCTTTCACACCTAAGCAATTCTGGGACCAAGAACACAACTTTTCATTGTGGCATTACTTCTAGGAAGCAACTGTGCATTCATTATGCAAAGCTTTATTTCATGTGGTGTTAAAAGAAAGTATTTTGGATACAGTTGTCCAAACAGGTACATAAGAAACAACAAAAATAGTATATAGCCACACACCAAACTGAACTTCCCTGCAAGAATACTGTTCACATCCCCAAATAGTACAAACCAGCCAGGTTTTACAAATTCTTATATTATTAATCTTAAATTATTAATATGATAGTCTTTCCTGTTCAAATATATTTAAACTGTATTCTTTACCCTAAATCAAAATATAATATATCCATTCTCCTCTCTATTTCCCTGCTGCAAGCACAGCTCTGCCACATGATATACAGACTGCAGCCACTGGTCATTCCTGCTTTTTAAAAAAAGGCTTGATCAAGCCTTCCCACTTTCCTTCCTTGGAAAGAACATCATCATAATCAGTCCTCTCTTTCTAAGAAAATCAGAAGTGAAATGGCCAGTGGTCAGGATGCACCACCATCTGACACAAATCAGTTCACCAATATATCCATAACTATAAAAAATGTCTTACTCCAGGACTCCTGTCAGTCAGTCACCTTCAAACTGAAAACCAGACACCTCAAATGCATGCATTAATTATGAACCTGTGGTCCTCACATTTATGACTTACATTGGGGATATTTGTAACTTCAGTAATCTATACATTCAAATACCCACATCACATTAAAAAAATAAGAGATTAAAAAATAAGACCTCCAATATTCACACCCCGACTCCATACAAACTCTACTTACAATGAACTCTCCTCGTTGGAACATTATACTCTGACCAAAAAAGAAAAAAACCAACCAATTATATCACTTCCTTATTATCTGCTTATTAAGACTTGATATGGTCCAAATTTTCAGTTGATCCTTATTAAGGGATGAACCAAAAGTTTTACATAAAGGAATAACAGGTAATAGCATGAAAGACTGAAAAAGCCTTAGCTCGAACAGCTTATTTTTATTTGTAAACAAAGTAGAAATCAATTTTATTTTGCCCAGATAGGATGCTGCAAGGAAGGCCTTAAAACTGAGGCTAAAATGCTTTGTTCAGTAAAAAACTGCAATTCAGCCATAACCAAGAGCTGCAACATCACCTCCCCATCAACAATGCCCACCTCTCTGCAGTCAGGAAATACCTGCATGAATTGAACTGCCCTTTGCTGTGTGCCCTCAGCGAGCACCAGGGCAGGGCTGAGCACGGGCGCCTGCCCTGCTGGGACTGAGGCACCGCCGGGCAGGGAGGGAGTGAGGGAGCCTCAGCTGGGTCAGGTGTCCTCACATCACCCACAGGCCACCTCACCAAACCTTTGCAGCAACTCCAAAGCCAAATTTGGAATGCAACCACAACTAAATAAAATATGCATACATCAGTTGTTACTTTTTAAAATAGTCAGTAGTTTCAGGAATGTTTTGTCTTTTCTGAAATGTCAGTATATTCAGATTCACTATTTTGTTAATAGGAAACCCTAAAATTTCAGCTATAATTCTTATAAATCTAAACCACTGCAGAAAGATTCATTATATGGCAACAGGCACCTTTTGAGACCTTTTTCAAAACACAAGCAGAAGTCATCAGCTTTTTCTATCAACCCTTGAACAGATACAAAAATACTTTCCTCTCTAGAGTTATACAGAAGCAGTAACAAAAAACTGCTGCAGAAAACAAAATGATTTCTAGTGTCACCCATACTCCCTTGCTCCAATATAATAACTAGTGTTTACTGAAATAAAGCATAGAAAGTAAAATGCATACAAGGTTGTGTAAGGGCAGGACTAATAAGCCATTAAATTCAGAGCCATAAGAAAATAAACCATTCACCTACCTACCATAGAAAATTTCACAAAGAAACCCAAAACCAACCAACACATGTTCTCAGATACTTTTTTGGGTAGGTATTGTGATCAGCCTCTCAATCACAGATCACAAACTACCCTGCTATATATGCCAATCTTCTTACATCTACTCCCTCTTCTGATTATATTCTTTTACAAAAATAAGCCTTCCAAAGGCAGAAACCATAGCTAGCTACACAATTAAAAATGTGCAGAATAGACAACAATGAAGTATATACATGGACAAAGCAGATATCAGACCACTGAATTATTTTCCCTCAATAACATAAGAGGTAGTTGCACACAAATCTAGTCCTACCTGTCCTTCATTTGTGACTCAAATTGGCATCAACAAGTTTAAATAGAGACTAGTCCTGGGCTCCTCCATGCAAACCTGTAGCCAGTAAAGGCTAGGAAAAGCCAGGTGCCACATGAAAGCCACAGGGGTAGCGTGAGGGATCAAATTTTCCCATATTCCTATCTCCAAAATTGGGTGCCAGATCTCAGAAAATGTTGTGAAAGGTTTCCCTTTCCCTCTTCTCCACCCAAGATCTCACAGATCTAGAAAAATTAAACAGTAGAAATCTTGAAAATACAGAGATACTAAAAACTGATTTGAGTATTCTGTGAATGGAATGGCATAACCCATTAAATCTAAGATGCTGCTCTAGTCTCCGTGATCTCACCCATCAAACTGACAGGACTGAGAATAAAAGGACACAGTTTATGTGCTGATACCCCCTGAACACTGAAACATCTCTCTTGATAAAAGCTTCCCAACTTGAACAAACCAACACCAGTCCTACAATTGCCTGTGATGATCTAAATGAGGGTCACCTTCAGAGATTTCTCTGAATTCGTATTTATTCTCACAAAAAATTACTTTCCAACGTTACCAGATTTTTATGAACTTCAAGATGAGAATATTTAAGGAAAATAAATTCTAGTTCAAACAGCATAGGATTAAAACTACAATTTTAACCTTGTACTCTCAGAATCAGTTTTTGCTACAGCACTCAAGTAAATACTCGACCTTGTCAAAAGTCACATCGGACCCCAAGGCTTATTACCCTTAAACTACAAAGATGCAGAACTTTTTGAACGCAGATTGTTTTTTCTAATATAAAAAGCCAACTGAAGTGACTGTACTGATCTCCAAACACGAAGCCTGTTCACCGGTTCACTCTCAGAGCAGCCTTTTGGCCGAACAAACGGCGGCCCCAGAGCTGCGGTTCACAGTGTGGCACTGCCGGGGTGACCGAAGCGCTCCCGCCGCCCCCTCCCCGTGCGGGCCCCGCCGCCGGGGCGCCCCCTGGGGACCGGGGGCGGCCGCTGCACCCACCGCGAGCTCGGCCCGGCCCCGGCCCGCCGGAGGGGCTCCCGCTCGGAACCGGGCCTTCATCGCCCGCAGCCCCGTTCCGCTCCACCTCTGGAGCCAAAGGACGGCAGCGGCAGGAGGCAAAGGAGCCCCGGAGCAGCCCACGCCGCACGACTGCCCGTGCCAATGACCGGGAACTGCGGGACCTTGAGGAACTCCCATCTGCACTCAGCCTTTGAGTTTAAAGGAGAGTTCACCTAAAACGCTGGACGGCACTGAATGGAAACTACAGCTGCAGGGAATGTCACCATTAAAGTTCTTGTGATGCACATGAAAAAGAGCTCTTTCCATTCCTCAATGTATTTGCTGTGGGCAAGCTTTTTTTCCTACCTAAAACTCCAATTTCCCACTCACCTCCGTTTCCCAAGGACTAGATTATCACTCTCTTGTCACTAATCCTCATATAAGATAAAGCTTTCAGAATACGAATGTTTTAAGTGATGCTGAGAAAGACAGGAAAGCCTTTATTTAAGATTATTAAACTGGTATGTTGCTGGCTGCTATCAATCACTTCTTTCCATGACAAAACAAGTACTGAACCAGATGATGCTCTTGGAAATGCTCACATCTCACTGACAGAGACCACATCGACAACATATTCCTCTATCCAGTATGTTCTCTTAATTACACACATCGACAAAAAAGAGAAGAGGAAAAAGGAGGAATAAACAACACAAAACAAAACCTCATCCACCACCAAAACCCAACAGTACTATTTTGGAAATTCACACCTACAATATTCTTCCAAGTTACCAAATCAATCAAAGAAGAAATGGCCACTGTAGGGAAGGATCACACTGAGCTGGAAACCTTGTCTCATCTGACAGAACACAGAATTCCAGTACCACAACCAACAAGCATACGTAACAAGCAAAACTATTTGCTTATTTTCTAGGATTCATTTGGTGAAAATAATCAACGGAAGTATTTCAGGTTTCTGTAAAACATATAACCTGTTTTTACTGGCACACAAGTCTCAGAAAAGCTCATCTCTCCTAAAATATTTGCCTGCAGCAAAACAACTGAGACAGTAGGACCACAAATGAAAATGACAAACGAGGATTCTGGAATCATTCTAAATTTGAGCCATAAGTGACAAAGAGCAATCTAATTTTAAAAAGTTTATAAAGCTTTGATGTGCCAACATCATTTCATGACTTAACTAAGTCTAACACAGTTGCTCCCACCACCAAGAGCAGGAACTTTCAAGTGGTTTGTTGCCTGCAGCTATTTTCTACAGGAGACTGCAGTAGCATGTAATATTCAAGAGAAGCTGTCTACATGACTTTATTTTTTTATAATTCAGTTGCTATTGGTAAGTTATACTAAGACGAAATAAACCTAGAGAGTATTTAACTGACAATTCTATTTACACTCCTTCCAAGTGGAAATTATTTCACTCCAAATGTTGAAAGACTTGAACACGTAAAGTTCAAATGTGATATATTTATGGAATCTGAGTAAGATTACCAACCAGCAAACTGAAGACTCCAATTTATAAAATGAATGCTATTCAAGTAACACAATGCATTTTTAAACTAAGTATTTTAATAAGCTATGAAATAGCAATTTTTTGTCACTTCACAGAACCCAGTTTTTTAAAGATATATTCAAGTATCACAGAATATTTAAACCAAATCAAATTAATTTGTTTTCAGTTGTGAAACATCAAGACTTTATATCTAAAAGATGAGAGCTGTACATAAATTTTATCTTAACTTCTTAAATACAAGTTTAACAAATCCTTATATTGGTTATTGACTTTATTCAGCATTATCTTCTTAAAACCGTAAACGTATGAAAAAGCTCTAAAAGCATAACTCTGGCCTAAGTACATAGCTTGGAAGTTATCTAAAGGCTAGGAAGCATCACAGAAAAATTAAAGTCTCTCCTATCTCCCAGTTCCATGCCTGTGGGTTTTTTGGTTGGTTGAATTTAAGCTTATACAACAGCCAACTAAGTTTACTACAGCTAACTTCATACAAACAACAGCAACAGAAATTAAGGGGTCAGGGGTTCGTGTCACAGGTTGCACAAAGCCCACCTGTGGACAACACAATGAAATGTCACTGGTTTTGTCAAGAAGGACCAACATGAGCCAAATGAGTTACACAGCAAGATCTATTTGTCAGAGATGAGATTCAATTCATGTTTTTCTCCTTTGTATAACTTCGAAGCTTTTTTAGTCTTTGATTAAGCAGAACAGTGCGGGGATTCCAGCCCGTTCACCTCCAGGGCTTTCAGCACCAAAAAATATTTATGTTAATGTTAAAAGCAATGCATTTCTCACACCCTGTTTCATTTACCAATGAAACTGTTATTGTGCCATAAAAGAAAACAAACTATGTTACCCAATAAAGAGCCCTATACCAGATCTGTGGTACTGAGTTTGCAACTGATCACCAGGAAGACAGATCCACAAAATTATGAGTTGAGGATAATGAACAAGCGATACCAAGATGACCGAGATTAATGATGGTCAATTGCACAATCACTTGTGGTATTTATTTCTCTGCACACAATCAGCCATCCTGCACATGGGTAAGTGTTGGGAGAGTTCAACACCAGATAAATACTCTAGGAATAATAATAAAAAGACTACTGATTTAAAAACGGGAAAAGTTGTTTCGAATGGGCAAGCACCACAAACGAGAAAGAAGTAATCAATCACAAATGGAGACGAAACTGCCAAGAGTTAACAGGGAGACTTAACAGGGAGACTTATGCTTGGAGAACAACACCTCGCTGTAGGAAACGCCAGGAACTCTCATTCTTGGTCATTAAACACAGGATTCAACAAAACTCCCAGAGAGCGCGAAAGCGGCGTGCAACGGCTCCCAGAGAGGCGAGCCCGAAGGGGTTTTGCCCCGGTTCCCTCCCGGCTGGCCGGGGAGCGGAGCGGGGCGGAGGGGCCCGGCCGGGCGCGGAGGAAGCGAACGCCTCCCGCGCGGCGGCGGCCAATGGGCGGCGGGCGCGGCCCGAGGCGCGGCGAGCAGGCCCGGCGGGGCCGCCGTGACGCACTTGGGCAACCGCCCGCCCGCCCGGGCCCGCCGGCACGGCCCCCCCGCCACCGCGCCGGGCGGCGGCCCCGGGCCGCGCAGCGACAACGCGGGGTCACACCGGCGGCCCGGGCGCCTCGGGAGACCGGACACACCAGGGTGTGGCTCGGGGAGCGAACGGGAAGGGAGAGCTTTCGAGCGCGGGCAGGGCAGGCGGGGGGCAGCAGCGCTACCCGGGCTGCCAAAAAGTAATTAAAAAATAAAACAAACGGAAAAATAACCCCAAACAAACAAAAAAAACCCCAACGCCAAACTAAACAACCAAGCACACACTCCCCCTCAGTAACTAGAACACCGGACTCGGCGGTGATCGAAACTTTGTGTCACCTCCTAACGCCGCATCCCGTGGGAACACAAGAAAGGAGAGCCGGGCAGTATAATAAATAAATAAAAGCAACGACAGAGGAGCCCGATCGCTTCCACACCCGCTCGCGGGGGCGAGGAGAGAGGGGGGAAAAAATTGAGGTCGGTGGGTCCCGGATTTCCACGGGGTAGACGGATTATACAACGCCAGCAGAACAGAGGAAGGCATGGAGGCAGCGCGGCCCGGAGCACAGCGGTGCGGGCCCCCCAGGCCAGCACGCCCAGCACCGAGGGATGCGCTCGGGCAGGGGAGGAATTCCCGGAAAACAGGGCCTCCCAGCCCAGCCATCTGCGGCCGCTCGCTCCTCTGTCCCTCCGTCCCCAACCGCAGCAACTATATATACGTATATATACACGCATCTCTATATATAGTATTTTTTTTCAATCCGTGTAGAAAAAATAAGCGCCCCTAAAAGAGAAACACCAGGAAAGCTCTGGTTTCCTACCTGGGCAGGGTTCAGCTCAGTTCAGTGCGTGCCGAGGAGGAGGGGGCAGAGGAGCACTATCTAAAACAAAAGTGGCGCCAAAACCCCCCAGTAAGAAGCATTCTCCTTCCTCCTCCTCCTCCTCCTGCCCCCCTCCCCCACCGGGGCCGGCGAGAGCCCAGCGGGGTTCCAGCAACACGCGGCTCCCGGCATCGGGCGTCCCCGGCACAAGTTGGCAAGCGCCCTTTCTTTACAAAAAAAATAAAGGAAGCCGAACGGAAACTGCCACAACTCTTCCTCTTAGCGGACAGCAGCCGAGGAGCCCGGCCAAAGTCACTCGGAGGGGAAAACTCGACCCACAAAGGCCTTTGCCGAGCTGGGCGCCGGGGCGGGGGGGCAGCGAATGGAGGCGGGGGGGGGAAGGTGCAGGTCAGTCCCTACCTACGTCCTCACTCGGGCCGAAGGAGCCCCGCTTCCGCCAGCCCTCCTATGCAACCACGGGGATGGGCGGCCAGAGTTCCCCAGCTCTGGGAAGAGAGACTGAGGAGACAAACCCCGATCCCTCGGCACTTCCCTGCGCGGGGACCCCGCCGGGAGCGGGCTGGAAGGAAGAACTCGACTGCTGGGCAGCGGGGACCAGGGGGAAGGGAGCGCTGTCAGGGGTGCGAGTCCCCTGCCCGCGGCCTCCCCCGACATTCGACCCCGGGGCACCGGCAGCCGCCCCACCATTTTCTGTGCGCGGCCCAGCGCTCCCCCCGAGCGCGGCTCGGGCCCCGACCCCATTCCCCTGCCTTGCCCACCCGAGCGGCCCGGCCCGGCCCGGCTCGCCCGCACACACACCCCACGCACACAATGCCCGAGTCCTCCATCTTGCCGGCAGCCCCTGCTCGGCTCGGCAGAAGGGGGGAGGAGGAGGAGGAGGAGAAGGCGGTTCTCCATTTTAGCTCGCCGAGCGCCGGGCCCGGCCTGCCCGCGGCCGGCTCTGGGGAGGAGGAAGGGGGCCGGGGCGGGCAAGGGGGCCGCTTTCGGCGCCCTCTCGCTCTCTCACTTGCGCTCCGCTCGCCTCCCCCCTCCCCGCCGCGGCGCGCCGGGAACGGGGGGTGGGGAAGCGGGGGGCTGGAGTGTTTTCGCGGCTCGGCCCCGCCGTCCTCCATCTTGGCTGCGCGCAGTCCCCGCGGCCAGCCGGCCTGGCGCCCCGCGCGGGCCCGGGCGCCGCGGGCCCCGGCCCGGCCTCTCATCGCCGCCGCGCACCCCGATCCCCTGTCCCCCCGCCAAACTTCCAGAAGCTTCGCCGCCATTTTCTAACTTACCTTGCCCAGTGTCGGCGTAGGCAGCGAGGAGGCCCCGGCGCGCAGCTCCGCTCCCGTATCCCCGGCGCGGCTCGCCGGCTGCGCGCCCGTCCCGGCCGGTGCCGGGCTGTAGGCGCGGAGGGGGCGCGGGGCGCGGGCGGGTCGGGGTTATTTAATTTGGCGGCGGCGCTGGGGATTGTTTGGGGTGTTCGCTGCTCGGCGGCTCGCGGGCGAATGGAGGGCGCAGGCGCCACCTGGCGGCCGCCCAGCGGGGCCCGCTCTCCTGGGCGTGGGGCGACACCTGCCGGCCGCCCGCGGCAACGCCGCGCCGAGCGGGGTAAACAAGGTGCGGCGCATGCGCGGGGCGGGCCCGGGCTGGGCTCGGTAGCGGGGCCCGGCGCGGCCTAAAAAGGAGCGGCCGCTGGGACACGGGGCCAGCCCGTGGGACGCGCCCGGCCGCACGCAGGCCCCGGCTCTGCTGCTGTAGCCCTGTAGTAATTGGATGTAATTGTCGGGCCGAGGCAAAGCTGTGCCTCACGGAAGTGCCCCGCGGAGCCGATGCTGCAGGGTCCTGCTCGCCCCCTGCGCTGTGCCGGCGGGAAGCGGGGCCGGGCCGGAGGGAGCCCTGGCCCGGGAGATAAAGGCGCGGTTCGGTTCCCTCACGGGGCCGGGTGCCTTATCGGGCACGGCAGGACGCGCGCGGCAGCCCGGGCTGCTGGCGCCGCTGGCAGCTCTCGTGGTCTCAGCGTTCTCCAGAAACGCGTTCTGCTTCTGCCCATCGCCCCGTGTGCTCCCAGTTCAATGAGCGTTGGTGGGATTCCTTATTTCTCCCTGCGTGAGGATTATGTGAACCTAAAGCGATCCATATAAGCAGTACAGAATTCTTAAAGTAACCAGATATGCAATTTGTGACTCCTGATTTTTTTTTTCACTTTATTGTGTAATGCTAAGCACATTGCTCATGCTGAATAGTTCCACATACGATTATATTTAGACCAGCACAATAATAGTTTTGTCCTGGTAATTAGGCTCTAATCACCCTCTTGTGTTCATCTACTTATAATTTTGGGGACAGCGTTAGCATAACTAAGCAGTCGCTAAAGCAAGTTACTCTGCTCACCTGCCTAACAAAGGCAGGGGATTTAAGGGAAGAGTATCCACCAGCTCCAGTCCTTTCAAAACTAAGATGAGGCATCCCGCAGAGAAAATAATGCGTACAATGGAAACCGTGATCAGATTAGGAGTGTTTAAAATAAAACTTGTAAAAAATCCCCAAAAACTAAAACCAGTGTAATATAAACTGATGACACCTAGGAATACTAGATACAATCTGTCGGTACATGAGACAGGATTACAAAAGTAAATTATGTTCTGTAGCTTGAATTCACATTTCAGAATGGTTTTGCACCTTCTGTCAAGTTCAGGGGAAACAAAACAACAAAAGAAATGCAAAATGACTGCCTGATAGGGAACATTTTAAAATAGCATCCTGAGTGCCCAGTCATACAACCATGTTCCCGGTTTCAATTGCAGCTACAGGTGCTGCTGCTGATCTTTAATATTACTCTGATAGTGTCTGGAAAATGTTGAAGAATTGTGTATTAAAAAAAAAAAACACTGCACAATGTAAGCCTTAAAAATTGTCTATATTGTTATCAAACAACATTTAGGAATACATGGAAAGGATCTGGATCCTTTTGTGCCTTTCCCATACAAAGTCAACTTTTCTGACAGCTGCCATATAGACAACCTTTCCATAAAAATAAACTACAACATTTTGCCTGCACACAGAATTCCAGGAATGTGCCTTCTGCTTGAGATACAATAGGGATAACTCAGATTAAACTCCAATCCAAAACTTTGAAAGATTATAGCAGTTTACTGCAGGAGCTGGCAGGAACACGAGGCAGCTCCAGTCAGCTGTACGTTAAATACATGTACAGCACATGGATTTTGTTCTATTCCAAAAGCACTGCAGTTCACACTTGAGCTCTCAGCTCAGAGGTTTTAGGTAAATGTGCTTACCTAACGTGAAGCAAACATGACATCGTTTTTAAGGTGTGGTTTTCAATGAGTGTGCAAGTGCTGACAATACCATGGCACAGTTCAGCCAATTCCCAAAGCTGACTCAGGCATTGGAAGCCCAGATCCATAACACTTCTGGGTGTCCTGACTCACAGGACAGAATTTGCTTTTTTCTGCTTGAGCCAAAACATGGAAGTGCTCTAGAGCCCGGCTCCAGGTGCAGCAGCACAGTACAAACCCCTGGTCACATAGCCTGCCTAAGAGGATTTCACACTCTGCAGTTCAGTTTCCTCCCTCACAGTTGTTTCATTCAGCTGTTGGCTCAGCCCTGGCTTAGCAAAGCTGTTGTCTCATCGGAGAAGGGAGAGGGACATTTGTTGTCTGAGGTTTGATTCCCACCCCCCAGCCCAGCCCGTTTCTCTGAGCTGTTCCAGTACAGCTGCAGAGCACTGAAGTCAGCACAGCTGAAGGTGCTGAGCACTGTGCTGAGGCCAGGAAAGTTTCTGCTCTGCTCCAGTGACCAGAAGACAGGAATTTCTTAAGTCAACTGAGTCCTGTGAGGATTCCTCCTTTAAGGGGGCCAAACTGGCTCTCTGAAGAGCCTGACTCCTGCATTTTCCTCATGAAGAGATCATGCTTCTGGGATTGAGCCTTCCAGTTGGTACAACAGGGAACATGATGGAAAGCAATTCCTCTGCAAGCTCATCACTTCTTTCTAAGCTACCAGTTCCAGAGTGGGCTTGTACCATCAGTTCAGACTTTGGGAAAAAAAAACCAAGACCATCCTGAAGTTTCTGTATAGTTTTAGCATACTAGCATCCTTTCCAATACAATGAAAAAATTTAAAAGAAAAGTAAGTGCTATCTAAGCATTATAAAGAAAAAGAGATATTTTAAATTCTGACCTGTCTAGAAAGGATTTATATCTGATAGAAAAGAAGTTCTGTGAAAAACTAGGAGAAAGTATTTCACAGGACTGTCATCTTCTTCAAAAAAGCTACTCTTTAGGTGCTTCAAATTCCACCGTTTCTGATACTGAGCCCAATTTAGAGAGGATTTAACAAAGACTTTACAGGCACTGTTATTATGCTTGATCCGAAGAGAGCTTCGTGATCAGTGACACAGGAAACTGAGCAGGGAGAGGGCAGATACCAATTCTGCGTCTGAATTAATGGCCAGAGGTTCACCATGAGAGAAGATCAGAATAAACTCAAGCTGACAGATGGCTGATTCATTTTTCCAGGCAGGAGATTCATGCTCATGCTGCTTCCTTTTCTTTTCATGCTTCTTCCTTTTCTTTCTCCTGCAGAATAGGAAGCCCCTCTGCAGGTCCATTTCCTCATTTGTATTATTAAAAAAACCCAAATAAACAAACCAAAACAACCAATCAAAAACAAACAACAAAACCCAAAATAACAAACAACAACAACAGAAACCCACCAACAACACACCACCACCCACAATCATTTAAAGACTTTTCTTTTAAAGAATTGGAAAAATAAAGCAGAATTTGTATACTGGATTTGTCCCAAGGTGAGGTGGTAGCTTTGATGGCCTGTATTGAATAAGCCATGACCATACTTCTGTCTGTTGAGATGGATACAGAGGGAAAAAGTCAATTTTTTTTCCCAGATTTTTGAATCTGGCTTAGTCACTCCTGGGAAATCTGCTTTAAATCCTTTTGAAGATGAGCTATTACATAAGAAACAAAAATAAAGACCAAAAAATGGGTTACTTTCCAATAATTTGCAGGAGATTGCACATCAGTAGCTACTTAGGTCTTTCCCTGCTCTGTGAATAATTTCTTCCTTCTTCCATTTATGTAAGTCTCCCTTGTGTGCCCCTGTTTCTCACCAGGTCTTTCCAGAACGCCCAACTCATGTCTGAATTTTCTTTGATTCAGTAAGTTTCTGCCTGCTCCTTCTGTTAAGGAGCACAGAATCAATTTGTCCTGTATCACTACAAAGGAAGTTTTAACTCCTCTTCATCATCAGCTCTAAAAATGAACAGAATCCCAGTAAGTTGCAGACGCCTTCCTGCCAATTGCATTATGAGCAGCAGCTTTACTCAGTCCCCTGTGCCACTTGTCACCCAAAGCCCTGAGCTCCCCTGTTTGAGTGAGGCATACTTTCTATGTCTCATTCTTTGAGATAAAAATCCCTTAGCTGGATTCTAAAGTTCCTTAGCAAACTGCTGTAAAGGCCACAGCAGTTTTTGGTAGGAAAGAGTGAAAAGCCCTTCCCTTGGCTGCAGGCAGGACAAGCCACTTTCACCTGAGGCATCACCTCACCCTAGGTGCAGGAGCAAGTGTTACCAATCAGGCCACCTCTCTTGGATTCAGGACACAATTTGCTCTGGTTTCCAGATGTGGGGAAGTTTCTGAAGACAGCAGGACATTATTTGTGTTCTGTAGCTAAGTCCAGGCAGAGGGACCATGAATCAAGGTCCATTTTATGAGTTGGGCACTGTGACAGCATCAGTGACAAAGTCTGAGGAGGAAGCACAGGAACCAGAGAAACATGTTTGAAACTAAATAAGCCAGGTAAGTGACAGGGCTCCCTTAAAGGCAGCAAAGAACAGAGTGTGTGGCAGACAAAGGGCTGGGGTGAGAAGCTGCCAAGAACTGAAATAAAGTCAAGCAGGCCAAGCAGCACAACTGATGCCAAGCAAGGGAAGAAGCTTTAGCTGAGAAACAGCTAACCCCCAGTGAAACTGTATCATACTGCATCACCCAGATGTGTAGGGCACCTAACCCATCAGGAACACAAAGCAGTTCTCAGCTCTCAGAGCTCATGGGGACCCAGACCCCTCTCCAGAACTCTACGTGGAGCCAGGGCTTCCCTAGAAAGGGGATAAAGGAGGCTGGCTTGTGGTTAGGTGAAATTAGAGTGGAAGTGAGACAGAAACAACATTATTCAGCTCAACTTCTGCCCAGGATCATAGAGCAAAACCATTATGAACAACAAAGTCAAATACTTTTGTGTTTAAACTCTGAAGAAAATCCTCTATTAAATATATGGGACAGCATTCTGTATGTGCAGGCAAACACAAAATTTGGAGGATATACCTTGGTCTTTTCCCCACAAATTACTGAGGCAGGAACTTAGGGGCCCAAAGGGGAAGTCTGGGCAATGGGAGGTTATTTCTGACAGGTAAAACCAAGGAACAGATTAATTCTTCAGATCAACTTGTATGGTTTTCTGGGGCTGACCTACCACATTCCCAAAATCCTCTATATATGTCTGTCCCTAACACAAGTTTCCTTTGGTTTAGTTTTCACCATCAGGCAGCTTCAAGGTTTCTTTCAGACTGTGTTTCTCACAAGTCACTCCCCTACTGCCAGTTGTGTCTGGGGCTCAAGGCCTTTTCTGCTGCCTCAGCTCTGACACAGTGGGTGGTGGAAGCAAAGCAAAGTGTGATGGTGTCATTAGCTGAGATTAAAGGTTTTTGTAAATGGCACAATGCATAACAAGCAGCAAGGAATACAACAGTTTATGACATGTTGGGGGAGTTGCACAGATGTTCAAAACCGTTAAGATAAAAATACTTCTTTCAGACTGTAACTTTCTTGAGTGTGACAGTAGCAGTCCTGCAAAGTGCCAGCTGTGAAGGAAGTGTTTTCCCCTCTGTGGCAAAGGGCACACCTGGGATGCCCACCATAAACACTCCCAGTCCCCCAGGGACCCCCCACTTCTCCCTTCCCTGTACCTCTGGTTCCAACTGTGGGCCTAGCAGAAGTGAAGCTTCCGACCTGGAACATGGATCTTCCTAAAAGAAACTTGCAATTGCCAATGAGGCAACTGTTGATGAAGTTATAAAAGTCCTAAATTGTGATGCAGATGTCCAATTGTTATTTTTGGTACATCTGTTTTGCAAAACACTCATTTGAAGCAAGAGTGACTTTTCTGGTGCTTGTACCCTGCAGACAGAGCTCCCAGTGACATCACATGGGTCAGATATGCAGGCCAGGGAGGCAAAGCCAGTCCTGCCCTCAGAACCTTCTCTCTGTAACACAAGAGTTAAAAGGAAGAGATGCTTGTGGCTTGATACCCACTTTGGAAAAGCTCGTATTCAGAAGATTAACTATTTGGCTGAAGTGATGATTCTCATCATACACTGCAAAATTAAGGTACACAAGAGAAATTGTGTCACGAGTTTAACAGCAAGATCTAACAATATAAAATCAAAAAGACCTAACATTAATAGATTTAAATGCTGTCTTGGTAATCTTTGAAGGTTATAATAATTCACTGTCCAAAATTTGAAGGTGACCATTTGCACTTACAGTAGACCTGGCTTTTCAGAAATTATTGTAATGATTCTTCTAGACGTTTTCACAGTGGGACTCTGTAAATATGTTTTTCATTTTTTGAAAAAGCACCATTTTTCAATCTGAGAGCAAAACTAATTCCAGTATCTCTCCAATACATTTCCAGCATTTATTACTTATCAAGAAATTTGTCTCAGCTAACACAGTAACTATCCAGGCTATAAAACTGTAAATTAGTAATTATCTAAAGGCAACCAAATAGTTTTTGATCAGCTTTAAATATTATATACTCACAATATAATTAATACCATTTTGTCCCAGATTTTTCTTGGGGTTTTGTTTATCCAAATCATTCATAAATTAATATATACCATCTTCTTTCCTATTCTAGGAAAAAGCAAGTTTCTTGAGAAGTTAGTTACACAGCCATGTTCTCTGAGTTAACACATACAGATTTACTGTAATGTTGTCACTATTGCTTAACAGGAATTCATGGTGAAGAAAAAATTGAAGATATAATCTGAATTTCAACACAGATTGTTTATCATCACAAGCCATTTTGCCTTCTCACAGAAAGCCACATTATAATTACAGCACATTAATTGCTGTACAGCAGCATCAGTAGAGCTGTTGAAGTGACATGACACAGTGACATGACACAGTGGCATTTGCCAAGATGAGAAGGTAATTTCAACAACCTGAATCAGCGTGAAGTCATGGCAGGAGCAGAGGGGAGGAAATATTTCCTTGATCAAGTTTTTCAAGCTACTCAGTAAAACTTAATGCATATAAACCACACAAGAAACTGGTAGGAGGGAGAGTATTCACTCATAGTTCCATGAGGAATTAGGGTGCATGTGGTAGACTGACCCTAGGGAGAATGGGACCAGCACCCTTCACGAGCCACGAGGCCAATCCAGCTGCTCTGCACAAGACCAACAGGAGAAGGCTCAGAGGCAGCATGGGAAGCACCTCTCCAGCCTTCTCTGGCATTTGGCCGTGCTGACAGGGTCAGTCTGCACCACACAGAGGGTAACAAAGAGCATCGAGTAACAACTCACTGTTCAGATCCTCACTGCTGCAGGAAAACACTGCAAAAGCCAGAAAACCTCCAGCTCCTCCTGTGCTCTATGAAGAGCTGACCTTCACACATCAGGTGCTTGAACTTGCACACCTTGTAAGGCAGATTCTCTTCCAAGTAGCTCCTGAAGACCACAGCAGCAAAGGCCACTGCCCCTGGCAATGCTCCATCCTAGAGAACTCCACTTCAGCTTGGTTTCACATCAACACCATATTCAAGTGCCTGCATTAACCTCCACCCAGTGATAATCCAGTTCCAAATGTAAATACATCCATTGTATTTACATTTCTGTTAATTACAAAAAAAAACAAATAGAAAAGGTAACTATAAAACACATGCTGATTAACAGCAACACTTTGAAAACTTTAACCAACTATTTGTCCTGTAGCTTCAGACTGCACATATAGCTAACAAAAAATTCCACTGAAGAACTGTGGTCAAAACTAAACTGACCAGACAATGTTAAAATCAATATTTAAGGACTCTAATTGAAAAAAACCCAAAAACAAAAACCAAAAAAAACCCCCACCAACGAACCAACAACCAATCCCCAAGCTATAATAATTTAAGAAGTTTTTATTGTATTATGAGCTTAAGATCAAGCCTGAAAACAAATTTTAAAAAAGTCCAGACAGCTCCTGGCTGCAGAGGCAGAAGCTGCTGCAATAAGCTGAGTGAGTCTGTGTTTCAGACCTCACATTTTAAGGCAGTGAGAAAAAGCTCCACATTTAACAAAGACATCAACTCTTTGGGTTTCCTTATTTTAGCCTTCTGTTTCTAAATAAGCCATGCACTTCCAGGACCTTACTGAAAACCCTTGTAAATATCTCATGTATCCAGAGTAGCAAGTATTCTGCTACTACAAGGAACATCAAAGAAAGATACTATACAGAAGCCACTAGAAGAAAGTTACTGAATACAGATCTTTGAACATATTGCACATCTCCCAGGAAACTCATAAAAATCAACTTCCAAAGCATCTGTGTCCTGCTGCTAACCTCCTTTTCAAAGCCCCAGTGCTTCCACTCCCATTTATTTGCATCTTTCTTTTCCATCTCTTTAAACATCCAGCCCAGTATTAGAGGCCATGGAATTTCTTCTGTTTCTTTAAGGTACTAAAAATCAGAATAAATTGAAAAAAACTCTTCCTAATTCAAGCTGTCAGAATTTGATGACTATGCTAATTATTTTTTCACATTTAGTCTGAATAGAACTCTGATTATCGCTTTTTTAAAAAAACCCCTAAACCTACAGAGTTTGTAATTTTTATTTTGACACCTCACTAAAAGGCTTTTAATCCTTTAATGTCCCTAAGTGATTACAATTTGAATTGCTATATAGCTGTATCTTTTATAATATTAATGAAAAAGTTGCAGTAAGGGATATGTATCTAAAAATATAAACCTTTTAAAAGTTAGCAAGCTTTAGCATGAAGCACTCATGCAATGTAGGACAATGTGTTTGCTCTCCATGGCAGTGTAGAAGGTTGTGTGTGTGACCTACTTCCCAGCTTTTCTCAGACAATTTCCATACTACATTTACACCCCAAATCACCTCCTTGCTGAGACTGAGTTTTGCAACAGTTTAAGCTAAATTTGGTCCAGCTCCTTCTCAGACAGGACTTTGAGCAGCCTGCCAGGCTCTGCAGCCTGTGGGCTGGGTGCAGCTGATCCAGGCTCTCACATGACTCAGGTCAGGCTTAGGTAACCAACCATCTGCTTCAAGCACTCAGCAGCACTCGGCTGCAGCTTCACCAAACAAGCTATTTCTGGCAAGCCCCAGCAGCTCAGGGCTCACAACCCCCATTTCCCTCAATAGGGACAGAAGACCCTCCCTGCAGGGAAGAATGGCAGCTAGGAACCAACAGGATTGCCAGTCCGTATCTGTCCCAAAACATCCCTGTATGCAGGAATTAGCTGGAATGTTAAACTCCTCACAAAGACACAGAAAGGCAAAATAAAAATGAATTCTTCATGAATTTCTAAGTCATCATCTATTCCCAAGACCAAATTCAACCATAAAAAATAGCAAAAGTAACATCAGATTTATAATTAACAAACTTCAATCTATAAAAACAATAGATTTTATTTTCTCTCAGATTAAAATATATTCATTATCCTTAATAACACTCAGGTTAAATTAATTAATTTAATTATAAAACAAAAAGCAACAGAAAGCAGCCTTCTGTTTTTTTTTTAATGTGAGAATCAAATACACTGATCAAGGAACATCTGGGTTGCATTTTATTTTAAATATTCATACCATTACACAGCAGAGATTTAAAAAAATAGAAAAGGTAGATAATATATTTCTGTGTATTCAAAACTTTAATAACATGAAAAACTATGTTCTGTATATTCTATATTCTAAACCTTAGTGTGTAGAATTCAAAAATATATACACAGAACATATCAACAGTTCCACAAAGTAAGCAAGTGACATAATCAAGCAGTGATCATAAAACAGCTGTACTTAAATACAAAGCTGTGATACTTTCAAAATCAGAAATGGGGGATCAGTCCAGCAAGAAATAGTTTAAATATTTTAAGGTGGCTCTCATCAGAATAGTTCTTAACTTTTAAATTTAAATGCTACAAACTGACATGAAAAAAATGAAATATTTCTAACACTGCCAGTGAATTTTTTCTAGGAGATAAATTTATCTTCTCCTATGAAAATATAAGTTATGAAGCAGTGCAAAGTATGAGCTGATAAATCAGTTAGGATGACACTGTGTTACAAAAAAAAACAAACAAGAAAAATGTCAAACTGAACATCTTTTTGTGTAAGGGGCAAATTTAAAATGAGCCTCCTCTCACAAAGGGCACAGGGTACACAAAATCTCCTTAATTTCTTGAGTTGCCTTTTAATCAATAAAATTAATGTACATTTTATATAAAGATGGAACTTTGTGAAAAGCAGATGTCAAAAACCAGCTTACTGAAGACAATTTATACATCTGAACCAGAAAAATGGATAGGGAGACAGGGATTAAATTAAAACAGACAAACCTAAAATGTAGCAGAAGTAACCAAAAGGTTACAGCAGCAGGTTTATGTGTATTGTCTGAATTATGTTACAACCAAAGTTACAGAAAAAAAGAGACTATTTACAATCCTACATAATATTTTGAAGAAGCTAAAATCTCAGGTATAATATACATGTATACAATTATATTTTGAATTAATTTATTTACAAATTTTATATAGGGGTAGGTTCTTTGTACAAACTCTATTTGCACAAGCTTGAGTCCTACAGAGTCCTACCAAAGTGAAGCAAAGCAAAGATCACATAAATAAACGTTTACATTACCTGGGCTTTCCCATATCAGGTCTATGAACTGAAGTTACAAAACATACATATTTGCCTTTCATACATATTGCTTTTTACATACAAAAAATCACTTAAGGAAAATAATTTGTAAAGTGTTAAAATGTGTAGTTTGACAGCAGAAAATCTAAGTCCTGCCATATGGTTACAGTCTGGAATTAACTGCATTTTTTCCATTATGTTACACATTTTTAAAGTAATAAAACAAGAAACATTTGCATCCATAGGGCTGCGTATTTCACTAATACAAAAAAATTTCCTGTATTTTCATAATGTCTTTACGACACAGAGGGCATTCATTAAGCAACTGAGCACATTCCTTACAGGCAACGAGGTGACCACAGGGAATGAAGACAACAGACACGTCCTTGGCCATACAGATTTTACAGAGCTTTTCTTCCTGCAAACGTCGTAACTTCTCTTCAGTACTGAGGTCTAAGGAAAATAGACACATAAAAACAAGTTAACACACTTACTACCATTGAATCTCATATTTTTTTTTTCTTTACAAACAAGGACAAGGTGTTCTTCATGTGATTTAAAGGTTACACCCTTAAAAAGAACCAAGAAGAACTACAAGAGAACTACAACTAGCTGCAGCATGGAATCCTCTTTTTTTATTTCCCATTCCATGCCATTACATCTCCCAGGCCAATGCAAGCAGGGAGTACATCTATCTGTATATTGGTAAGAGCTTGAAATACCTACAGAACTTGGGATTTTTCAATCAGGAACCATTCTTTTCACAGACTTCTCTCTGACAAAATTTCCCCAAAATTTGAGCAGAAGGTGAAAGGAAGGCTCATTGCTACTGGTTAAGTCATTTGGATTTTATTTCTTTTTCTGAGTTTTCCCAATGAGAAAATAAGGATGTGACTTCCCTGTCCTCATTTTCAAAATACCCACACTTCAAAAAGCTTAAAATCTGTAACACAGAAAGAATCAATCTGGCATTGTACATGAGCTCTTTTTTATTCCAATATGCCCAATTTGAAAATACAACATTCAGACACCTTCCCCTGCCACTTGGGGGAAGCTCTGCACAGCCAACCACCAAAATAAGGTCCAGTTGCACTGCAAGTTCCTCTTCCCCCACAATGCCCTGTTAAAAGTCTTATTAAAAAGAGTGGGTTGGTAAGATCTCAGCTTATCATGCCAACCAGATGGTCTTTGCCCTCCCTATGAATTCATGCATGTGCTTGGCTTAAATGACAAGTCTCCTGAATCAGAACTCCTGCATTTGGTCTGTCTGCAGAGTGCACCACAAGGGCTTTCTGAGCTTGACTTGCATGTCCCAGCAAAGGTGGAACATAAATAACTGAACAGAAACACCATTTAGATGCACACTTGTTCTTATTGGCCAAGAACAAAAATACTTCTACCCCAAGCACAATGATACACTGTAAATAAATGCACATTGAATACACCAAATACAGCAGCGTGTCCCTGGGTCTGTTTCACTTTGCCACATCTATAGTTCATCTTATAACTATATTCTTGCTTTTATTTTTAAATATTATTGTCACAATTTTGGCTTATTTTAGCATATACAGCCTTTACCAGAAGCACACTAGGCTGTCACTGTGAGATACCAATACTACTTATTTTAGAGATAATGTTTATGAATGCTGCTACACTCAAATATTTTAACATACTATTTGTTCAGGATTTTGGGTTTTTTTCCAAATGTCCCAAACCAAATGTCTTTAAATTTAATTTACAATACTGTCAATTTACTATAGGTAAGACTGGGATCAGAGGGTAAACAGATAACATTAAAAAATATTTCACAGACTAAAGAACTGATATGAAAGTACACACAGAGGTTTTGTAACTGAATAAGCTCATCTTGCTCAACTGGGATTTCATTTGGTTCTTCATCCCTTGTATTTTCTTTATGAGCACTTAAGTCTGCTACCAGATCCTCAACAGATGTGTGACTTTCTCCAGTCATCTGCAATCTCTTTTCCATGGTGTTCCTAATCTCAGACAAACTGAAACCCATGGCTATGGCACTTTGTACCAAAGGATTCTGTAAGAGACCATCTAAAACAAGAAATTAAAAACAAAACAAAAACACTTTAAGAAGGATGAATCTGATTATCTGACAGTATTGACTACAGTACTCTAAGACACATATTTGCAAACAAATATGTAATCAAAGGAACCATACTTCCAATTTGAGAATTTTGCTAATTGTAAAGAGTGCAGATTTGAAGTTTTTTTCTATCCTAGCTTTCCCAGTCTCCCCTCATCTATTTATATTATAGAAATCCTCCTAAATTTGCTATTAAAATCAACTACTTCAAAATAAATAACATGTCTCATAGAACTACCATCACAAATTTTGTTGCTGAATGTTAAAAGACATTCATCCAAAAAGGCTGGAAAAGTCACATTACATCAGTTTTAATTCAATTTGGAGAAGGAAAAAATCCTCATACATGTGTTGAGAGAAACCAATAAATAATGTGAATTTATAAATCCAAAACACAGCACCACCAACAAGCAAGCAGGTCTATCCATGGCAAGACACAGCACCACTTTGGGAAACCACTTGTTGGGCCTTCCCCTTCCTTTTACTTATCAACATTGTTCAAATAGCAAAACTTTGGAATTTTTAATTTTTAAAAACAAAACCTTTTTTTAAAGGTTCTTTTGTTTTAACTCTCATAAATGAGCAGTATGGGAGAGATTTCTAAGCAGGTTTTGTGTAGCCACTCTTACTGTCAATAGCTCCCATTCCCTGGGATGAAGCTGCTTGATTGGCCTCCTCCTACCCCTTTGATTGTTTTGTCTTTTTACTGCTTGCTATTTGAGAAAAGCATTGCAGGAATGTGTAACTCTGGAAGACATAATAAACTACTTCAGCTTGCTCAGCTTCCTGCTCCTTGCCACTGCACAGACCAACTCTTCCTGCCATGAAGAAGGGCTGGTTCTGGTCAGAGTTTAGCATTCATCCCACAGCACTATTGAATCCATACTTGCTGCACATACCCTAGTTCTAACTCAGTCCTATACAGCTTCTTCCATGGTTCACAATCTTTATTTAACTATATTTACCAAATTGTAATTATATTTCCTCTAAGAGAAATAAAATGCACTCTGCACTTCTTTAGAAGCAATGAAGTAATGGAATAATATCATCCAACATTTTGCCTGTAGTGCTTTATTTTAAAACGTAATAGGGTTATTATTAAAGTTAACCATTCCTGTCACCATACACTCAAATATGGATATTCCAAAATAGGGGAAGCCATTTGTTTTAAACAGATACCTTTAGGAATTATTGTCCCTTCAGCAGCTTCTGTCTAAAAGTGAAACATAAAGAAACAAAATTACAATTCTGGAGAAAGTAGAAGGAAATATATACAGTTACAAAATTAAAAAATAGCTATTTGATCTCAAGTTATTTTAGTAACTAAAACTATTTCATCTGCTCTGAACATGATCAGTATTTTGTTACAATTTTAACCCATCTCTGCAATAACCATATGTACACAATTCTTAGTCTACAAAAGAATTCTAAAACATTATCAGTTTGACATTTTAGTGACTATACACAAGTTTAACAATGTTCTACCAGCAAGAAAAGAAAATGTATCTGCTATTATTCATCATCCACCTTAGGCTCCCAGGGTGTAAAACAAATGGCACCTGTTCAGTATCCAATAGCCCACATTGCCAAGGTGCCCTGGCTGGGATCCATAACCCAGGCCTTGGAGAACTGGGAGATGGCTACACTCTGACTGACAGAGCCAAAACACACTGCAATGCCTTCACTTCCTGCCAATCAAAGTGGCAGCAGGTGGATTAAATGATAGCCATGTAATTAAAAGGTAACTTCATATAAAAATTATGTTTATTTTTTCTATTTTAACAAAATTATTAATAAGCAAGAAACTTACTGTTGAATCCGTACATCCATCTTTTAAGTGAACATTATTTATAAATTCTATCCCCTTTTCATTCCTCACAAATCTGCACCTAAAAATAAGAATATTTAGATTTAATAGAACTGCATTAGCAGCAAAAATTTGTTACATAACTATGGAAGCTTTGACAAATTTCCTACATCATACAGACTGCCTGCTTTTAAAATCTCTAAATGTTTAGTCAACCTCTGTGATGTCACTGTAATATTTCTAAGAACACTTAAACACTTAAGCAGTACTTATCTTTCCCACATTTTTGGTAAAAAAGAAAGCTTAAGAGCTGTTGGCCATGACAGCTCATGACAGATTTCAAAATGTAAAGGCTCACTCAAAGGAAAAACAAACACTATGTTAAAAAGCTGGTTCTTTTAGTCTTTCACAATCAAAGCAAACAGTCACTGGTGAAACATGTGCCTTCCATGCTTTCTTTCATTATTTTCCAGCCAGCCTTAGCCTTCCCTACCAGAAGATTTAGGGAATGCCATAACTCCTTGACAAGAGTTCTGCAGCTCCAGCAGGAACAGAGAGCTGCTGTGAGACTGACACATCACCACTGAAGCTGATGTGCAAAACCTCAAAACAGATTTTAGACAATACTGGCAGTCTTTCTAAAAACAACTTCTGCTGCTGCTACTAATAGAACTATATTCGATATTCCATGCCACTAACCCGTTCTTCGGTTTCCTTGCTCTGGGGCAGCTGTTTAGTCATTTTGTATCTTGTATAAGTTACAAACTTTTACAATACAAAGCTATCAAAACAATCATTACAATGTAGCACTTTGATAACAAGCAAAACCCCTCAGCTACATATTGACAAAACCACACAATTCTTGCTGACAAAGCAAACATCCGTTAAATCCATACACAGGTATCTTCCCTTCAATAATGCTACAAATAAGACAAAATTATTATAAATCTAAACAGTATTAAACCATAATCAACCTTCTCAAGCCTTTATTAGTATGCACTGCCATTAAAGTGCAATATACTGTAAATAAGCCTCAGACACACACAAGGGATACCTTACCCAGGAAACCATTTGGCATGTTGATCCCAAGGGTCCTCATTTTCCTTCCATTCTTGCAATCCTCCACCACAGTGGAAACACACAACATGATCAGCATTACCTGAGGAAACACACAACAATGAAGTTGCATACTTTGTGCAGGCATAACACCAAGTTTTCAACTACAATGTTAAACTAAGAAAAGAAGTATTGCTTTTACTGATTTACAATTTCCGTTGAAAATAACTCCCTTTTAACAGAGGACAACACACATGATTTGAAACAAATGTTCAGGGGAGAACTGAACTTAATGAAACACAAAATAAGAGAAGCAAATTTCTTGAATTTTATTTTAGTAAGTAATTATATAGATAAAAAAACAAAAGCTGAAAATAATCTGTTATCATGGAGCTCTATCCAATGGTAAACAAGCCTGAAGATGCCTGCCACAAAGAATGAGAGATGTTTACATGGCTCTGTGGTCCTCTATTTCCCATTAAGATCAACAGGCCCTAACCAGCAACAGCAAAACCAGCTCAGGAGAACTGCATCCTCTCTGTTCTAGCACTGAGCCCACTGTGATCCAAGACTGCCCCAGAAACTGCTTAAATCTTGTTTTTATTGAATGAGAGGAGGTATGGGTGGTGTTTCCACAGAGAGTTAAATGCTCCTCAGGCCACAGGGGGCAGTTTTCACACAAGTCCCCTGAAGAGCCCTCAGTCTGATAAGCTGGAGCCCAGCTAGTGCAACTCCACCATACATATCTATTGGTACTTCCATGAACCCAAGGAGAAATCAATAAAATAGTTCTAGAGGGTACAAATATTGCCCATTTACAACCTACACAGGAATACAGCAAAGATTTTATTTATGGCCACAAGTAAAATAAACATAATTATACTATAAAGTTCTGAGACATAGTAAGAGAGAAGTCAAGTAAGATGAAAGCAAGAAATTACCCTAGATAATCCCCTTTTCCTTGTGACTGAGTAAGAGCAATACTTTGCACTTGTGCATTATCTCAGTGTGGAATTTCAAAGGGCTTTAATGGTACTGTGCAATTCCATCTAATTTAGAACCCAATGCACAGAGATGGTGTCTTATCCAAATCAAACCCTACATGTCAAAGAGTAAAAGATCTTCCACTGGTACCACTGTCTTCATAAAGCAGGCACTAGTGGTATTTGCTGGTTTTGGGTGTCCACATGCCATGATAATGCAAACTCATGCTAAATACAATGACACACCACCTGGATTCTGGACTGTCTCGCTCACAGGCTTTTGTACAGGCCACAGGCCCATTCCTTACACCTCAGGTCTGGGGGACAGCACTTTGTTTCTTAAAAATTATTACTCAAATAATTGGCATTGTGAAAGATGTATTATAAAGGTTTTAACAGGCAAAAACACATACTTGGTTGTTTTACTGCCAAGAATAAATTTATGATCAAGTCCATGCTTTGCTAGTAAACATAGGTGATACAATGTATGCAATTTTACATAAGAACTGTGAAAAGTAGATTACAGAGTAAAGAGATTCTGGCACATTGTTTTGTTGGACAATGCCCTTTTCTGACCCACAGATGGGGCAATTGAGAGGTGTTTAAAAAAATTTCATTCCATTTTCAGTCTCATGAGAAGGGTGAGACAATACACGTTATAATTCATGCTATCACAATCAGAAGTCAGCTATTTCTTCTCTACAAACCTATTTCCCACATTGTTCCATATAAAAATTTTTAAAACTGGGGTTTTCTTCCATAACAAGACACTTCCTCATGTACAATTTCTTTGTAAAAGGTATTAGTCATTTCAAGGTCTGGCTTACCTACGCTATAGAACCCAGCTTCTGCAAGTTTCTCCTTGTCAACAGGATATATCCAAGATAAAAATGTTTGTAAACGTTTTCCATATTTTGCCATAGAGGGATTCCATGGGTACTGTGCATTGTTCAGACCACTTACACCAAGCTCAGAAGGAACAGATTCACTTGAAACATTTCCTACATCCCGGCCCAGGACAAAAAGGCATTTGGGAAAATGCCTCTTGTGTTCTGACCAAGCTCTGTCACCGGGTTCCCAGTTCTTCAATTTTCCACCACAACAAAAACATGCCACTTGGTCACCAACACCTGTGTAATAAAATCCAGCATTAGCTAATTCCTGTGGTGTCAGCTGGCCATTGAGGGGCCAGTTGTGAAAAGACTTTAATCTTGTTTCTTCACTGCACATCGCAGGGTTTTTAGGATACAAAGTGTCTGACATATCCACAACCTGCCTAGTTCTCAGAAGGTAATCTGCCTCCACGTCAGGGTCATCCAGAGCACATGGGAGGGCTGAATTGCTGGTACCATTTTCAGTTCCATTCTGGTAGTTCTGGGTATCAGGATCCATGCCACTTTCCAGAAAAGCAGATTCAGTAACAAACTTGCAGTTGGGGGCAAGCTGTTTGTGTCTCTCAACTGCAGAATCCCCAGGCACCCATCCTTCCACAGTAGTATGGCAACTGAAGCACTTCACTTTGTCACCTTCTCCAGTATAAACAAAGCCAGCTTGGGCCAGAGCCAGCACAGAAACAGGACAGTCCTGTGGGAATCCCACAAAAGTTCCCAGTCGCTCCCGTTCCTGCGCCCACTCCTGGGCCCCGTCGGTGTCCGCAGAGGCTCCCGAGCTCGGGGGGACATTGCACGTCATCTCCTCACAGGCAGGGCTCCCCTGCACCTTCCCTAAACAAAGAACACATGTTTGAATTTCCCAGACAGAAGGATAGATCATACCCATATACAACTCTGGAAAATGGCTAAATTCAACACCATCCTTTATCTCCTAAAATAACAACTGCTCCTCTTCTCCCCCATTTCACCCCTGCCTGCATTACCTGCCACATAAAGGCAAACAACAAGGTATTAAAACCAAAATAACAAAACTTGTAAAGAAAGGCAGAAAGATCAAGATGTCTCAGAGGCCTATAAACATTTACCTAGAGAACACACAGGTTTATAGCTTTAAAAGTATGTTCTATTTCTTAAGAAAGATTGGAAGAATGAAGTCAACAAAATACAAATAAAAGTTTTGACCAAAATCCTGCCAAAAGTCTTCTGAACCTGAAATACTAAGTTACTAAATTTAAAATACTGATCTGAGCCAGAACATAGTTGCAAGATTTTAGAGCTAAATTCTCAAACACAACTATATATTAACCTCATATGAAGGCCATCACATCCCTGCCCATTACAGGTGGGCAGACATTGGTAAAACAGTAATCGAAAAGAAAAAAGCTTTTTTACTTTTCTTATATTGCAAAGGCACACCTCAATTTATATTTTAGCAAAGTATCTTGTGAAATTAACTATCAAATATTTCACTGGTTGAAGTGCTGGGCATTGCTTTAAAGATCAGTGTGTTGGGAATACCCAGCACCAGTGTTCACATCCAGCATACTGCTTCCACTTTTCCACACCCTGCCTACACCCCCTAGAACAATTCCTGTGCCTCTGCCATCACCCCAGCTTTTCCTCCCTCCCCTACCTGAAGAAATGTCATTCTTCTTAGCACTTGTCACACATTCCTACCCCTGCCTATACTTTTCCAGGGTGAGTACCAGCTGCCAGTTCTGCCTCATGTCCCTTCTGTGCCAGAAGGCTGCTCAGAGCACTCAGACAAGCCTCGTCTTAGCTGAGGATGGAACAAAGCAGCTTGGCTACAGCAGTTCTTGTGCAAGAGCTGCAAATTGACAGTGTCATCACCTTCATCCCAACATGCACGAAGTCAAAGCACAGTAAACATTCCTGTCTTGTCCAGACAAGTGCAGTGATACTATGAACTTAAAATGTCTTGGCTATTGCTGATCACATCTTAAAGTGGTAAATTAAATTATGAGACTGTCCAAATAAACTTCTTAGCACAAGGCAGTGATAGTTCAGCAAATAGCAAAAAGAAAGGCATGTAAGGAAAACAGAGTACGTACTTAACTGAACAAATGTTCTTCTCCATTTTCTGTAAGAATACTGAAATATATCTATTTCCAGTCTGTATAAGGTAGGCCAGCACACAAAAATATAGCTTCCACAAGACCTGCATTAATATTGATTATACATTCTGGAATGCAGATGTTACAATGATTACTTCTATATCACCACATTTAGCTTCTACAAAACCTTTTTTAGGGTTCCAAAAGGGAGGAGGAAAATAAAATGCCTATGTAGTGCAGGATTGCAGCATCCTCCGCCAAGATGACAAAGACAATTAGGCTGTGAGCAGGTGAAGGAAATGTGACGTGAGCCACCTGGCACGGCTGCTTCATGTAATCATGGATCCAAACTGAGCACCAGCCTTAATTCCTTCTGTCTGTCCCTTCATGACTAATGTAATAACACTACAAATTATACTGTGCCTTTCTGGTTTAGCTTAGCAAATTCAAAAATAGCATCTGAATAAATTGCATTGACTGACCTACAAATCTGACCTATATGCTTGTTTGAAGGGCAAAGAAACCCAAACCAGTAATTACATTTAGTAATATGAAAGTTGTCATAAAACATGTATTTTTATATACATACATCTATTGAAAACAATTGTTTTTTTAAATGAAATCTTAAAAGCTTTTATGTTTATTGCTCATGTTTATTTTCTTATAAAGCCTTACTTTAAAGCCTCTAGAACTGTTCCTGTAAAGATCTCAAGTGACCTTAAGCATCTATCACTACTGCACTGCATTCATGAAAGAACTGGTATTACTCAAAACCAGTTAGCTGCATAGTAATTTTTTATCTGCATGCCTGAAAGACTTTCTACAAGAACACAAACAAAGCCTACCTCACATCCTTCAAAAACTCCTTCTCAAACTGTCCATTGAAAAAACCAAACCAAACATATATGGCTTTTGCTGTATGAAAAGCAGTATACCTCTATTTCTATAGTATTTACATAGAAATGAGTTCTGAAACAGTGAAAAAAATATTCCTAATATTCCTATTTAAATTTTTTACATTTTAATTTTTTGCTTTATGTACATTAGTTTTTTCTACAATGCCATGAATACTTCAAAAATCCTTTGTTTACATAGTGAAAAAAAAAGATATTATGCCCTCCCCATGGTGATAATGAAAATATTTGCCACATTTGGATTCTCTGGAGTCAATCCTCACAATCAAAATAGTATGAAAAGCATGTCCCAAGAGAGCACTAAGTACTGACACAGGGGGTACAATCACAACAGATCAATTCTTTAATATGAACTAGCTGCTTTTTCAAATTCTATCAACCACATAATTTAATCAGGATCACTTGGAGCAGAAAGGTTCACGTATCACTCTAAAAGCTTCACCTAACTCCTGCACTGACAGAAGCAGGGCCAGTCCCTCCCAGAAGAGGCAAGGTCTGACAATGCTCCAGCCACACCACACCTTCCCTTCCAGCAGCCCTCAAAACATGGCTGGTTTACATTTCACTATAGTTTTATCTATGAGAAACATCTTTATCAAGCGCTGAGGCAAACTCCTTGCCTGTGTAAGTATTGTTTCATATACAACATTAGTACTACCTTAAATAAAGTATCATCTTCAATTATTTCTATTTCAAACAACTAGTAGTTAAAAGCAACTATCAAAGTGTAAAATTACAGCTAGCTTAGGAAGACCACTTCTGCACGTGTTTTTTAGCAGCTGCCTAACTCCAGTTGGTTGGAATAATGATCTAGAATGATATCTGGCACCATAACAGCACTCAGACAGATATTAACTGTAGCAGAAAAATGAGTGAGGGTAAATTTTTTAATAGTTTACAGCTAAGAAAAATAAACTCACAAAAATCTGCCACCTAAGATGGGCACACAAGACTTTACAATATGTACCAGTAGCCAACCTGAGGTCAGAGTACACTCCATGTACACTTAAGGTAATGAAGCCATTTTGCATAGGTTTTAATTAACCACATGAGAATTAAAGGTAGAAGTTCTAGAAATGTTACAGATCATCTTCACTTATAAAACCTAGATATTTCAACTATTATTGAAGCATTATATATATATTTTTTATACAGTGAGTAAACAAGTCTATTTTAGCCTGAAAGGCTTCCAGAAGATAAGCCAAGCTTAATCCTGATTTTAAACATCTAAAGGCTCTTTGCCATGAGACACCACCCTCTTTCAACCTGAATTAGCAATCTATATAGCCCACTGATTATGTTTCAGAAGAAAAAGTAGAGACAAAAATATATAGCAAAAATGTTAACTTATTCAAAATGCAAAATTGTACATTGAGGATCTGCAAAACAAACATGTTTAATTCAGCTTTAAAAATATTAAGTATTGATTTTATGCAAAAATACAACATGATCATATTACCTAGATTTGAAAAGCTTCAAAGGAAATGTACAAAACTCACTTTTCCCTTTTAAGTATATTTCACTACATGTGATTATTTCCATCCTTAACCCCAACTAGACTGGCATTACAAGGAGCTATTTTTAATTCATTTACATGACTAGCATGGCAGTAATCTCCAAGTCAGAAATCTCCTTGCTCAGCCTCCTGTTCCTGACCAAAGGGTACATGCTAGTATTTACTGTTGGCTGAATTTTGAAATGTGAGTAGTGCACCAAGTAAATATCAAACAGAACATACTGTACCAGCTGACACACAGATTATGCATATGTCACTTCAATGAACTTCAGTTTCTGCTTGCTCAGCTGCAATTAGATCAAGGAAGGTGCATACTGCTAACTGAAAACCTACCTATAAAGATTAAAATTACCACAAACATGATCTATTTAAACAGTGTTTGAAAATTTCAGCGTATTTATATAATTATCAAGAGCCATTATAAAAAAAAAGATGTATTTAGATATTTTTGATTTATTTTAGAGAGAGGGTGTGTATCTACAGAATGCCTCCTGACTCTGTGCCAAAGCTTACATAACCCTATCAGCTCAGCTTTATTTGTCTGTTCTTCCAACAGGTCCTGCTTAGCCTCCCATCAGGGTTTGTCATCACAGGAAGTCAGTCAGCTGCTCAAGGTTATAGCAGGCTATTATATCCTCCTAATTTTTGACTTAAGTGACAAGGACTTTCATGCTCTCCCTGTCTTCAAAATGTACATAACCAGGCCAACAGAAACATACCATTCTGAGAAGTATTTGCACACTGTGATTTTCTTCATGAAGAAGTCATACGGGTATGGAATAGAGAAATAAACAGAAAAAGATGACTTCATGGCTGCTAAGGGCAGAGAAAGAAAATCCTTTTGGAGAACTTCCAAGTTAAATGTCATCAGAACTTTAGCTGCATGTATGAGAGGGAAGGAGTAAATACCAGCTTCTGTATGAAAAACTGGCAGGCTGTAGCCCAAGTAAGATACTGCTCTTGCGGCTAAGAAGCAAAAAAAAAAAAAAAAACAAACCCTGAGTTAAGAGGGGTTATTAAAAAGAAGAGCCAGTAGTAAAAAATGCCTATTAGAATCTGCAGTGCCCTGAGATGCACCTTTCCTAATGAGCTGAGCTTCAGCTTTTAGTGCTACATCCTTCTTTCGCAAACAATTTAAACTTCTAGCTGAAGAAAAATATGGAAAAAGAGGGCGTTTTTCATCAGGGAGATATTATGATAATAACAGCAACATGATTCATGCCACAGCAGAACTGCTGAACCTCCTGGATTCCAAGGCAAAGCTGCAGAAGCACCGGGCAGGCACCTCCTGCCTCGGCCTCTGGCGAGGGCGTTCCCTGCCCCGCCAGCGCCGCCGCCACAGCAGCCACGCTGTGATCATCGAGCATCGCTGTCACTGAGCTGCACCGAGGGAGAACAGCACCCCGAGACCCAGCTGCACTGAGGGAGAGAGAGCAGCACCCCGAGATTCAGCTGCACTGAGGGAGAACAGCACCCCAATACTCAGCTGCACTGAGGGAGAACAGCACTCCAATACTCAGCTGCACTGAGGGAGAGAGAGCAGCACTCCAATACTCAGCTGCACTGAGGGAGAACAGCACCCCAATACTCAGCTGCACTGAGGGAGAACAGCACCCCGAGATTCAGCTGCACTGAGGGAGAGAGAACAGCACCCCAATACTCAGCTGCACTGAGGGAGAACAGCACCCTGAGACTCAGCTGCACTGAGGGAGAGAGAACAGCACCCCAATACTCAGCTGCACTGAGGGAGAACAGCACTCCAATACTCAGCTGCACTGAGGGAGAACAGCACCCCAATTCCTTCTAGAATCACAGCAGGAATGCTTCACTATTAGAATAGGAAGAATCTGCATATATACATGTAAATGTGTATATATATATGTGTACATATATATACACATATATATGTACACACACATACATATATAGTGTATTTATACACACACAGCCCCCTCATGATCTTGTAAACTTGGAAATCTCTCTTGGATTATCCATTATATTTTACTTTTATCCATTATATTTTACTTTTAATTTTGACTTCTTCTAAGGAATAAATCCTAGGGAACTAATTCTAATATTTTACCAAAAACAAAATATGAAAGTTGTTCCTGTTGAAAATACTCTGCTTGCCTTTTTATTTAATAAGAAACTCTCCAAATCATTGAAGGACAATGATCTGCAAGACATGTGCAGCTTCATTTTACATTCTATATGACAGGAGTGACACTCAATTCAAGCTTTGCAGCATGCCTTCTTCATAATAACAGCCTTTCAGTCTTCACACACAGCTATATTTTTCATGTTTAAAAATCTTGTGGTTTCTTGAGCCTGACTTCAAATCATCATGCTCAGAATATCCTGGATTAGAACTCTGTAAAAAAGATCCCATGCTATGAAAAATAAAAAGCAGCAAAGGACTGGACATTTTTAAACAAAACAATACAAAAGGTACTCACAACAGTTTTCCCTAAGGAATTAGTATCCAATCAGACCAAGTACAGCAATGGACTAATCAAAGCAGATACTGGTTTCATTGCTATTGTCCGCCAATATTTAGAACAAATTCCAATATTTACATTCCTGTTGGTAGAAAAAAAAAAAAAAAAGAGGTTAGAAACCTCTTTCACATAACCTTCAGCATTGTTTGTGAAGCCACAACTTCAAAGAAAAAACCATTTTAAAACTCTGTCCCTTGGACAAGTAATCCAAATTAAAATATAATCTAAAGCTGAAAGAGTCTGAGGTCAGGGAAACTCTGAAATGTTGTTAGATGTTTTACTAAAACTAGTAAGGGACATAAATTGGGGATACTCCTTAACATTCAAAGACAACAAGACAAAATCCTGAAATTAAAAACTAGAGGGCAGCAAAAAGGAGAAAAAATGTAAAGCAGACAGTTAAATCCCATGATCCAGACTTCTCTCTCCTAGGAAAATTCTGTGTTTGTTTATAAACTGGATTTCTGGAACTCTTCAGCTCCCTGCAGCTGTACCCACCCACCTTGGGAGGAGAGCAACACAGAGAAGTCCTATCACAGGTACACACAGCCAGAAATGGAATCCATTTCCATACTTCTAAAACTGAGATATGAACACACATTTCCTTACTTTTCTGATAACAAATGCAAGTCTGTTTCATATCAGTGGGAGCAGTCAAAAACCCCACACCTACCATCCTCATCAGCATTCTTTCACTTTTGCTGCTGACTGCAAAGGGCAAGGTCAGAGCAGATGCAGAACAATCATTAACTCATTCCTTTGCCCTCCTTGGCCAGTGCTGTAGGTGCCAAGCTTTTCATAACAGGAACTACTTGGGATTCTTTAAAGGACCTCAAAGAAAACTGCAAACCAGTCAAGTAGATAGCAAAAGGAAGCAATTTAAAAATTAAAAATATCCAGATAAAAGCTTAACCAGCCAATTCATCACACAAAAACTTGCTTTCTTAGAGACAATACTTCACTGTTCTCTGTTACATGAGTGATTTACTTCAATGAGTAATTACGTAAATCTGTATGCAATGAGTAATTACGTAAATCTGTATCCTACTGCTCTTTGTCCAGGTATTAGATTAAAAAAAAAAGGTATTTGACAAAAAGATAAAAGAGGTTTTTTCCTGCAGTTGGTTGCTTTTCCTTTAAAATTGGTCTACTGTAAGATCTTGCAGTTTCTAGATGTTCATTTAGGAAACGAAATTCTCCCTGTTAGCTACCTGAAGTATTTGCATTAAAACTGCAATTTAAGACTGTAGCAGTAAAGGGATAATGAAAGTAGTGCTGCAAACATGTCTGCATTTTGCAGTAGATACAGATTAAAAACAGTGCAAAAATTACCCAAACCAAAATGCATACTTACATTACACCCATTTATAGGGCTTTCTGCAGGAAGACAGAAGCATCAGACAAGCAGTACAGAAGCAGAAATGCACTTACTTTAAAAGAGAAATGTATAAGCGTATAATCAAAGACATTGTGCAAAAGAGAACTGCTTGAACTTAAATTAGCAGTGAAAAAAATTACTTTGAGTGAACTTGTCCCTATAGAATTCTTAATAAATACTGTAATCGAACAAAACTGCATTTTTATTAACAAGAA
Organism: Zonotrichia albicollis; assembly: GCF_047830755.1. Classification (NCBI taxonomy): domain Eukaryota; kingdom Metazoa; phylum Chordata; class Aves; order Passeriformes; family Passerellidae; genus Zonotrichia; species Zonotrichia albicollis. Next base: position 11,215,071 of record NC_133832.1, read on the forward strand.
GCAGTTCTAGAAAGTGACGGGCCTAATAAAAATTAAAATACTAAAAGAGTGGGCAAGGAGAGATAATATTCACATACGCCAAAAGAACCACAGAGACCACAGAAGCGCTTATTAGCATAGAACATTTTTCATCCACTTTGGCCAAGAGCAGCACTGAAGGTTCGAGCCGGGCACGGCTCGGGACGGGCTCTGGGCTCCTCCGGGCAGCCCCGGCCCGGCCCGGCCCGGCCCGGCCGCTCCCGCGGGCGGCGGCGCGCCCGTCCCCATGGCAACGCCGCACCGGGACCTCCCGCCGGCTCCGGCAGCGCCCGGGGGCAGCGGCGGCCGCACCGGCCCTCGGCATCCCCCGGAGAGCCCCGCCGAGCCGCCCGGAGCGGTGAGAGCCCCCAGCGCGGGAAGGTGGGGACCCCGGCCCGCCTCCGGATCCCGCAGCCGCCCCGGTCCCGCCGCTGCCGTGGACACTCACCGGGCGCGTCCCATCCCGTCCCGTCCGGTGCCCGGCACCGGAGCCGCTCTCGGCAGCGCTGTCACCAGAAGATGGCGGTTCCCGGCAGGCTCAGCGCCGGGGAAGGAGCAGCGCCCCCTGGCGGGCCGGTGGGGGCGCGGCGGGCGGGCTCCCGCCGGCGGAGGGCGGCGCGTGGCGGCGGCGGGAGGAAGTGCAGAGCGGCCCCTCAGCACCGCTCCTCCTTCCCCTGAGCCCCCTCAGCCCCTCCGGTCCCCACTGCCCCGTTTCTCATCCTGCGCAGCCCCTTCGTTCGCCATTGCCCCGCTTCTCATCCCGCTCACCCCCCACAAACCCCCTCAGTTTCCCCGACCCCACTCCTCAGCTCCTTCCGTTTCTCCGTCCGTTCAGTGCCTCACTTCCCAGCGCTCCCGGCTCCGCGCCGGCCTCGCCTCTCCGCCCTCAGCACCTCCAACAGCCCCTCCATGTCACACCATCTTCTCCAAATGCTCATCCCAGCACTCTCCTTGTTCTCACCTCTGTCCCCGCAGAATTACAGCTTGTTGTGATTTAAATCTGTTAAACCATAATTTTTTTGGAACTTGAATTTCCCAAATCAGACAGAAACCTCAGGCTATTTTCTTTATAGCCAAAAATCATCTAATCATTCTCATGGCTAAGACTAAGATGGTCCTGAACATTAAAATGTTGCTTTAACCTTTTTCTGGTTTTTAAAATCTCAGGTGATCTCATTGCTGACCCAGCACATTTAACGTTGACAGTACTTGGCTATGGGGACCTGCTATCCTCAGGAAAACCTGGAACAATGTTCTCAAACTTTTTTGGTTTTCCCCTCGTGCATGTCAACAGTAGGAACTCACTTTTTGCAGACCATATATCCCCAAAGACTTGTGGTAGATAGTGTAGACAATTTCAGGAGAAGCAGTGTAATCATACAATATATTAGAATGTTTGCAGATTCCAGGGCTTACACTGAAAGCCCTTTTGAGTAAGGATTGCTTCTCACTTTGTCCAACACCTACTGAGACCACAGTTTGATTCAAAGCCTGTAGTTATTACAAGTAACTATAGTACAAGGTAAGCAATGAAATAGCAACAAACTCACTTTGATCAGAAAAAACATGTAATGATTATTCAGTAATCAAAACCAATACTCAATAACTGAGGATGCAGTTCCACATAGCACTTGCTCTTTTTTCAGAAAAGAATGACCTGCAATCTAGAACATAATATTTAGTGATGCAGCACAGGGGTGATGCTGAGCCTATAAGGAATAAACAGCTCTATTGCAGTACTGAGTCACATCCATCTAAACTTATTCCACATCTGTCCAAAGCCAAGATTATTTATTTAAGAATCTTTGGCACAGTAAGAGGTTTGCCTCTTAACACTGCAATGTGAATATGAATATTTAATCTCCTAAATCCTTGTCATACCACATTATTAATACATTCATTAGCAGTGATTTTCACAAAGGGCTTTGCTCTATTGAGGTTTGATATTTGTCCAGATGAAGCAGATTGTTTTCAGAGGTCACAAAGTGGTTTTGCAAATACCCACTTTCAGGTTTTGATGTCTCAATCAAGAACTGCGGTAAAAATTTAAATTGAAAAGCTCTCAGCCTGCAGGAGCTTGGGTTAGACTGCCTCTCAAAAACCTTTCAATCAAAAAATATGAGATAAAAGAACTGAAAAAATCGGATCATACCAAAAGTACAGTCTCTTTGAAAATTTCTTTACACAATCGTGCTAAAAATTTCAATCAGTTACAACCTGTTTGAGTCAGATAAACATAAACTGGACTTAGCACACAGTTCTTTGACACAAACTGTTTAGTCAACAATGGGTCAAGAGTCACAGAGGTTCATATGGGAAGCTGTGTTTGTTGACATAATCCCTAAGAAATTAATGTAATTTATTTCCTACTCATCTCATTGACTTGTCAATTGGGCCATTAGTACCAAATTAATGAATGGAGTGAAAAAAGTTATGCAATCCAGAGCTGGGATTTCAGAGGTGCAGCAAAGAAGAAAATCAAATACGGAAAAATCACAAAATGGCAACTTGAAAAGGAACATTTTCTTGTGCATATGACAATAGAAAATTGAATAACTAATAAGTAACAGATGTCTGAAAGCTGTCTTTTCCCTTGAATTATATCCAGTGCTTTCAGTACCATTGGAAGAAGAGATTCAGTCATTTGATAGGAAAGCCATGCATTTCTATGCTGGCCCACAGAAAATCAAATCTAATTCTCTCTTCCAAAACAGTACAACATTCTTTCTCTTTATCCACAACATTTACTATTACAACTCATTCTTTCTTTCTTTTTGTTGCAAGCAGGTGATAAACGTCATTCTCGTTACATTTTCATGAAGGCAGTGGAAGAGTCTGAAGGGAAATTTGAGAAAAATAGAGGCATAATTACAGTACAGAAACAGGAAAAGCTGAAAAAACCTGATGAGCCTTTTCAACTCCAGCAATGAAATCCTATGCAGGACAAACATTCCTATAACTCCCAAATCCATTGTTGTCAGACAATGCAATAAATTACCTTCTCATTAAAACTAAAACCATCAAATAATGGCAACAGTACTGAACTTGGTAATAACTTTTCCCTGTGGGAAAGTTACATCTAAACATGTAAAAACTGAATCTTTCTTTGATGACTTAGTATGCTGCTGCTGCTGAAACTACTTCGAAGTTCACTTCAGGGTGATGTCAAATCAGACTGTTTACACTCTTTCACAATCCACTGAGCTAAGATAAATGCCAAATGAAGAGGAAAATGCAACTAGTGATTTATCTTAGTTCTGTTTGAACTGATTAATGCAAGAAATAATTATCTAGAACTGGGACTTTGGACTTAGCAAGCATGTGACATATGACTACATGCATGGTTTTCTATTCATAACTCCTTTGTGCTGGAATATTAGTTCTGGCACACAGGTACTATGTAAGTCTGATATAATAAGTAGAAAAATGGCAAGCTCAAGGCAATGCTTGCCTATTCCCTGCATGTTTCCATATGTATGCCCTGACAGGAGAAAAGAGACAGAGAGGAGAAAAGAGGAATGCTGTGGTTAACAAACATGTCCTTTTAACTGATCACTTTGGTCATTAATTATCCCCACATCCTGTTGATGGTGTCTGAGTTTTATATATGTGGGCAACTCAACATGACCATCCAAATCTTAACAGAGTAAGTTTATTAAATGTTTTATATTGCTGTAGAAACTTAAAAAATATATTCTTCACATGTCAAAGGCAGATGTATTTAACTAAGGATCCTCCAACCTTGAACTCACACAAATTATCTGAAAGAGATGCAGCAGCAGAACAGAGAGCAATGGACAGAGAGCAGAATAAAGTTGTGCCTTGCCACATGAATTCCATGGAACTGGTTAATAAAGAGGAAATGAGCTGCTGGATGTTTTATTTCTTTTGCTTTTGTACATTGCCAGCTCTCCCAATGGATGTCTGTAGTATTTATTTAGAAAACCAAGAATAAATACATTTTTATAAGATCCAATTACCGCTGATATTTTTCTAGCTATGTATTTGCTGGATAATGTACTACATCCTTGAAAACCTTGTATTCACTGTTCAGTTAAATAACTTCCTGCTGCTATCCAGCTGTTACCATAGTGGTGACAAAGGCATTTCCTTTAATGCAGCTGGGACAAAGCCTTCAGAGTACTTCTTTATTCAGGCAGGAAGCACAGTAGGTGACTTAAGACTGTGCTGTGACATATCCTGCCTTTGCAGGCATCATTCTTCCTTCTTTTCAAAATTTTATTTTATTCCATTATTTAGAAAGGTAAATGTCAACTTGTAGAAATAACAGAAAGAAACACAAAATTGTCGTGGCTTTTAACAAGGTTCTCTGACTCATTTATACAAATCTTAGGATGCCCAGGATGTTTTTTCTAGCACACAAAAGCCTCATGAAAAGATGAAGAATAAACTATAAAGGCTGTTATGGCACTAAAATATAAGTCTTATTTCTTAACCTACGAATTCTTCACAATTCAGCTAACATCAGGTGGTACTGAGAAACTCATTTCACTATATAAAGATGTCCACCACAAAAGCAAGGATAAGTCAAAACTGAATATGATTTTATAGCCTGGAACAAAGTCTACTTACTCTGTGTCAAAAATATATTATTCTGAGGAGGAATTGGTACATACTTATTTTAAAAATATTTTGCTTTGCCTACATTACTTCATTAAAATGCATGACTGTCTATGTTTTAGAGCTTGTATGTCATATACGTAATTAATATTAATAAAGTAGAGTATATTTTATATAAATTCTACCACTAAATGTTTTGTATAGTACCATAGAAATACTGTGGACTCTTCTCAGAGTAATTTTAAAACTGGTTCTGTCACGTGTGTTTCTACAATGCATGTACTATTGTCATTTAACCTGTTGGTCCTGCAATGACTCGATGGCTTTATTCTACTGCATTTCTCCATGACTGTCTCTTCCTCTTGATCATGAAGGCAAAATCTCAAATTTTTACATTCAGACCTTACCTAGCTATTCCTACATACATCCTTGCATCTAATATATTTTGCTAGATTCTTGTTTTCTGTTTATGTGTCTGTTAGGCTTATATTCTAAATAGACTTATTGCATTTGCTTATAACACCCTCTCATGTTATTCCTCAGGCCTGCAATTCTGTGCCTCTTATCATCCACACATATGTTTTAAATATATTTATTGAATTTTTCTTTTTAAAATAACCTATCATAAATAAATTAGGCATTAGTAAACTGAGTGTATCTTCTATCACACTGCATATGGTATGCCTGGAATGTGGTCTGTATCTAATTAAAAATGTAAGTATGAGAAGCAGAGAATCTGCTGCCTTAGCTACTTGTGTTAGTGCAGAGTTTAGGGCTGTAAGGGATTCCCTTGCTGAAAGTGTTGTTCATAGGGCCCAAGAGCAGCAGCATCCAGCACAACATACAGCTTGTGGGAACTGGCTGAGAATGAGAATTGAAACAACACTGTTCTCTCTCTCAGGCAGAGTTATGTAGATTTGCTGAAAGGCCAGCATTTCTGAACAGAGCTATTAGCGAGTGGAAAGCTTTACACCAAGGGCTGGCAAACTTCAGTTCCGATTCACTTCAGTGTGAACAGAGCACAAGGCAGCGAGCACAGCAGGGCTGGTACCGACACAGGCACAGGGGCACCGAGGCCTCACCTTCAGATTTCATTTCAATTTCCCCGTTTTCTGAAGTTCCATCGCATTTGTGAAACAATTTACACTACTAGAGGAGTAGAGGAGGAAGCGTTCACAAGACTGAGAAGGTAGGTGACTTGAGAGGAAAGAGAAATGTCTGAAAAGACTAAAAACATGCGCTGCCCGACGAAATAGAGTATTTTAACCCTAATGTCCCAATTAGCAACTGAAGGGAACACAGATCAGCTTGCGGAAACTTAATGGAGACAAGGGATATGTAACAAAATAGGCACAGGCATGAGGGGTGACACGTGGAATACGGCATCCATACAACTGTTTGTCCTAAGTGCTCGTATCGTAACGACCATTTAAACGTGTCACAGCAAATTTTACACAAATCCTTTTTTAGCCGCTTATTTATTCAAACGCTTTACCGTTCTGTCCACGGTACTCGGGCAGGGGATGCCTCAAGCACACGCGCAAGACTCCGCGACCGCAACGCACATGCGCACACGCGCCCCGCTGTACTAACGCACACGCCACACGCGGAGCGCCCCGCCCCACGCCTCTGGCGCGCACACCGCGGCTCCAACGCGGGCGCGCACACACACACCACCACATGGCTCTAACGCGCGAGCACACGCGCACACACTACCAGACAGTCTAACGCGTGCGCGCACAGACACCACCACACAGCTCTGACACACACCCCGCCACACGGCTCTAGCGCGCGCGCACGCACGCACACCACCACACACCTCTGCCACGCACGCGCACGGTGCCCTACGCCCCCGGGACTTCAGTGCGCACGCGCAGGAGGCACGGCGCCCCGCCCCGCCCCTCCCCGCTGTTGTAACGCACACGCGCGGCCGTGGCACCGCCTCGCGGCCCCCGCGCGCAGGCGCAGTCCACACCGCCGCCTCCCCGCACAGCGCGGCCGCGTCCCGCGGTTTCTCGCGGCCCGTCCGTCCCCTCTGACCCGGCGCCGCCGCTGCTCCATCCGGGCCCTCGGCGCTGCACGGGGAAGATGGCGGCGCTGCTCCCGGCCGAGTGGATAAAGAACTGGGAGAAAGGCGGCAAGAGCGAGTTGTGAGTGCGGGGCCTCGCCGTGGGGAGGGATGGGCGCTGCGGCCTGCGGGAGGGGGGAGAGGGCGCCCGGGCCTCGCCAGCTCGGGGAGCCTGGGGGGCGGCGGGGAGGATGGCGGTCGGGACTCCGTCCTTGCTGCTGGGCGTAGGGTCGAAGCAATGGTCGGGATGAGGGCCTGGGCCGCCCTCCCGTCCGCTTCGGCCGGGTGCTGCCGCCCTCCGCCGACGCTGGGCCGCCGTAGCTGGGCCCGGCTTTCCCGGCGCCCCGAGCGCCCCCTTCCAGCTTCGGGGCCGGGTTTGTCGGGGGTCGGACTCATCTTCAGCCGCCCCCCGCGGTAATACGGACCCTGAAGCGCTCCTGTGTCGCTGCCTCTACCGTACTGACCCTTCTGGCAGAGGCCCCAGGCCGCGTTCCCACTTTTTTACCGATTCTGATAGGACTGGCCCCGTATTATTTGACCCAGGCAAAATATGATCAGGTATTCACGCTTGTTCTATCCCACAAAGTAACCTTTGTGCACGGAGGGGTCCGGTTGCAACCTCTCAAATTAATCCAGGTGTACCAAGAGCTTTCCATTTTGGGCCTGTGTCTGTTTTAAGCCATTTTAATGTGACAGGTTCACTGAACGTTGTGTTTCAGGAGTACAGCTGTTCAAGAGATATTTCACCGGTTTGGTCATTTCATGTTTCTCTGTTAGTTTAAACAGGAGTGTTCTCTGCACTAACTATATGTTTTTATGTGCACTTATTTTAATTCTTCCATGTGCTTCTATTTTTTGTTGTGAGTAACAACAAAACTTCAAATGTTGCTGTTTCAAATATGGGTGTTGCAGGAATCACTTAGAGAAACACTTCTTGATAATCACACACTTTATTATTTTCTTTTGTTCGTGTTTTCTGAATGGTTGTGCAGATTTGCCAATGACTCTTCCTTGTGCATGAGGGAAACGGCAGTGGGTTGGAGATTAGAGAATGTAGAGAATCCTGCACAAGACACTGTTATTTCCAGAGCCACCATTTTGTAGTGAAGGGGCCCCCTTTATGGCCATGTAATTTTTGGTTTGACTTATGCTGGAACCATTATTGTGTTAATGCACAAGCTGAACGCGTTGAGAGGCCGTGTGGAGTTTGCAAGAGAGCAGACATTTCCTGGCTGATCACAGAATGGCAACTGCACTGTGTTTGTTGGGTTCTCAGCACTCTGAGCTTTGGAAGAGACAGCTTACCTGGCTTTGGACCATGAGAAAACCTTCTAGGATTCTTCTCTCCCCTCGGAGCAGTGCTTCTTAAACAGGATGGGAACAGAGTGTTCATCTGCCATGGGACCAATAAAACAAAATGATTAGCTGGATTCCTGTGTTGGTGGTACTTGCACTTCATTTGGGAGACTGCTTAAATGACGTTCCAGGCATGACTTACAGAGCAGTTTGCAGATGAGGCCATATGCTTTAAAAGAAGTATAATTGTGTCTGGATAGCAGTTGTCAGGTTTTGCAGTGGTAGCTTTATAAATTTGAGGAATATACATGAGCTTATTTTCTAGAATCTAAGGTGTATACCTGTAGACAATATTTAGAGAACTTATTAGGAAGCCAGTTTTATTGGGAGGGTCTTCAGTGCCTAATTTCTTTTTTCTTTTTCCAAAACTTCCTATCCCCTGACTAATTAGAGGAGAACAGAGCTAGGCTGCTATCATTTCAGAATGAAACACATGAAATGTTTTTAAGCATTAAAGTAAAAAGGGAGTAAATGTAACACTACTTATTTTTATTGAATTATTTGTCTAATACTAGTATGCCCAAGAATAAAAATTAGGTCTAGTCCTAAGTTCACTCTTGGTCTTTGTGGTTCAAAGTGAGGCCAACTCATTGTAATGATGTTAGAAAAGTGGAGAGGGGAAGGGTGCTGCAGAATGGCAAAACTGACATTACTAGCAAATAGAAGAATTACAAAAATTTAGAAGATTTTTGGTAGGCATTTTAAGGAGATAAAACCCCTTCATAATTACTAGGAAAGATGAGTTCTTATGGTAAAAGTATTTACTTGCTGGAGCATGAAATGGCTTACATGATCTGGCTAGATCAGTTGAGATAGTATTTTGGCAGTAGTAGATACCTAAATGAAAACACATTTCTGTGTTCTGGGGGAAGAGAGAAGAAAATAAAATTGAGAGAAGAAAATGGTTTGTTTTAACTTGGCATTTCAGTTTCTACTGGGATTAATAATGGCTGCTTAAGATAATTGCTCTGGGTTTTTTGTTTTGTTGGGTTTTTTGTTGTTGTTTTTGGTGGTGTTTTTTTTTTTTTGAATGGTGTGATTTTTTTGATAGTGTGATCAATTTGTCATGATTTAACAGTATTATCCAGAAAGCAGAAGGTAAGGATTTTGTATGTCTTGAGAGTGTCATAATGTTAGTTAGTAATGCAGTGGTGACCGTTTGCTTCTAAGACATTGTTCAGAGAAATTGGTCAAAACTGTACAAGCTTGGAATTTAATTAATCAAGCTACTCATTTGTAATAGTATCTAATAAAAATACATAAATGTGGTAGTTTCAAGTGTATGTAGCTGCCAAAACTACATTGGTCAGGATGTGGTCATCTTACGTGTCACTTTTTTGTTCAGATCCTCCTCTATCTAAGTACACTTTACTAAATAATGTTCATTTGTTTGCTACTGGCAGATGCTGGTGTGCAGATGAAGTTGGAGTCTGAGGGTGGCCATTTATGCTGCTCCTTGTAGACCTTCTTGTGTGTGCTGTCTTTGTAGGAAAATTGTTGTGTTTTCCACAGCAAGATGCTGGTGTGTGCCTGCAGCCCACATGGACACTCCTAACACACACAGTAACTGGTACCCTGTTCTGTGAGAGATCAGCACAGCAAGGAGCCTTTAGTGTAGGCCTCAGGATAAACTGAAGAATTTAACATTGTGTGGATGTGAAATGTTGAGACTCGATCTTTCAGGCCCTCCCAGCTTGTTTGTTACGTTAGCCCAGCACTGTAACATTGCTCACAGGTGAGGGGCTGGGAATCAGCCCGAGAGTTGGGTGAGGCTGAGCCATCCTGACTGCAAAGTGCAATAGATTGTACTTTATCTCAGCTGAAGAACTACCTGCATCAGTGAAGTTATGCATATATTAAGTGCTGGCAGGCACATGCACTTTGTGATAATTACTGCTTTAATCCCCGTGTGGGAGTGGAATGGAGGTTGTAGGACGTGGTGTATGACTTGGGAGGTCTCAGTTCTGCTGCTGCCTCTGCCGTGCAGGCTTGTTCACGCTGCTTCAGAATTGGTGTTCTCAGCAAATCTATCCCATCACAGTCCAAAATAAATTCAATTTTGAAACTGTGGTTTTCAAAAGTGATTGTGTGTTATTTTAAAAATATTTTTGACAGTTTTACTTTCAGATGAAGAGATGTAGGTTTTAGTAGAGCAGGGAAGTTCTCCAGCCTAAGCTGGCAGCAATGAGCTACCAGGTCAGAGCAGGAAGTCAAATGAACACTGACCAGATTCTGTCTGGTGAAGGTGCAGCTGTTTTGATTTTCATTTCATGCACTCAGGTGAGACTAGATGAACTCATCTCTCAGCTTGTTGTTACTGGAAGGGAGGAGACTGCCTTGCCTTCAGTCACCAGGGTGCCTCTGTGGCCTCCTGGGAAGTGCTCCAACCTGCAGAAGTGGCTGGAGACCTGGGTTTGGACCAGTTTTCTGCCAGGTTTGTCAGGTGCACTGATGTAACTGATGGGAGGGCTGAAAGTGCTGCTGAGAAGGGAGGAAGTGTTCCTGAACGTGTCCCATTTCTGCAGGAACACACCAGTAAATCAGTGCAGCTGCACTGCCTGGCAGCACCTACAACAAAGGTGGTCTTGCTTTGAGGGAATGCCTCTAGAAAAGAATAGAATCATAATAGAATCATATAAAGAAATACTTCTGCCTTTCTTCTTTTTAACTCCAGTTTAATAATTCAGGGGGTTTTCATTGCAAATATTAAGCATGTTGTCTTGCAGATCATCTTAAGAGTTTTTTGCTATATTGATCAAACAGATTTGTGTCTTAAAGTATGTGGTGTTGTTAATACTATTTTGATACTGCTGGAAAGGGAGTGGGAAGGGCTTGAAGCTCTGATTTTGCATTAAGGTGTACTTTAAAGAACTCATCAATCCAAGCAGACAGGGTTGTTGCTCTTGTAACCTGGTTGAGGATACCATCTTAGGACATAGGGGCCAAAGTGTCTGTCTCAGAAATTTTTTTTGGCATCTGATGTTTCACTTTACTGTTATTTGTATAGAGAATTTAGAAATGAGTGCTTATAGGGCACCTTCTTTATGAAGAAGTAATTAAAATTTAACAAAATTGATTTTTATTGAATTGATATACTTTTTTGGGACAGCTGGGGGAAGAAATCTATTCTTTAAAAAATGTTAACTTACCATTAATGAAAAATAAAATACCTATTCCCCTGTTTTACTGTCTCTATTCTAGTTATTTCCAAATATATTACATTCTCTCCAATAGTGTTTAGGACGTTTTGGCCATACTTTTGCTTTTTGTTGAGGTTCTATGTTTCTCCTGATTGTTATGTGTGAAACTCCCTAGTTTCCTGTTGTCTGAAGGGTGTGTATACCTTATATTTGCTAATTATAATCCGCTGATTGCTGGAACAGCTGTTTAGTCTTGCTAGAGAAGTGATAATCTATATAGGATGCAAATAGAATGAGTAATGGATTGCTACAGAACTATTTTTTACTGTTATTTTTCATGATGAGCCTCTGTAACAATTGCACATAACTGCCTTGTTTGAGACAGCTTAAAATGGCTCCCACAGCAAACTGTAGCCTTGCCATCTTATGTAGGACTGAGACATAGCTCTGATACCCTCCTCACTTTCTGCACGTGAAAGATACTTTGAAAAATATGTGAACTTCTGGTTGAAAATGTGCAAATGTGACAAAAATTCTTCAAATATTCCCTGGTGTCTGTTAGGATAAAGATAAATCACTACCTTTGTTAAACACTGCCACTTTTAAATAGGAAACTGCTTTTGAAACCTCTTGCTGGGGTGACCGTACTGGTAGAGAAGAGGGAAGATCCTTGTATCTTGGAAACATGCCCCTTTCCAAGCTGTCAGGGTAGTGGAGAAGCATTTCTTTTCTAACACAGAGAACTCTGGATTTCTCTCCTGCACCGTGTGCACAGCACTCTGAGTGCTTTTTGCATGTGGCTCTTTGGGTAGGGGAGCCCTGGCAGCAGCCAGTCACAATGCAACACGACAGGTTTCTGCTTCCTAGAGTGGATTTTTGAGAGACTAGAATAAAGAAAAACTGTCTTACTCTTGGTGAAACATTGCATGAGGAAATCATGCACATATGTTAATGTTAAAAGCAGGAGTTAGAATTACTATAACTCTGGTAGTTTTCAATGAGAAGCATTTCCTCATTGGATAACGCCAGTCGATTATTGCTAGGACTTCCTTGCCTCATGTTCTTACTTTTCTCAAGGAAATACAATGTTAGGAAAAATATTTATATGTGTATGAGATCTATTGGGAGTCTTGTGTTTCTTTGCTGTAAGTTCTCTGAATTAGGGTTTATTTTGGAGAAATTCAAATGTCATTATCCATTTAAACCACCAAATCTAAAGCTGCTTTAGCCAGAGCATCAACGAAAAAAGAACCCCAAAACGTTTGTATCCTAATATCTAATGATTGTTTTTAAAACATTTGTTTTATTTTAGTGTGCAGCTGTGTCGTGCTCTCAGTGAAAACAAAAATCATGATGTGGGTTTCAGAGGTAAGCTGTTTGTTTGCTGGTTTTAGTTAAATAGAAAGCAAGCCTGGAAACAGTTGATTATGGTACCTTTGCATGTGTGTGATTGGAGTGTTCATGTATTGTGACCATTAGTGGGTGCTGAAGGTGAATACTACAAATACAAACTTCCACTGCCAGAATTGCTTTCAGACATCCAGGGGTTTTTTTTGGCAGGATTGTCCAATATTTGATTTATGCCATAGAAAATGGAATTCCATTTTGCAACCTCAACACAAAACTAGATTTTATTTTAAAAGTTAAATATCTGAACCCTAAGTGTGCAAGTGTGAAATTATCCTATCTGTGTTAAAAAGAAATTGTTTTAATTTACCCACAGTGGTCTGTAGTCACCACCTTACTGACTGCATGATTTAAGGCATTCAGATCTGTGTAACTTGTTATTGAGTATAGTTTATTGAGCAAACCATGTGGTGAAAGTGCAAGGTGAAAACATGGGGGTTTGTCATTATTCATATAGTAAAACCACAACATTTTTGTGTATTATTTAAGAACCTTACAGGTTTCTCACAGCTGATTTTACAACCACTATGTTTACATTTTGCAAGGTTGTTCTCAACTGGAATACCTCTGTTTAGTGCTTCAGCTTATTGCAAGCATTTTTAAGGTTACATTCTTGAGTTATAGGAGACTTTCCTTAGAAAAATGAAGAAATAATCCTTATCAAACATTTTTTCTCCAATTAAATTTTACTTTCTCCTAGAGGAGTGGTTTTTGAGAGCTTATCTGTAATGAGACATGGCTAGGAAAGTACTGTAATGTTTTCTATGTGTGTATATTATGATAATATTATAATATGTCTGTATAATATGGCATTGATGAGAATTAGAAGGTAAGGATGTCTTTGTTAAGTCACCTATCAAGACTCAGGTTTCTGTATGCAGGATGGTAATTTTTCTTCCCATTTTACTGTTATTCCATGGACTCTCCAGAGAAAGTGGATCATCGCTCACTTTATGCTTGTGTGAAATCTTAGATTTTGATGATCAGTTTTAATCTATTAGCAATAACAAAGTAATCCCCTTTACTGGTGAGGAAAACATATCTCCTTTACTTGTGTGATGTCTGCAGCATTACTGTAAACATTGCTTTAACACAGAGGATTAGCTAATATGTTCCTTTGTCATCTCTTGTCTTTCAACAGATATTCAGCAGGCTTTGTATGAGCTTGCTTACCACGTTGTCAGAGGAAACTTAAAGCATGATCAAGCTTCTAATGTTCTTGGTGATGTCATAGTAAGTATATATTTGTAACAATTACATACTTAATAAAATCTTTCTTATAAAGCCCAGATGACATCCAAGCAGGAAAGTATTCGAGATTTTTCTTTGATATATCTAAAAGTCATTCTTATCAAATTCTTTATTTGTGTACACGTGATATTTATGTAGACTGGCAGGGTTTCATTTTTTCACAGTGAGGAATAGATATTTCAGCATAAATTAAAAGTTAAGTCACTTTTGAAGGGCACATGAAGACTGAAGTTGTTAATAAATAAGTTAATAAATGCTAGAAACAAATGTCACTTGCACATGCAGCACATCTGTGATGCCACCTTCTGGTTTTTATAACAGTGTGACAGTGTTCCATTT